>NC_058132.1:513779794-513836261 GCF_016433145.1 Gracilinanus agilis
TTTTCCAAATTTCCCAGCAGTTTTTGTCAAATAGTGGATTCATGTCCCAAAAGTTGGGCTCTTTGGGTTTATCATACACTGTCTTGCTGACATCATTTACCCCAAGTCTATTCCATTGATCCTCCTCTCTGTCTCTTAGCCAGTACCATATTGTTTTGATGACTGCTACTTTATAATATAGTTTAATATCTGGTACTGCTACGCCCCCTTCCTTCACATTTTTTTTTCATTATTCCCCTTGAAATTCTTGATCTTTTGTTATTCCAAATGAAATTTGTTATAGTTTTTTCTAATTCAGTAAAGAAGTTTTTTGGTAGCTTGATAGGTATGGCGCTAAATAGGTAAATTAATTTGGGTAGAATGGTCATTTTTATTATGTTAGCTCGTCCTACCCATGAGCAATCAATGGCTTTCCAATTGTTTAGATGCAGTTTTATTTGTTTGGAAAGTGTTTTGTAGTTGTTTTCATAAAGTGATAGTGACAGTGTTATATGTATAATGCTTATGCACAAGTACACACACATACAAACACACACACACACACACACACACACACACACACACACACACACACACACAAAATAAATGTGTGGGGCACTTAGGTGGCTCAGTGGAAAGAGAGTCAGACCTGGAAATGGAAGGTCCTGTGTTCAAATCTACATCAGACTCTCCCGAGTTGTGTGACTCTGGAAAAATCACTTAACCCCAATTTTCTAATCTTTACTGCTCTTCTGCCTTGAAATTGATACTTAGTATCAATTCTAACAAAGAAGGTAAAGGTTTAAAAGAAAAAAGAAAGACAAAAATATTGGATACATGTGTTCAGTGCTATAAGAAGATCCAATACACAAATATCTAGAAGTCAAGCACTGAACTTGAGATTTCACTACTTTAAGTGGTAAGAAAACTCGATCTTTATAGGTTGGCATCTCCTCTGTTATTTTTCATTTCTTTTCCTAGACCCCATAAAAAATAAATAAATGAACATATATATATTTGTATACATATAAAATTAAAATGTCACACATATGACATTTTAATGTGGATAACTATTTCAGTATAATCATTTCTCTTAAACCCTGTGTATTTTATATTTGGCATTTTAAAATGTTATTATGGAAAAGGATCATAGAATTTACCACATTATCAAACAGGAGCCCATGAAACAATGGATATTATGGCATTATGGGTACCATATTTCTTACTTTCTCAATAGGTGGGAATAAGGGAAAATTCAGGAGTAAAAATAAAAACACTGAAAAATATAATTCTAAGGAAACATAATGGGGGTCAAATGGGGAACCTTTTTCTTACACAGTTGCTTAGAGAGAGGTTGTTATTTTATTCAGGAGATGTCAAGAGCCAGACTTGTGCCAGACCTTCCTGGTCAACTGTCTACCCACTACAGATATATAACCCTAAAAAGCAAAATCAAACAAATAAAAAACAGCAGGGAGTCTTCACTCTACAGAAATTAAGTCTCAACATTCCTCTACATAATACTTCCCAAGTAAATTTAAATGTTTTATATATTATGACTCATTTGAAAAGAGAACTTTGTGTTCAGGACAAACAAGAGTTAAATTACTAAGATTAGCTAAAGGTCAATAAAAAATGAAGATAACTCATTTCTGCCATTTTGATATAACTAAATAATAAATCCGCCAATTTTTTATTTATAAAAAAGTTGTTTTATTTGCATTGACAAGTTTATTTTTAAAATAAAGTATTATTGTAGCAGCTAGAAAGATTTAATTTAATCTGCCTAGTTTAAATTTGTATTCCTCAATTCATTAAAATTCAAATATTTTACCTCACAATTATCTTCGGTATATTCAAAGTTGCACTTCATTTTCTTCATGAAAGGGATCTCAATCAACTATAATGGAAAGTAGTAGCAGAAAGATATAGCCTCCATTTCTTTAGACATGCTTTCATACTATCCTAAAATCATGTTCCTGATTAGATTAGTTCTTATTTATTGAACTCAGTCATGAAGTGTACAGTGTTGGGAAACATTGAGTTATAAACCTTCTGAAGTCAGTGGATTCCTTTGCTCTGTGTAGAGAGATTTGAGGAGAGATGTGAGCTTGAAGACGTGGGTGATACAACTGTTTATTATCTAAAAATAATATGAGCAAGCTTAAAATTTATCCTTCATTTGCAAGGATAATTAATATACTTTTTCACCAGCCATATGTATAGCATCACTTGAATCTGGTTATGATATCTATAGTTTTCCATTACTATGAATAGATGCCAAATTCTAATGCTTTTGTGTGAAGATTTTGAAAATATTTTTTTGGGGGAAAGATAGATTACTTTTAAAGATTACCGGGAATAACAAATGGGCATAATTTGTTGGTTTGGATGCACTATTGGTACTCAATGAAAAATTCTAGAAAGGCTATAAATTTGTTAGACTTCTATGATGTTGAATTTGTGCAGAAATAGGACTAAGAGTTGTAAAATGGATGGTGATCTGCATCCATTAATGGAGAAAGTATTCATATTAGAGTAATGGATTATATTATATTAGAAATGAAGCAAATTACCATAAATTTAAATATAATAAAATCAGGCAAAGTTTGAGACATATATCATGTTGTATAACCATATAATACAAACAACTGATACAAAAATGGGTCAAATGTATTGTGATTAAATGATTGAATGACCTTTTGAATGAATTGGCTGAATGTTTGTATAGATACTAAAGTAGTTGGAAATAGTTTGTTAAAATTTAGTAAGCACTGCATCAGTGACTATAGACAGAAAATAATGGTGTTATAAGGAGAATTTACTGAACTAAGAGTCAGATATGTTAAGTCTAGTTATGAGTTGGCTACTAACTTTTGGTATTGCTGTGGACAAGTCATTTAACCTCTATAAGCTTTGATTTCCTCAACTGTAAAAAAGGAATTTTGACATCCACCCTAATTACTTCTCTTTGGTTTTTGTGAGAATCAAATAATATATTGAATGTGAAAGTATTTTGAAAATTACAAAAGTAGATTTAACTTTTGTAATATCTTTCTTTTTATATCTGGAAATGCTGTTTTCTTTGCATTTGTAAACATTTGGAATAATAAAAGTACAAAGTTATGCAAATATGCTGGGAACAATAGAAAGAATAATGATATGAGAGAGTCTCATGTACTAAATTGGGAGCTGGTCTGAATCTAGACACCTGACCTAGCATTTAACCTATCAGAGCCCCAAGCAATTCTGAGGAAGATCAACTCTACTTTGATAGAGCGAGATTTCTCTTGCTAATGATCTTGATCAAATCATTTAAACTGCAATGTTGTTGTTCAGTTGTTTTTCATGACCCTTCTTGGCAAAGATATTAGAGTGGCTGTTCATTTCTTCTACTCATTTTACAGATGACGAACTTAGACAAACAGGGTTAAATGACTTGCCTAGTGTCTGAGGCCAGATTTGAACTCAGGGAGATGAGTCTTCCTGACTTCAGCCCAGTACTTTATCTATTGTACCACCTAGATGTCTCTCATTACCCCTAGGCCATTCTCTAAATCTCATGAGAAGAGTTGATTATCAGTTTTGGTAAAGTAAGTTTACTCCCTAGAAGTTCCCTTAATCATGGAAATCACAGATCCAATCACCTCCCCACAAAAAAAAAAATGGTAAAATTCATCCAGAAAAAGCAGCCAAAATGAAAAAGGGATAATTTAAGTAATTGGGGATTGGAACAAATATGACATGAAAAAGCATATCAAAGCCATTTTCAAATATTTTAATGATTATTATGTGGAAGTGAGATTATACTTGTTTCTGCTTGATTCTTAGAAGATCCAAGTAGGGTCAAGGAATAGAAGTTACAAGGAAACAGATTTTACTCAACATAAACAAAGCTTTAATGAAATTAGAATTTGACCAATAAAATATCATGCTCTTTTGAAAGCATTAAATTCCATTTCATCAGAGATCTTCAATCAGGAGCTTACTTTGGACATTCTTGATGGTATTGATATATCAGAGAAAAGATGAAGAAAATAAAACTCCAAATCCTCTTCAAACCTTGAGATTCTGTGATAGTGCCCTACTTTGATTGTTATAGCTTTAATTATGATCACTCCCATTTGTCTTGTTGGGGAAAAAATTGTTGGATGGAACTGTTTCCCTACTCTTCGTCATAATTAACAAATAGTCTTTGCTTGATGATTGGTTCTTTTTTTAATAATTGAATTTGGAATATAGGACTTGGAATATTCCTTTCTTTCCCCCTACCCTCAACCCTACCCTTCCACCAGATTTAGTATACACTTACCACTTTAGAAAAAACTCCAGAGGAATTAAAAATCATTCTTCATGATTGTGGAAAATTGGTCATTTACCCAGGGTTGTAATTAGAAACCAAATGGAAAATGAGAGGAGGCATAGGAATTGAGTAGTTACTGTAAGTAGAACTTCCACAAGATTTTCCCAAAACAAACTAAGTGAGAAAATACAGGTTCTGCCACATTGATGACTATACTATGTACATATTCTTGCTATTCAAGTTCTTTTTTTTTTTAAAGTAATTTCTGACTTTTTGTGATCTGCGTTTGGGGTTTTCTTGGTAGAACTATACTATAGTGATTTGTCATTTCCTTCTCCGGTTCGTTTTACAGATGAGAAAACTGAGGCAAATAGGTTTAAATTTTGAGTCTCATAGCTAGTAAGTGTCTGAGGCCAGATTTGAACCTAAGAAGATGAGTCTCCATGACCCCAGGCCCAGGCCTTTAGCCACTGGAGCCACCTAGTTGCCCAAATACATATACATGAAATCTCACTTGGTAATGAAAGCACACTGCTTTCTTGGGTCAACATGTCTTAGAAACTGGAAAGCCTTTATGTTCATCTGTTTATTAGACATATCCTTGACCTCTTGCCTATTAAATATCTCCTTTTCCTCCTTCCCTCTAAGAAAAATAGCTGCCCATTCTTGTTTACTCTCATGACTACAACTAGACTCATGTGGGTCTATTCTCCTGGCCTCCTGATCTTATTCACTCACTATAACTTATCCTCATTGATATCCCTTGAGTTTTTCAATTAATATGTTTTATTTTCATAGTTCTCTGGCCAGCAAACTATCAATAAATCAACCAACATTTATTAGGAATCTACTGTATGCCCAGTGATGTGTTAGGAACTTGAGATAAAAATGTAAAGATGAATCAGTCCCTACTCTCTAAGAGCTCATATTCAATTCTCTACCACCATCTGCTTCCACAGGGTACAATGTGTCTCTCATATCTCTGAACAACTTCAAGGTGTCATCATTATGCAGCTCCATTAAAAATCAGTCCATATCAACATTTACACTTAGACAGTTGAAGTTTTTAATAAGTTCTAGAAAGAATAAAATTATCCTAGGTTAAAATACAACAAATTCAGCAACAAGTGCATCAGGAGCTTTGACTCAGTTTGTTATATTATAGATAAACACTCATTCAGCAATAATAATAAATTGAAGTAGAGAGAGACTGAAGAACAGAGAAACTGAGGACATGTTTGGAGTCACAAAATGAATGATGCTTAAGAGCGATGCCAATTAGAGAGTGAGAGAGCCTGAATGACTGGTTCCAAAAGGATTTAACATCGCAAAATAAAAAAATAAAGAGAATTTGTAGCTAGTGCCTCCTAATCTTCTCCCTTCTCCCCCCTCCTCCTTCTTCTCAATCAGAATAATCTCAGGGTATGCTTTCTTGACAGAGAAATCCAGAGAATCAAATAAAAAAAAATTATCTAATTATGTTTAAATCACTTAATATTTAAATAATTTCTACTAATCTTCATGTGAACCAAAAACTCTAAATATTCTTGCCAAGATTTTTCCTTGTCCAGCAGTCCCTAATGAGTACAAAAATCAATATAAGCAATTCTTTTTTTCATTAATTTTTCCTTTCTTTCCATAATTCCAAAAATATCTGTTGAGTATTATTCAAAGCAGAACATTAGTTAGATACAAAGAAATACAGGAGAATCTTTTTCCCTCAAGAAGTTTTACAGATTTTCCTCCATATCAATACAATCATGATATGATAGAGAGAACTTTGTTATTAGCACTTGCTAGTTGAGTCCCATAAGTAAATCTCTTAGCAGAATGAACCTGATTTTTCATCTATAAATTGATAATCAATACACTATGCAATAGGATTTTAATGAAAATATTACATAAGCTTTTGTTTTTCTTACCACTAGAGCAGGGGTTGGCAACCTTTTTGGCCATGAGAGCCATAAATGTGTGCAGAAGGAGGAGGATGGAGGAGGAAGGCTCTGGAATCTGGGGTGGGGGCTGAAGGGCCCCCTGGGGCACATCCTGGGGCTCTGCCTAGACTGGCAGGTCTGGAGGTAGAGCCAGATATGACTCAAGAGCCATATGTTGCCGACCCCTGCACTAGAGTCATTTGGGAAAATAAAACTTCTGTTTCGGCATTACATCTTAAAATCTCTTCTACAAATATTCTCTATTCTAATTTTTTTCAGTATGAATACCATGTTTAAGAGGTTTTCTATAAAGAATTATTGTTTTACCTGCATCTTTTTTAATATGAGTACCATAAATTTGGGAAGTCCAATTGTTTTTTTAATATAGATGAGTTTTCCTGAAGAGTAAGATTTAGATTCAGTGCAGGTCTTTTCTTTCATTTCTTTAGTCCTGTAGATGTAACTATATAATCTCAAACAACTGAATCAAACTCCAGAATTTTGTGTCACAAAATTTAGATGTTATGAAGTCTCACTGTTGAGTGAAGCATAGTCAAAGACATTGTTGAAATTTACTATTTGATGAAATACATTGTATTATTCTTTTATGTCCCATATATGATAAATTTAATTTATTCAGTTTGGTTGCTGAGGGTGAAAAACATACACACACTAAGAATTAGTTAGAAGATTACAAGCTCAAGTTTCTGCTTTTTATTAGCAAGATAACAACAGATAAGTTTGTTTTTTAAACAAAAACATTTAGTAAAATAATATCATAAGAAAGTCACAATGAAAGATTTTCAGATGAACCCAGGCATATTCTGTCACAAAAATATGTAACAGTATCAACTGGAAGAATGGATATACATAGAATACACATAGGAAAAGTAAAGGTATAAGGAACATTAAATTAGTGGCTCTAGAATGCTGATTAAAGGGCAGCCTATCCCTTCACTGTTGTACAGCCACAGACGTCTTCTGGCAATGCTACCACACTGCTCTTAGTGAGCCTACTGCCTTTTACCTTCACATGGCATGAAGGGGAGGGGTCTCTTTTGGCTAGTCTAATTGGAAAAACATTTCTGGTATCTCTGCATCTCACTCTTCTCATCTGCAAGATTAAGATGAATATATATTACTTATTTATCAGAGTTGTTGGTGAGGATCAGAAGATAACATGAAATGTACTCTGTATCCCTCAAGCACTGTATCAACTCTTTTCATCACATCTGAAAAAATTATTTCAGAATTTAAGTCCAATATTCATAAAATCCATATAATTTATTGTCATTGCCAAATATTTATCTAATATCATTTCCTGATATTAAGAAATCAGTTGTTTCATAATCTTTCTTCAGAAAATATGGGTAAGATTTATTCTGATTTGCTTTCTATTTGTATTATTTTATTTTCAGCATGTAGAGATGTTATTAAAGGGTATACTAGCTAATCCAGGAACCTTAATCATGGATAGGTAGCAGAAATAGACTAAAAACATGAAAATGAGAAGGTAAATACAAATTTGCAATGGCCATGGGGGAAAAAAGCAGAAATAATGTTAATGTTCAGCTACTCAAATACTGGAATCTGTTCTATAGAGGTATGTATGTCATTTCATCTTCTCATTTGAAGTACCTATGACAGAAGCTCCTTAAAAAATTTTTAGGAACACTTTCTGGGATATGTGTCTGGATTACTAAGAGATTCAGAGAAAGCAGTTCATGTAAAGACTAGCCATCAGTGGTTTTGCTAGAAAAACTACTTTCTATAATTCTTCTTTAAACTGCTGATTTATGAAACTTTGTGTTAGAACAGTTTAGTGCCAATCACAATAATAAACGGTCTCCCTGGAATACTTTTTAATAAGTTGTAAAACATGCATAATTCCCTCTCACACTCATACAATTGTTTTCTTAGAAAAACTCCAGGCCATTAAATGTGTGAGGAAATGTTTAAAGTCAAGAAACTGATTTATTTTTCACAATTATAATGATTATTTTTGCTAAAGAATCTTTTCTTCCAAAAGTAACATAGGGTGTTTAACCCAGAATCTTGCCCATATTTTCACTGTGATGGTGAAATTTGAATCTATGGATTTTGAATTGGGATGGACATAAGAAATCAACTTGTACAAGATTTCATTTTACAGATGAGAAAACTAAGGCCTAAGTTGAAGAAGTAACTCACCCAGTCTTATAAAGATAGTCAGTGGCAGGACAGATCACAGGATTCGTAATTAGAATGGACTTTATATATCAATCTGTCCAATTTCCTGATTTTACAAATGAAGAAAGTGAGGACCAGACAGACTAATTGACCTTTCTTCAAAAAAAACATAACCATAGAGAACAGATATTTAAGTTTTCTCTTTGTAAAATATATAGCATCATGAAAACTTATTCTTTCCAATTTGACATCTTCCAATAGGAGCTGAGAAAACTACAAGAAACATAGAAGAGTGTGAGGAAATGACAGACAGGAAGGGATAATTAGGAGCACACTGCAATGCAAGAGAAAAACTAAAAAAGATGGGAGAAAGGTTTTCCTGAATATGTGATGAAGCAAAGTGCTAGGTGGTGAGATACATCACCCTCTTATCTTCCTTGTGTTTTGATAAGATTAGTCCCCCAAGATAGATTCACTGAAGAGTTCTCTTCTGTGTACTTTCCATGGCTTCCTTCCTTGTACTTTACTTCAGTTACAATGAGATGTGCTAGTACAGTCTTTTTTTTTTAATAATTTTTTTAGAAAAATTTTCCATTGTTACATAACTCATGTTTTTACTTTCCCCTTCACCCCCTCAACCCCCCCCCCCCGCTGTAGCTAATTCACATTTCCACTGTTTTTATTATGTGTGGTCAATCAAGACTTATTTATACATTATTGATAGTTACATGGATGTGGTCTTTTCAGATCTACATCCCCAATCATGTCCTCATCAACCCAAGTGTCCAAGCAGTTGTTTTTCTTCTGTGTTTCTACTCCTGTAGTTCTTCCTCTGAATGTGGGTAGTGTTCCTTTCCATAAATCCCTCAGAATTGTCTTGGGTCATTTCATTACTGCTAGTACAGACATCCATTACATTCGATTTTACCACAGTATATCAGTCTCTGTATACAATATGCTTCTGGCTCTGCTCCTTTCACTCTGCATCAATTCCTGGAGGCCTTTCCTCATTTCCACAAAATCCATATTATCTGTTTGTCCCCAAGAAAACTGAATGTTTTAAGCCAATGATGAATACGAAAAATTAAAGAAATGAATGATGAGAGAAATGAAAGATGAATTAAAGAAGTATGTAGAATATCAATTTAACATTCAGATAATTGTATGTTAGTCTCATTTTAAATCTTCACATTCTAGAATCATGTAAATGTAGCCTAAATGTTGCAAATATGTTACAAATGGATTGAAATTAATTAGAGAGTAAGAGACTGGTGCTGACTGAGTTAGTTAAGCCAGCCATTGATTGCATTGCTTCTTTATACTTGGAAGCATTATGTTTTTGAAAAAAAAATCTGACATTCCGGGATGCTGTATTTTTTAATTGCAGTTTAAGATTTCTATGTGAACTCTTTAACCCTAAAAGCATCTATATCAGCAAATAAACAAACCCTGTTCTTGTCAGCTACGTAGTTCTCTTTGTTGTCTGGTACAGGTTATAATTTTATTTTGTTCCTCTGAATAATGCATAGGTTCTGGCCCAGATATAGAATTTGTGTCTGCCCTTCAGTATTGTTTATATAAACTTTTTTTGTTCTCTTATGGCTGAAATTTTATTTTAATGCCTCCTATTGCCTCTGTTAAGACAATGGACAAAATAACAAAGTACCAAGGTAAACAATAGATGAATTGTATTTTTCACAGTTACTTTCTCTATTCCTTCAGGAAAATAGGATTGTCATCATATCCCCCCCCCAACTCTTATGCTCAAATTATTCAGTTTGGTTATGTGTAATGATGGTAAGGAGCTCTACTTCATGTTAGTCTAAGTTTACCACCTCATGCTCACCGTGCCCACTTTTCTTTCACTATGACTCACAGACTTTCTCTTTCTACCCAATTTTTTCAGAATTGCATTCTCAGGATCTGAACCCACATTTTCTGATTCTAAATTCAGTATTCTTTTCATCTCACTACATGTATCCCTGCTCTGAAAATATATGTGACATGATGATTCCTTTTCTACTTTGATGTTGTTTACATATGAGTAATTACGTTTAATATATTTGACCCAATGAAATACTTTTCATTGGTATTCCTTCTCTGTACCTCTCTATAATATTATTATTATTATTATTATTATTATTTTTAGAATGGGCAGGTATGTGGCTCAGTGGATAGAGAGCCAAGACTGGAGCTAGGAGGTCCTGACTTCAAATCTGGCCTCAGATACTTCCTAACTGGATGACCCTGGGCAAGTTACTTAACCCCAAGTGCATAACCCTTACCTCTCTTCTGCCTTGGCACAGATACATACTATTAATTCTAACACAGAATGTAAGTTGTTTTTTAAAATAGAAAAAAAGAATAAACAATACCTGTATTTGTATGAATGCATGTGCATAGGTATACTCTAAACTTCTTGATAATGTCACAGTTAGATATCTGAGTTAGATATGGTCTAGGGGCATAAAGATAAGGAGTCTTTGGATGCTATACTAGAAGGAGATACAGAGTAAGCACTTGAATTACCAAACACAGTTCCTAGACCTTTGCAATGCTTTATGTTTTTGAGTAAAATGATGATACTCTAATAAAAAAAATAAAAGAACTCTGAGGGACTAGAAGAGGAAACAATGTGGCATTTGGTGATATAAACCATTAAGTATATAAAATAATCTCCTTACCATCTCCTATCCAACTCTCTTTTTAAAATATTTTATTTTCCCAATTACATGTAATAATAATTTTCAACATACATTCTCCAAAATTGTGAGATCCAAGTTGTCTCCCTCCCTCCCTTCTCCTCCCCCATTGAGGTGATGGTTTCTATGTGCATTATCCTGCAAAATAAATTCTCATATGGTCATTGCTGTAAGAGATTAGTCATAAAAAACAAAACTCCCAAATAAAACACATCCACCTCACTTGGGGTGATTATGATAGACAACATATTGCCTTAGAAGAAATGATATATGGCCTAGTCTTAGGAAGGGATATGGGATATAACGGGGTCACAAAACAGAGTGGATGACTCAAAGAATGAATGCATGGTCTTTTATAAAATACAAAATGCATCTCCATAGAGTATCACCTTATTGATTCATTATCTCGTGCTGACAGACAATATGATTGCTGGGAAGACAATCATAATCAGCTTGAATGGCAAACAAAGCGAAAGGGTCCCTAAAAAGAAAAAGGGGCATGTTGTAAACAGCAGTTTGGGTGTGCAGAAATGCTCGCTGTCATATTTCTCTTTTTCCTCCTCAGGCTTTTTATGCTCACAGCTGGCTGACTGTCATTTAAAGCTGTGACAGTAAATGGGATAGAGAGAGTTCACAAACAGGGCTCTTTAAGGCTACAGAGGGAAATGAAAAAGTCACCATAATACACAACCCGCTGTTTCTTGGTAATAAAATCTACTTACTGCTTATGTCACTTAGGGTAGGGCATTTTTCCTTCCTCCTCAGATCCCTTGGGTCTCGTTTTACCTACTGTAGAAGCTTTGTTTTTCTTTCAAAAGGTTTTGGAGATCTTTAGTGTTAAGTAACATAAACTGAAATCCAGAATGGGCATATGTAGAGTCTCAATGGCTCCAGTGGCATGTGTAATGAATTCAACTCGGAAATAAGCCTTTTTTAAAGTACATTAATTGTTTAAGAATAAGATCTTCTCAGTCAAGAATTATTTATTAAGTATGTCTTATGTGCTACAGATACACAGAAAGAGGGAAATATATATACTTTTTGTGCTAAAAGAGCTCATATTCTAATGGGGAAGAGAACATACAAATAATTGGACTAATAAATGTAGGTGGGAACTGCATCTTAAATGTGAACTATTGGCAGATATCGAAAAACACATGGTAGGCATGGGAAAAAGCTAGGGAAGAGGTATGGAATTGGGAAATGGAGTGTCATGTGTGAGGCACAATAAGGAGACCAGTATAGTAGGTTTGTGGAGTAGTCACAAAAAGACAGAAGAATTGAAGACTTGAGAGATAGGAATGGGTCATGTTGTAAAGAGGATTTTATATCTGAAACCTGGAAGTAATGGGGAGCAAATGGATATCACTGAGTATGGGAAATCATGCGGTTATACTTATACTTTATCACAGAATGTGAAAATTGGAATGAATTGTAAAGATCATAAGTTACCAGATACAAAATTTTCTTTTTTTTTTGTCTAGAAATGCAATTTCATCATGGTGGAAACTCCAGCAAATGACTCTAACCTTAGGCATTTGCTTAGGGTAAAGAGATGTTTAGGGTCTTGTCCAAGACTTACACAGTCAGTATGTGCAGGACATGAGTTTTGAAGTCATGTGAACAAGGATTTACTTACTAAATGCTTATTTGTGTCAGACTTCACAATAAGCTCTGGGTATACAAAGGTAAAATAAAACAAGTGAACAAACAAACAAACAAACAAACAAAAAAACAATCCCTGATCTCTAGGAATTCAGTTTAATGGGAGAGACAACTTGCAAGTAACTATATAAAGACAAGATATATACAGGACCAATTAGAGATAATTTCAGAAGGAAAGCACCCAAACGGGAATTTAAACAGAATTCTCTACTATATCAGACTCTTACAGGTTCAAATCTTTAAAGGAGCATAATGTAGTACATGAGGTCAGCTAGGTAGCACAGTGGACTCACTTCCAATAACCACCACAACCATCACTGAGCACAAGTGATTGCATTCCAGAGTTGAGAAAATTCTGCTTTATGCTATCAAAAAACCCAATGAGATCATATTATCTTTGTACTATTTTTTACAGTACTTCAAGGTAATAAACAAAATCTAACTGTCAGTCATGCAGGCTCCAAATATTTGCAATTATTTCCCTAGCACATTCTATTATCTCTTTGGCAAGGAATGATAATATCCTATAACTTATGGAATATTGAGAGCCTTTCCAAATATTTGTATATCAATTATTTCATAACATTTAAATCTTATTTTGAAGGATAGTATGAAGGCTATCAATGGTTTAAATGTTAACTGGTACTGGAATAATTTGGGTTAGTCACGTTATTTTCATTATAAATATTGCCAAATGCATGGACATGGTTCCTGAGGCTATCCTAGAATTTTTTCTGTTCATTACTGCCAATAAAGAGAACAGTATTGGGGAGGCTGAGCAGAATAGTGACTATGATATTAAAAGCTTTAAAAAAGTAATTATAACAAGAAATAAAATGTTTACCATCAACAACTTCATCTCCAATTACATGTTATTTTTAGAAGACAATCTTTTATTTGTTGTATTTACATAAAGTGTTCCCTAAAAAATTATTTCCTTCAGAGATTTCTCAGGCTTCCTTTCTTTGTGGTAAAATGACTGCAAAATACTATCTGGTATATTGAATTCAATCAACCTTTCAGAAAGACCAGGGTTTATCATTTAAGTTAGATTTGTAAAAGCTCTGTAATAGATTCTACTGTCACACATTAAAGAGTCTTGGGCTAAAGTGAGCTGAACAGAATGAGATTTTAACTGAACTTCCACTTCTGAAAACAAACATCCATCATTTCCACACTGATATCATAATTCTTTAGTGAGGTAGATGACAATATTTTTTATAAATATTCCCCTTTTTATTAATGCTCATGATTTTTCCTTATAAATTCAAAAAGTTAGATCCAAAAGTAGAGTTTTATAAATAACAACTTTGATCTCTATTTTCTAGTACAAGAATAATAGGAGTGAAAATAATTGTATTATTATTAGTAGTAATATAAGAATTAATAAAGATAATATTCAACCACCTAAAAGAGGAGATAAAAATTATATGAGAACAAAATGAGGTGCAAATCATTCCTACTGAACTTGCTGCTACTGAAATGTACAATTTTAATTACTTTGCAGAAGATAATCCTATGTTATAAGATGTTTTTTCAACTGCAAAAAGTTATTTCAGTCCCCTGAGCAATAATCATTATAGCCTTAAATTTTAAAGAATAACATCGGAATTCAAATTAGTCCCTAGATCATTTCCATCTGGACTATATCAAAAAAGTTACAAAGAATGAGATGTGGAGATGGTGATGATGATGATGATAACAATAATAATGATAACCATTTTCCTCTTTTTCTGTATGGTCCTCTGATGTTATTGATATGGAGAATTGCCACATAACAATCAATTTGTTAATTGCAGTCTTAGATATTTTGCTGGGACACACAGAGGCCACCTGACTTGTTCACAATGATGGAAATATATATGTCTGAAGAAAAACTTAAATCCTTTTCTTCCTGAACCTAAACGTACTAGCCCATCTGCCATATTACTTATCAATATTGATAATATTTACATTTATATTTCAATTATTTCATACAAAGTTATTTACATACTTTATATAATTTAATCCACACAATAATACTATATAATAATTAATGTGGGTAATCCGTATCCATTTTACAAATAAGACAATTAAGCTTCAAAGAAACTTGGAAATTCTATTTTGGGGGGGAGGAAATTCTCTGTTACAATTTGACCTGGACTAACACAAATGTTAGAATATAAAAAAATAGGAAGAGACTAACACCAATGTCAGAATATAAAAAAATAGGAAGAGGATGAGGAGGAGGAGCTTTTTTGGTAGAATATTTTTTAATTGTTAAAATGGAAATCTCCATGGTAATCTGAATGTTTTGGTTAGGATGGATACCTTCCAGTGACAGAAAAACTTCCAAAGCTAATTAAAATTTAATCTTGTATCCTTTTCGCACCCATTAAATTTTAAAAAGTGACAAGTTTCATCATTGATAAAGATGTTGTGACTTTAGTCAGTGAGTGATCCTATTATTTTCAACAAATATTTGAAAAACAGGCTGGGGTAGTCATACAAAAGAGAGAAATCCTGTTCCCCTTCTCCTATTTCAAGGTATTGCTACAAAATTTTAATTTTTAGAGTATCTGGCTCCCTTTATTTTGAGCTCTTCTTACTTCCATTAAATATAAATTTGAATTCTTAAAATATTATAATTTAGATTTCCTTTTCCTTTATTATAGTGTTTTCTGGCAAAATTCCCAATAAGTAACAAAAATTATAAAGCTTTCAGAAGAAAGTAGAACAAATTGGATCTTTCACAAACAGGATAATCAGTTTGTCGGTTCTGATCCTTGTGAATTGTCTATCCCGGTAACAATGAATCACTAGATACATTTCACATTTCATTGGTCATACTGTTTCCTTAGTGAGGTCATATACTATTATATTGTAAACTTATAAAGTGTCATAATTTTAGTACTAAGTTGGCATAAATGTGACAAGTTGAAAACTATTTCCAATGTATCCCTCTTCCAGCCAACCCCAATTGGACTATTTAATACATTGCTAAACTGATAGAGTATATTTCCTGTATAATTTATGATTCAATAAGAAAAAGGTGTCATGTTGGGATGAAATTATATTAGAGTTGGCTCAAAAGAAATATAAGAGAAAAATAGAGGTAGTGGAGTTCTTGAGAAAATATACACATAAATTTGATTTAGCTATAATACGTTCAGTTTTGAATTTTCTTATAAGAGTAAATCAAGGTTATTTAAATATTTCAACTCACACTCCTTACTACTAATACTGTTGAAATAAATAGGTCACTAAATCAATCAGTTGAAAAATATACATTTTTTACTGAATAATCATTATATCTAAGGCTCTATACTAGATGCTCTGGGGGTCTTAAAGAAGGGAATAGCTGCAGAATGTTATGAAATCAAACTTTTGACATAAATTTAATCAAAAGGACATAATGAATATGTTGTGAAAGATATATCTTGGTCCTTCAATTGACTAGAACTACAACTCTATTTGGGCCTATGTTGTTGAAGTTAAAATAGTTTTTAAAACTATATAGCAATTGTGAAGAGGAGAAGAAAGAAGGAAAAGAGAAGAATAAAAAAATTAAAAACTTATAAAAATAAATTGAGTTGCCCTATATCTTCCTGAGGGGCATAAAATTATCATTTGCATTGTGTAATACTAAGACTGGAGGAAATGACTAGGGCATCTACACATATATGCATACTTTTACATTATGAGAAAAGATAAGATTTATGGACTCAAGGGAAGCTGCTCATTAGGAAACAATTTCTAACTTAAAGAAAAATATATACATCAAATATATGAATATGATCAGAGGAAGTAATGGTAACTGTGATAAAAATAAATTATTTCAAAAAAGTGATAGAATTGTTCTTCATTCTCATTCCAAGAAGTCTCTCCTTTTAACACTCATTAATTATCTTAGTCTTTTAGAGCAGTAGTATCAAACAAATAGAAATAGAACAACTAAACTGTACAGAAGGATCCTCCCTGTAGATCACATATTGATTAAGAAAACCCCACGATAACATTATCTATGTTGTGTTGTATTTTTATTTATTTTGTTAAATATTTTCCAATTATATTTTAATCTGGTTCTAGCCATAAAAGAAAGCATTTCTTGTCTCTGCTTTAGCATGTGAATTCTTTGAAGTTAGGAATTATATTTTACCTTCTTCTATCTCTTAAAATGGTATGCAACATATAATAGACAATAAATGCTAACTAACTGACCCACTATTTAATTTATGGGAAAAAAGCTCAAAGTCTCTGTTGCTTGCTTGCCTTGTTAAAATTATGGTTGCAAATTATTTTGAAAATAATTGTGAAAACATATATCTGCTTTAGGTATGGTTTTGAATCATGAACAGTGGTCATAACTTCATAGCTTTTCCCCCCTCCTTTAAAAAATAAACTATATGGAGGAGAGGCAAGATGGTGAAATAGAGAAAGCACTCAGCTGAGCTCTTTGAAATTCAACTGAAGAACTTGAAAAACAACAACAACAAAAAAACATCTCAAATAGAATTCTGGAGTGACAGAGGCATCAAAATGTTCACACAAGCCCAAGATAACATAGGAGTTGAAAAGAGTGATCTGTGAAAGGGAGAAGGAGGCTCATGAAGATTACAATGATGAAACACCAGTGATGGGAATAAATGATGGCAACAGAAACAGTAGCACCTTCAGGAGCTTTAAAGCCAGGGTCTTTAAGAGGACCTGACAAATGGTCAGAAAGAGATTATAAGGGACCCCCGTTCTATCATTAAACACAGAAACAGACTCTGTTCTGTAACACTATTGCCTATACCCACTTCTGGGTCAAAGTTCAAGAGCAAAGTAGAGACCATTCAGTTAAGGGGGGGAGTGGAAGTCTTGAAGAGCAGTGCCATTTATAGCCCCAAGAGAACAGGAGCTCTTAGGAACAGTATTGTTTTCTATCCTCATGATAAAATGAGATGGAGAAGGAAATGGCAAACCACTCCAATATCTTTATCAAGAAAATCCCAAATGAAGTCATGAAGAGTTGAACATCACTGAAAAGACTAAACAACAAAAATCATTAAAATAATCTGGTACTGGATAAAAAAAGTGCTGCTGGATCAATGGAATAGATCAAATTCATAGTATGTGGAAAAACTGGGATACTAATGCACTTCTGGTGAAGTTGTTAACTAGTTCAAACATTCTGGAGAATCTTTTTTCCCCAGCAATTCCACTACAAAGTCTGTATCCCAAAGACATAACAAAAGGAAAGGGACCAATTGTACAAAAGAAATTATTGCTTCTCTTTTTGTGGTGGCAAAGAATTAGAAATTGATGAGGATGTCCATCAGTTGGGGAATGACTAAACAAGTTGTGGTATGATTGAGGAGGAATGCTATTAGAAATGAGCAAAATAATTTCTGAGAAACCTGAAAAGACTTTTATGACCTCATGTGAAATGAACAGCACCAGGATAACATTGTATTCAGTAAGCATTAAGGATGATCAACTATGAAAGTCTTAGTAACTATGATCAAGATAATGATTCAAAGCAAATCTGAAGGATTTAGGATGAGAAAGTCCATCCACCACCAGGCAGAGAGAACTGATGGGCACAGATTGTTGACTGAAGGAAAAATTTTAAAACTTCATTTGTTTTTATTATTTTTATTTGTGTTTTCTTTTGTAATGTAGCTAATATAGAAGTATGTTTTGCATCATTTCAGATGTATAATTGTTATCAAATCTCAAGAAGGGAGGAGGAACATAAGTGAGAGTGAGAATTTAGAAATTAAACCTTTTTATAGATTATTAAAATTCTTACATATAATTACTAAATATTTAATGAAATTAAAATCATTTTAAAATCATTATGGCTTTTGTAAGAAAACTGCTTAGTGTTAATTTTGGCTAACAAATTACAGATCAATAATTTCTTTTAATAGTAAAAAGAAGAATGTTTTATTTATTTCATTTTGCAAATTCTGGGGAATTGGCAGCAAGCAATTTCAAATCATTGTGTTTGTTTAAAAGCTTTCAATGGATGGATGGATGGGAACACACATCCATAATTCATTCTAGCTCATATCTTGTTTGGCAACTATTTTTTTTATTGCGTCATGAATTTGGGTTATGGATTTAATAATTTAACTGTTTTGCTTAGTGACAGTTTGTGCTTCTTATACATGTACAAGAAGTTTGATTTCCCTTCTGTTTTATATTACAATTTGTGTAGAGTGCATCACTTTGAGCTCATACAATCTGTTGTCTACCTTAAATTCTGGAATTCAAAATGCAACTAATTTGTGTGGGGTCTCTAAGTAAACTTATACTTGATCACTGCAAGTAACACATAAAGACTGCAAGAAGAAGATTGAGTTTGGTTCTCACCATAAAGTTTTAGTAAAAAAAAAAAAAAAAAAAAAAAACAAGATAGAACAGAATATGAATTGTTCTTTGTTCTCCCAGGTAGGGGAGATGTGTTAATACCTTTTCTTTTTTTTTTAATCACTTCATGGAACTCTCTACCACAAAGCTTTTACTTCTGTATAGAAATAGGATTTGAATCTAGGTTTTCTGATTCCAAAACTATATACATTATTCCTGTGTTGGAAAAGATGTGGCACAAGTATCCTGGCATGCTGAGGGGGCTGCTCCTTTCCCCATCTTCCGAGCACCTGAGGACATTTTTTGCATGCCATATCGTATCCCTCTGTCCAGGACCTCAGTGTTAATACTTCCTCCGTCTGATCTCTGAGGTAACTCAGGAAGTTCACAGGTTGCAGTTTGGGCACGTGATCTCTAAAAGTTTCACCAATGTTGCAGGCTTTGCTACCTTTAGCTGCCCTGCTAATCTCCCTAAATATGATTTTTTTAAATTATACCATTAAAATGTTTATTAAGGTCCTGCTATATGCAACACATGTAACATCAGGCACTGAAATAAATAGTTTAGAGGAGATAGAGTAGGCTCTTGACTCTCATAGATCTTAAGGTCTAATAGGGGAGTAAGAGACATGAACCTCTAAAATTCAAGAACACCAATTTTTAATGGAAGTCTCATAATGGTTGTCAAAACATAGAATACAATATCATGCGGGAAGAGGATAAAGTACATCCCCTTCATTCAGCCTACCACTAGAGCTGTCCCAAAGATGCTTTCAGGAGACCTAGATCAAAATATTTTTATTCTTGCAGATAAAAGTATACAATTTTTCACTTGTTTATTTGGGTATATTTGGGGGGGTTGGGGTTTTATAAGATTATCCACTTACAAAAATGAATACTATGGAAATGTTTCCATGATAATACATGCATAACACAGAATGAACTGCTTACCAACTCGAGGAGGGATGAGGGAAGGAAGGAGGGAGACAATTTGGATCAAACAACTTTTGGAAACTTATGTGGAAATTTATTACATATAATTAGTAAGAAAAAAGAAAGAAAGGAAATGCAAATCCCACCCATTGTCCATAAGCAGAGGGTTTAACTGTGTATGACACACAGATATATCCTAGGTAGAAAGACACCAAGGGCAGAAAGGTGCTTTATAGAGATATCTCTCATTTTCAACTATCCTAAGATTGGTGGTTGGCTTTTGGGGTGGGATCTTGAATGATGTAATGTTAGGTTATAAAACAAGGAGGACACTTTCATTCAATTATCTTAGGTGGGATTAAGCCTTATGACCCAGCTTTGCTGAGATATAATGATCTCTCTCAATAAACTTGTCATTGACTTGGGTGTGTGTGTGTGGGGGGGGATTTGTGTTATATAAGAAAAATTATTTTATCCACCTATATAACCACCTACTGAGAATTAAACATAAGACCACAGTTTTGTAGGATAGTGATATATCTTCAGGCCATTTCTTTCTGAATTCTATTCAATAGAAGATAAGTAGGATAATAATAATAATATTTATCTAGAGCTTTAAAGTTTTTAAATAACTGTATATTCGTTATATCATTTTAGTTAAATTTAATAAACATTTATTATCTTCTATTACAAGCTAGGCCCTGCACTAAGTGCTAGGGACACAAGTAAGAAAAATATAGCCTTTGCCTTCAGAGTTTACTATCTAATGGGGAAAGGCAGCTTACAAAAGGAAGCTGGAAAGGAGGGACTTGCCAGGGGTCATCATATTTCATGGAGTTCAGATGAAGGAGAGCTGAAGACAGAGAAGAGTGAGCTAGAAGTCCAATTTCTGTCCGTACTAAAGAAGGATACTTTCTCATCTATCTCTGACTCCAATGTCCCGTTAATGGAGGGCTCCACGTTTCAGCATGATGAGATGAGAAAATATATGAATATGTGAGGCTGAGTTAGTAGTATTTGAACTGCAAAACCATGAGGTATACAGGTATCATTACATATTTTATGGATGAAGTAAATGAGCTCAGAATTTAAATGATCCATAGTTGCCCATCTAATAAATGGTAATGGTGGTAAACTGAGTCCCAGAGAAGTGAAATAACTTATTCTGTCACACAGCCAATTACTGGTAAATCAAGACTAGAAACCCAATGTCCCTATTATCAGATCTTGCCACATTGCTTTTATTTTTTCCCTTTAACATTATGCAGTGCTGTACCTATTTCTGTATAATGTTAAAGAAATTTGGAGGATGATTTATTTTTGAACTGACATTAACTTCTCAAGTAGTATGCCCATATACACTCACGCATTTCTACAAATATGTGTACATTAGGCATTCTGTTATTTATAATCAAAGCCCAGCTCTTAAACAAGTATTTCAAAAGAGCTGGAATTCAAAATACATTTTAAGGATGATCTTAGATTTGGCACAATGCTTCTTCTCCACTTTCTATAAATAAATATATATTCTTCTTTTACTTGCCACTCCTTAGAGAACACAGATGCTAATTTTAAACAGAGCTACACTAATTGAAGTATGTCAATAAAATCACATACCTGCAGCTTCACTTTTTCCCCATGAGTCTTATCACAGCCTTTGTTAAACTCTCTGAACAGAACTCATGAAATATTTTGCATAGTTCTCATTGAATCTGGAAAATAGGATTTATGCTTAAACCTTGGTATAAAAACACTGGTTAAACTAGTAAAGATAGAATTGTATCTAAAAAAGTTCATATGAAATGATAACCTTAAGATGTGGGTCAGATAAAAATCATTATAAAATTTTATAGAACCAAAATTAATATTTAGTTTGTTCTATTGTTTTGTTTGGAAATGGGAGTTCCAATATTTGCCTCTTCAAAATTATTTTTAAAGCCTTACATTTTTTTCCTACAAATCAATACTGAATATTGGTTCCAAGGCAGAAGGGCAGTAAGGGCTAGGCAACGGGGGTTGTGTCTTGACCAGAATTACATAGCTACGAAGCTTCTGAATCCATATCTAAATGCAGGCCCTCTTCCAAATTCTAAAGTACTAAAGAGTAAACATAACCCAAAAAAAAGAAATTTGTGGTCGAATTATCTGTTCTAGCAAACATAAAAAGATAATCCAGGTCCCACTTCCATGGACTTGCTTCTTTAAAAGACCAGTATTAGAAAGGACATTCTCATTCTGTTGTGTCCAGCAATGATTTGCTCCATCTAGCCACACTCAGAATCAGTAAGATCACCAAATTAAAATGTGTACATATAGGTAAGAGGATTAATAAGCAGATATCAAATAATCTGACATACTAATGGAGAAGAAAATATGCAAACAACTATATACAAATCAGGCTACATATACAATAAATAGGATGTAAATAACAGAAGGAAAACATTAGAATTAAGGGGTATTGACAAAGATATCCTTTCCTTAGGAGCTAGGATTCAAATTGCTAAAGGAAGATGTTAAAGGAAGTCAGGAGGCAAAGATTAGGATCGAGAGGGTTCAAGACATAGGGAACAACCAGAAAAAATTTTCTAGAGCTGAGATATGGGTGAATCTTGTCATGGAGCAGCCAGGAGATCATTGTCCCTGGACTGAGGAGTACATTTTGAGGATTAAGGTTATAAAGGTCTTTGAATGCCAAATGGAGCATTTTTTATTTCCACTTTAAAAGCTTTAGGGAGTCACTGACGTTTACTGAGTAGGGGAATGACTTGGTCAGAACTGTGCTTTAAGAAAATTACTTTAGTGGCTGATTGGAGATGCTAAATTACTGATGAGGTAAATAGGTCTAGCAGCAGGCTAATAGTCCAGGCAAAAGTGTCAATACCAGAGTGGTGGCAATATCAGAGGAGAAAAGGAGGGGAATAAGAGAGAGATTCCAAAAGTGAAATCAGCAAGTTTTGGCAACAGACAGGATGCTAATGGAATGGGGCTGATGATACTTATGTCAAGAGCCTGTGGGCCTTGGAGGATAGTGGTGTCCTTCACAATAATAGAAAAAGTAGGAATCAGATGGGAATAGGAGAAAGAAATTTAGGGAAATTAAATAAATTCTGTTTTAGACATGTTAAACTTAAATATCTCCTGGACATCCAGTTTAAGATGTCTGAAAGACAGCTGGAGACATGAAATTGAAGGTCAGCAGAGAGGCTGGAGCATGATAGGAAGATTTATGAATCATCAGCATAGAAATAGTCATTAAATTCATGAGAACTAATGAGATTGAACAAATGACGCATTATAGAGGAAGAAGAGAAGGCTTATGACTGAACACTTTAGGGAACAATAGTTATAGAATGTGACCTGGATTAGGATCCAGTAAAGATGGAGGATTGGTGAGACAGGCAAGAAGAGAACCAGGGGAAAATTGTGCCCTGAACACTGAGAGACAAGAGAGAATTGAGGAGTGATTAGCAGCGCCAGAGGTTGCACAGAGGTGAAGGAGAATGAAGGTTGAGAAAAGACCATTGAGATTTGGAAACTAGAAGATGATTAATGGCTTTGGAGAGAGCAGTAGAATGTTATGATAAGAAATGAGACTGTAAATTAATGAAACAGAAGGGAGAAAGTGGAGGAACCTATTGTAGTTGGACTTTTTGAAGAATCTAGCTATAAAAAGTTGAAGAGAGATAGGAAAAAATTGAGGTGGGTTAAGTGAGGGTATTTTAAGGATTAAGGACACTTGCGCATATTTGTAGGAAATAGACAGGGAGCCAGTAGACAAGAAGAGATTGAAAATAAGTGAAAGAGTGGAGATCAAAGAGAAAGCAATCTACTAGAGGAAACATTAGGGAATGAGATCCATTGAACATGTAGTGGGGTTATCCTTGGTATGGATTGAGCCATTGCCTCATGTGAGACATGAGTAAAGGAAGAGAAATGGTAGAAGGTAAATAAGTGATAGGAAAAAGAGGAAGAGCTGAGAAGAAGGAGTTAATAGGAAAGACCCTTATTTTTTCCATAAAATATAAGAAAAAACTTCTCAACTGAAAGAGCAGGAGAAGGTGATATTATGGGATGCTTAAGGACACATCAAGAGCCTCTTTGGAGAATGGGATAGTGTGTTCATAAGGCAGATATGGAAGGATAGCCTAGCAATAGAAAGGTTCTAGTTGAAGTTATGTAACATAAATTTGTGGTTGAGTCAGAACTGTTAAGTGTGTTTCTCCATCTTTGTTAACAGTGAGTCTTTGAAGGTAGCCACTGATAGGAACAATATAATACTGAAGCTTGGCAGGATGTATGTAATCAGCAAAAGGATGAGGGGACCAGGTATTCAAGAGAGAGGAATGTAGAGTTGAATTGGTTCACCAAGGGATCAAGATGGAGAAAAGAGGAGAGAGTGTCTGTTGCAGGGCAGATGGCCTAGTTGAGAATTAAGGAGGTCAAGGATTTAGAGATTATGATGTGAGTGGGTTTTGAAAGGAAGAGGGGGGAAAGCCAATAGATTATGGTTGGATGAGGGGATTTTTTGTAATTCTTGAACATGGAGTGGTAGACAAACATTTTTTCAATATAACCTTTAAAATAGATATTTTAAATAGTAAATTTTCAAATATAAAAAAATGTACTTAATACGATTTAAACATTTTAGTCATTTCTCAATTTTCCTTCTATTGGCATAGACTTTCCATAAAATGCTATCAAATAATAGTTAAGAAGTCTGTTCTGCACTTATATCTAAGAGTGAGGCTATGTTAGTTGTAATAAATATTCCCCATTCCTTGGCTACTGATGTAGTCATTGTCCAAGCAAGACGAGGACCCTCAGACTCACCAAGGTAGAATGGGAACGGAATCTGCCATGGATTTAAGGGTAGGTTATATGGTTCATCTGCCATACTACAAACATGAATGAGTTAGCACAAAATATTTCATCTCAGTAAATACAAGAGAAGAAAAAAGTTTGGGTGAAAATACCTAATTCCTACTGTTTTCAAATCAAATCAAAAGTTGTTTAAAAATCATTTGATGACGACTTTCTACCTTCTCTATGGAGATAGAAGACTGTGTGGAACACTATATTTAATATCAGACTTGGTTTCAATGTTAGTTTTGCTGCCTTACCATTTTTCTCTTTCTTTTTTATTCTTTGTTTCAGTGTATAGCTTGTTAATGGGGAGGAAAGAAGATATATCCAGTAATTAAGGTGACATAATAAAAAAATCAAAAAATTCCATAAAAATCAATTACCCGAATATGCTATCTTAAGAGATAACAGACAAGAGCAATTTAGAGAAATGTGTGAAAACTTGCATAAACATAATAAATGAAATAAGCACAATCTCGAAAGTATTATACACAAAGACTAAAATGATAAAAAGAAAAAGAACATTAAAATATAGCTGAATATTTAGTAGTTGCTATATTTTCCTCTTTTCTGGATAAAGGTGGGGCCAATTGGCATATTATAATATACTTACTTATTTTATAATGTTGCCTCCATAATCAGACTTTGACACTTTGTAGATTTATTTGAATTATTTTTCTTTCCAAGGGAAAGCTTATGAAAAGAGAAAAAGTTTATGTAGAAATGATTGAGATAACCAAGAAGGGCATGAATAAATATATTAAAAGAAAATACAAGGAAATCAATTTTATGAAGGAAAATCCTTAGTTAATCACTATTTCAAAACAGATAAAATTCTAATATGATGGCTTTTCTGGGTATATAGTAGGCACTTCAAATTTTATATTATTACTATATTTTTAAAATGTATATTTAAAGAGAAAATATGGGAGCCCTCCAGTGGTTGATTCAGAAATAGCTCAAAATTCCTTTGGCTATTAATTACACAAAACTATATTTCAGTGAAGTATTTATTTGCTTTATTTGCTTATATTTCACAGAACTTTCCCTTAAATCTTGATGGTATTTTGATCTTAGGATTATAAATATTTATATATCTTTGTTTCAATCAATCATATCTCCATATGGTTTTCCCTAATGTATATATCTATTCTATAGATAAATTATCATCATAGGTTAATAAATCTAGATTTAGAAAAAACTTCAGATGCCATCTTTTTTATAGATAAAGAAACTAAGGCCCCAGAAGTGATGCTAATTGCCTACCATTGTGAAAATTGTGCAAGTAATAAGTGTCAGGCAAAATTTGGATCCAGGTTTTCTGGTGCTCTAGGCTCTTGTCTGTGTTCTTGCAACTCCTTGCAATATGGTCCATATGAAGGACTTTTTATTTGACTTCTCAGAAGGTACACATACAAATGCATGCATGTAAACATGTAGTTGTACATACACCTAAATATACACATATATCTGTGCACATACAGACACACATGTTTATGTGTGTCTATACGTTGCAACAATGGACTGGTAAAGGTTTAACAACCTGCTTCAGGGGTAAATACACACACACACACACACACACACACACACACTACACTTTTAAGTTTAAGTTGCATCATTAGCATTTTCTTCTTCATTTTAAGTATAATTAACAAAATAATCAATCCAACCTTAATGTGTAATATTTGACAAACTCCTTGGTGGTCTCTCATTGAAAATTTAAGAATCAGTTATTCTAAGCTTGTATGAGAAGGTTCTAGAAAACCCACTTATAAATAATGTGCATATATAATCCTTCTTTATTTTCTTCAAAAAAGGTAGACAAATAGATATTTCAGGAAATTAGATAACAAATAATTTCTCAGCACAGAAACTATAAGATGAATTATTTGAGTTTTCAAATAGTGAATGGTAAATGAATAAAAAATAGCGGGTACATGATTGAGCTTCTCCAAACATTTTAAGGTTTTGACTGTATCAGTGCTTTGTAAATTCATTTCAGAAGGCTAAGGCTCAGTTAAAATAGGGCCATACCTAAATGCCCTGGGATTTATTTTAGGTTCTACATTTTAAAAGTCACCATGTTTTTTCAGTAGCTTTTTTTTTAAAATGATAGGGGGAAGAGAGAAAGAGAATGAGAAAGAAAACATAAGGCAGGAGGAGAGTCACATGAATTTGTTTTAGTTGTTCGTCTTAGCTTTGAGGAGGAAAAGAAGGAAGGAAGAGGCAAGCAGACAGATAGAGAGAGAGACAGAGAATGAAGAAGGAAGAAAGGAAAAATGGAAGAAAGAAATGCTTCTAGCCAGATATAGTATGCATGATCACATTTAATAGTCAGCAAGGATGTACAATACATAAAACAAATAATTTTACTCCTTAATGTCTTGGCAAGCCTGTACAACACAGAAGTCAGGGCTTCTAGCCAGCTAAGTGATTCTCAGGAGCGGTTCCTGCTGTGAGTTCCAGTTATTCACTGCCTCCCTTCTGGAACAGAAAAGAAAGGATCCTCTAAAGAGGAACTTCCCATCTGAATGGTGGATAACTGATGATATGAGTATCTGCTTTTGTGTTTACAGTCAGAATTGATAGACAGCATGATTTCCCTTAATTACTGACAGATCAAGTTTCAGGATGTTAATTATTTAACTGACCAAGAAGTACAGTATTTATAAAACCCTTCTTTGTAAGTGAAATGCAAAGCCTTCAGAATAAAAATTATTTGGAACATGAAAGAAAATCTCTTAAAGTGAAATAGAAGGTTTTGCCTAAATTATGTGGGTGATTATTTGAATTTTCCTAGGGACAAAGGATATATTATTAATTCATTTTTGCATACCCAGTACCCACCACTCTACTTTGCCCACAAAAGGCACTTAATAAATGTTTACTACATTAGCTTTTACTCTCTTCTAACCACTTTTTGTTCCTATTCAAATGTCATGAAAAAATCAACATGAATATGTTTTAATATAAAAACACTTGTTTCCTCCACATCTTCAGAAGCTATATAAAATAAGAGAAATTATCTAAAAATATCTACCTTCTGAAGACTATTCTTGAGCTAGACGTAGAAAACAGAAGATTGACATAGTTATTTAGATCATTCTGATCCCAAATACTCAATTATCTGGACATCCAACAAAAATGTAATTTGGCATCATTTATCCAATATATTTAGCACCTAAGCCTTTCTCTTTACTTTTAAGCATATATAGACTAAGACAGTGCTTTGGTTGATGTCTCCATTAACTTTAGTATCAAAGTTTGGGGGATATGTTTATATAAAGATGTGATTTAAAAAATTCTATTAAGGAATTTCCCATTTTTGTCATTGTCATTTCTTGAATAACCAATTATCCTTATCTTATTCTCTACCCCTCCCCAAAACTGAAACCTCACCATATAAAGAAGAAAAAACAATTAAGCAAATTCAAGATTGAAGGCTTACTTCTGATTATGCATATAACATTCTGACTTAAGATTGCCGCACATCTTTATATTTCATTTTTGGCCTCAGGGACCATTCTTTGGTTCTTAATTATCCAGAAATTGGTTTCCGTTTAGTGATCTTTTTGTTTAAGTTAATCAGAATCAAAAGGTTTGCCTTCTCGGAGGTGGGAGAGAATTTGAAGGTTAAAAAAATGTATACCAATTATGTTTTTGCATGAAGTTGGGGAAACTAATTTCATAATGCTTTCTAAAAATTTCATAATGCTTTCTAAAACTATTGGTAAAAATTGAATAGAGATTTAAATTAAAGCAATTTAGGTAAAATTAAATCAATATTGCCTATATAAAACCAAAATCAAGAAGAGTCTTTAGTTAAAACTCTAGCCTAATCAAAATATAGAATACTTTATTACTGAGAGAGTAATAATTTGTGTTCTTCAATCCATATTTAAGAATAAGAAGCTCATGAATTTTAAAAATCTGCTTATTGGTGAACCCCTTTAAACTCTTCTTGCATTTTTAAAAATTCCTACATTTTAGGAATTCATTAAAAAATTCAGCACTGACTAAAATTATTCCTAATTTTTAGGGATTTTACTTTTTGAATGATTTTGTAGTAATATTTACAAACCAGTGGTACAGATGTAGGCAATAGTTTCTCTAAGTGAGGCCTGAAAAATTAAATGATTGAAAGGATGTTCCAGATATTATTCAAAGCCGGGGCTAGAACATGAGGTTCTCTTGAATGAAGGCACATGAATGTGGCATAAAAATATTCCATTTGAAAAGCAAGCTGGAAATTACCTTGAACAACATTAAAATCATATTTTCTGTTGCTATCCAGAAAACTGGCAAACTTATTTTAGTTAATTATCTTTTCCAATTGCAGTATTTTTGTGAACATATTGTATCAATGCCTATTTTAGAGACTATCTTTTTTTCTTAATGTAAAAATGGTAAAGTGTCCCCCAGACATTTTCTGATAGAAAAGAAGATATAAGGGCCACTGTGCCTGGAATGGAAACCTATTAACTGTAATAAATGACTAGCGGCCTAAGTTTCTAATTGAGGCTAACAAAGCAGCAAGAGGTCAATTAGTATATCCACTTGACATTCTGCTGGGGAAAGGAAAAAAATACATAAAAGGGGTTGCTCTAATGAGAAAGAGAGCATAAGAAAAGATATGGTCAAATACCCCTACCAGGGCTAGGGCTTGGGTCTTTGCCTTAAATCAAGTCTGAGAAACTCCAGAAGCAGCGACTGGAAGTATCAGATGATTTATGACTCAGAGTGACCAGAACATGAATCCTGGCCTCTCCTTAAATGAGATGTCTTACACTGGGGAGGTGTCAGATTTCTATTATCAGAGTAGCAGGTTTTCATGCATTGTATATAAAAAAAATGGTCACTGTGGAATAGAAGATCAATAGTGAGGGGGCAGGGAACATGTCCATTTTCCACCAAAAGCACGTCTTGTTATCTCTGTGATGATATTTACATGGTCTCAAGTTTACAGGATAAGAAGAGTCTCCGTAGAATGATTCTGTCAATCTCATAAAGGTACAATATGTGGAAAGACAGCCCGAATAGAGTCAGTGATCATTTAATGGACATTCTCCTTTCCGGTCCAGGGAAGTCTAAAACTGAACTCTTCTTGTCCAAGTGGATGGAGAGGCAGTGAAGTCTAGAGGAAACAAAAAAATTAAGTTTATGGCAAATTAGACAGATGTGTTAAATATATTTATGTTGGTTGTGCGTACAGTTCATACTTTTCTCTTTAAAAAAAGCAAGATGCTTTTAGAACTTAACTGAGAGCTGGTAATAAAGGATGAAAGCATACTTCTCCCATCAATAAGGCCCTTGTCTAGAATGCTATTTTACTTAATTCTTTTGTTCAAAGCAACTTTTAGAATTGCTTTTTTTCCCTTCAAAGCTTTATATGTAGGTTTAAAAATATAAGGCTTTATGGGAAATTGGCCTCTTAGGTTTATAAGGAAGGGCTTATCCCATCTTCTGACATTCAAACAGCTTTCCTGTAGAGAAAATATATGTTCAAAAGAACTGCTTCATTAAGTTCTCACTGGCATTCTAAAAGGAAACTTTCTTTTTTTCCTAAATGGTAAATAGTTCTAAAAAGAACAAGGGTTTCCATTAAATTATGATTTCCATTATAAGCTTTTCTAATAATAATCATAAGGAAAAAATAAAAAATCCATTTCATTTTAATGATATAGGGGGATGATAAATTACTATGATGGAATCAAGCTGGTATAGTACTTAATCTCTCAAGGTGCTCATTTCCTTTCATATCTTTTTCAAAATTACTGCTAAATCCCATATGCCAGGGGAAATAATAATATATTTTCCATGTAATTAAGACTTTCTAGAATCCATTTGATTTTATAAGGCACACTACCCAGTCAATTGCTTAGAAGATATTTCATCCTGTTATGAAAAAAGTAAATTTTCATTGTCTCTTTTGGCTTTGGGGGTGTCATCTAGCATTTTTGAAATGTCCATTAGTTTAAAATATTTTCTAATTGATGAGCTGTAGAAGGAAGTAAGCTAAAATTTTTAGAATTAAAATTGAACATTAATACATTTCACATACATGAAAAAGAGTGAATTCAACTCTAGAAATACTTCTTTTCATTTCAGGTAATAATGGTGTTGTGAAAAAAGCACAGGGGTTTGAATAAAATGACCTCAGGTCAAATCTGAACTTTCAGTCTTCTTATGTAGCTTAGGGCAAGTCAGTTAAACTCTTAGAGAAGGGCTCAGTTTTTTCATCTGTGTAATAAAGGGTTAAACCACATCTTCTCTAAGATTTCTTCGAGCTATAATTGATAATGCTATCTGACAAATGGGCAATGCACCCACATAGGAGTCTCATTACAATGCCTTGCTAGAGTTCACAATTCAGGATCTCACAAATTCCTTTTGAATCCTATCCAGCAGGATGTAATTACAGGAAGTCTAAGTACCTCAGGAAAACAGTTTCACAGATTATAAAGAAGGCTCCAGTGGATTAGCTTGTCCTTAATAATTAGCAAAGAGTTAATTCTCTTTGGGGAATGAATTAACTCTTTTTAATCCAAAAATAATCTAACAGATTGTGTTTCCCAGGGCATGAAATACTTTTTTTGTGGAAATTTTGCTATATTTGCAAGTCAGTTCCTAATGCAAAATTTTGCAGGTTCCGCATTCAGAGGTAATACTCAATTTCAACATCAAAGATAAAGAAAATAAATAATAACATATTAATATTCCATATACATCAAAATGTCAAGCATGGAAAATCCTTGACCAACTCAAATGTAACTCCTCTATAAATTAGGAGAAAAGCAATTGCCTAAGGCTCATGCATATCTAAGGACTTCTTCAAGGAAACACAACTAGTAAAAGCTGGGGAAGTTTAGAAGTCAAATTTTCTTCCTAACTCTGAATCCAGTAATCTTGTCTATTTTATCCAGTAAGTCACTTGTGACTTGCTTTCCATGTATAATATTTTAGACTAAGTGTTTGAATAACCAGGTAGATTGGTGAATATCTGTAAGAAAGTAATCATTCCCAGAGTAAGATCTTTTCATCCTTTAGCATGATCAGGCCACATTGGAATTATGGCATCAGTTCCAGATGCCATAGTTAACGAAATTAAGAGCATCTAGAGGGTGGCAACAAAGATGATAGAAACCAGTGTCATATGAGGAATCAGGAAGTCTCACCTAGAAAAGATGTATAGGAGAAATACTCATTGTGAGGAAGTCTGTGAAAAGTCATCATGTGGAAAAAAGATTTGACTTGTTCTATATAGTCCCACAGAAGAGAAGGACCAAAAGCAGTCATTGGAATTTGCAGAGGTAAATTTAAATTTGATGTCCTGGTGAAGTGGACTCCCTCTAGAGGCAATAGATTTACCCTAATTAGAGGATTTCAAAGGATGGCTGTCTTTCTACTTGTGAAGTATGTTATATAGGAAAATTTATTTCAGATATGGGTTGGACAAGATGACTGCTAAGGACCTTTCCAACTCTAAAAACGTGTGATTCTGAGTTTGCTACTTTCAAAATTCAACTCTCTGCATGCATCATTCATGTACTAAATTGACTACTTTATGCGAAGACAACCTGTCACTTCCCTGAAAATAATCAGTCAAAATAGTTATTTGGTGTCAGGTTGCAAAAAATGGCTGTTTGAATTTTTTTACTTTTCAACAGGTTTTGTTGGTGACAATGAAGCTACAGCCTTAGAAAGTACTCCCACTGAAAGTATGCTTTTTGGAAAATTAAAAGATACTCTTTGACTGACAGAAAGAAACATGCTAGATGAGAGAAATATGAGGGAATAGGAAGGGAATGAGCATTGGAATAAGGAAGCAATAGATTTTTTTTTCCCTTTCTAAACATTAATGAATAATCTTTAAAAAATAATGTTTATACATATCCCACATACTTATGATTCTGTAAATGCATATAATAATCAACCATGTAAATTATAGCTTTCATGCCTGATTTCACTATTTCACAGACTATTATAGATGAAAAACCTGTCAACTACTAGATAACTCTTTTCCCTAGAGTTGTTTCACTACAGTAACCTAAGTTGATCTTTAGATGAAAGAACTTTCCTTCTTGATTGAGCCAAGTTGAATATGAACTTATTTCAGTTTACCTAAGCAAACATTTATTAGACAACTATTATGTGTAAAAGAGAGGAACTTGGTGGAATTGTGGGTTGGATGCCCATCTTTCAAGTCAAAAGTACCTGAATTCAAATAATCTGTTACTTAATAATTATTTCACCATGGTCAAGTTGCTTAACCTCTTGGAACCTAGAAAGTTCTCTGACTACATATATTAGATATATTGTAATCTGAACCTATAAAGAGAATTCCTACATTGAAAAAAGAATACAGGCCCTTAATTTTCTAGAGCCTATGCTAAGCATCTATGATTAAAAATAAAATAAAATAAAAAACACATGATATCTGGGGCAGCTGGATAGCTCAGTGGATTGAGAGTCAGGCCTAGAGACGGGAGGTCCTAGGTTCAAATCTGGCCTCAGACACTTCCCAGCTGAGTGACCCTGGGCAAGTCACTTGACCCCCATTGCCCACCCTTACCACTCTTCCACCTATGAACCAATACACAGAAGTTATGGGGTTTAAAAAAAATTTTTAAAAAGCACATGATATCTGACTTCATAAAACTAATAACATACTAACATGACAAAATATAGTATAGTAATGGGGGTAGAGACAGAAAGACAGACAGACAGACAGGCAGACAGAAAAATAACTTCAGCTAGAGGGATAGAGAAAAATTTCATAGAAGAGGTCACACCTGAGCAGAACCTTGAAGGAAAACTAGAATTTCAGTAGACAGAAATGACAAAGTAGTGGCATTCCTATCACAAAGGTTTGACTATATAACTATATTCCTAAAGGAAAACCAAGGACTTCCTACTGCTCCTAAAATAGAATGCTAACTCTTTAGTTTGGCATTTAAAGTCCTTCACTTTATGGCTTCAATCCATCCTTCCATAATGATATCAATTTCCAAACTGATGATTAAATATCAATAAATTTCAGCCTAATGGATCTATTTCCTATTCCCCATAAACAATATTCTATCTCTTCTCTCTATATATTCCATTTACTGCTTCCATGCCATTAATGATATCCCTTCTCATCTCTACCTCCTACAATCCTTTGCTTACTTCAAGGGTCAGCTCAAATGTTACATAATTGAATAAGTGTTTTCTGAATACTTCTTTAAATTGCATTTTATCTGCTCCCATTAAACTCCTTATGCCCTGAAAATGTGGTTCATTAAAGAGTTGGTGCTTAATAAATGTTTGTGGATTGATTGAGTACATTCCAGGAATATACCTTTGGAAGTCTTTCCCACTTGGTAAAACATGCCAAAGCTTACATTTACCTGGAATAATCATGAGGAACACAGTGACAACTCCATTTAGTTTTGAATCATGGAAGAACACTGTTGAAGCATTCTCTACTATACAACATATGAAACAAAGGTTATTTTAATTTCCATTTCATTTTTTAAAACCTTGAAATTGAAGTCAGAAAAATTGTTTTTAAACTATTATCTTTTCTTTAAATATTTTCTGATAATATGTAAAGCAAATTTTAACAATCTTTTTTGAGTTCTAACTTCTCTCCCGCTTTCATAAAGATGCTAAGCACTTTGATTTTAATTAGGCATTTCCATATTAGTCATGTTACAAAAGAAAACAGACAAAAATACATTCAAAAAAAAGTTCAAATAGCATGCTTCAATATGCATTCAACTTTTTTCAGTTCTCTCTGAAAGTGAATAACATTTTTCATCGTGGGTCCTTTGGAATTATGTCATTGTCTTGATCAGAGTAGCTTGGTCTTTTACAGTTGATCAACCTTAAAATATTGCTCTTGGTGTTTAAAATGTTCTGCTAGTCTTATTCATTTTACTCTTCTTGAGTTCATATAAGCTTTCCAAAGTTTTCAGAAACTATCCCGCTCATTATTTCTTATATATTGCACAATACTATTTTATCACAATCATATACAATTTATTCAGTCATTCCCCAATTGAGGAACATCCCCTTAATTTTCAATTCTATGCCATCATAAGAAAAGCTGCTATAAATATTTTGTACAAATAGGTCTCTTTCCTTTTTCTTTGCACTTTTTAGGATATAGATTTATTAGTGGTACTACTCCGTAAAAGAGTATACACAATTTAAAAACCCTTTGGGCATAGTTCCAAATTGTTCTCCAGAATAGTTGACTTAGTTCACAATTCTTCCAACAGTGTGTCACTTTGCCAAGAAAACACCAAATGAGGTGAGGAACAATTGAACATGACTAAAAGGACTCAGCAACAGCAACAATTAAAATGATCTATTTTACTTCCTGCAATCTCCTCTATCTCTTTTTTAGTCATGATTTTTTCCCTTATCCATTGATTTGACAGCTACATTTTTCTATGCTCTTCTAATTTGCTTATAATATCACTCTTCATGTCAAAATTATTTATCCATTTTGACCTTATCTTACTATATAATGTTTGGTCTATGCCAAATTTCAGCAAAATGGTTTTCGAGATTTCCCAGTAACTTTTGTCAAATAGTGGGTTCTTTTTTCAAAAACTTGGATATTTGTAATTACCAAATACTAGATTACTATATTTATTTATTGCTGTGTTTTATATATGTAATATATTCCTCTGGTCCACCACTCTATTTCTTAGTCCGTATCAGACTGTTTTAATGATTCCTAATTTATAATACAATATTGATACTTAGGGCTTCTACTCTTATTTGCCTAAAAGTAGTAGGCTCTATCATTGAACTGTGCCCTAGAAGTTGGTATAGGAAATAGATTTGCCAAACAGTATCTGTTCCTATGTCTAGTGCTAATATAGGAGGCTCCTATACTTTCTTTCTGACCAGTGGTCAGGTCTCTTTACAATTTCTGACTTCAGAACTCTTGAAGCTTCTTCTAGCACTACTTTGTCCCGCCAGAGTGGGCTCCAAGCCAACCTCTTTCCCCATATACAGAGCTTTCTTCTCAAGGTCCTCTGTTATTTAAGATTGAAATTAGGTCTTATTCTGATCTTTCATTGGCTCTGCCCATCCAGAATTTTATTTTAGGCATCATTCTAAAATTGTTTAAAGAGTAATGTTGGTAGAGCTTGGCTGAGTCCTTTTCTACTCTTCCATCTTGGCTCTGTCCTGGAAGTCCCAAAGTGTGGTACTTAAATGGCATTACATAATTATCTTCACACACTGTCTTCTTCTGTAAAATATTAATTTATTTTCCCTTTAATCACTTACCATTGCTTCAGTTAGTTTCTTCTTGAACACTAATGTCATAGAACTATAGAACTGGAACAGACTTCCAAGGTCCTTTACTCTAATATCCTCATTTCATTGATAGGCAGTTGAAGCCAAAGGAGGATAATTCAGCTACCTAAACTAACACAAGTAGCAAGTATTTAAAGCAAGACTTAACCCTGGAGCTTTTGGACTCTAGAATTATTGCTTTTTCCACTGTACCATGCTGCCTCCCAAGTTCCTAACTGGTGAATTCAATGATTATTATTTGATATGAACTCAGTCTTACTGTGCTATGGAGTCCAACACCTTTTGTAATATATGACAACTGTCTATATACTTTATCTCTGCTTAGTACAAGAAAGTTTAACCTCCCTGCTAAAAAAACAAAGGACTTTCTGTTTAGTTTTTAAAAGGGAGTGAGAGAGAAAAAGAATAAACCCCTTTTATCAATCGAATTATGCTATGTTTAGTTATTTCAGGTTACATTGCCTCTGGGAGGAAATGAATCTAATTCTGTGTCTATAAAAAGCATCCAGTGGAGATATGTTAGGATCAAATTATCTGATATCGGTCGTGATCTGATCTTTAAAGTCTAGAAAAAGTTATACTCTTTAAGTGAATGTTCCATATCTACATCCACATTGGCAATTTTTCAATGTAAATACTTCAGTGACAAAGAGAGGTAAAAGGAATTGGATGAAGGACATACACGGAACAAGCAAGAGCAATACGAAAGGGAAAAAATAGGTACTATATTTCTATGCTTCAATGGATGTATGATCTCATTCATGTAGTTACTTCCTCCAGTGATGCAAATAATAATCCACCTGTTCCTGCCCCTCCTATAGTACATGACTTGTATAAACTCTCTAATGGAAGATCTCATATATTTTAGGCTTTCCTTCAGTTCTCCTTACATTAAAAGGATACTGAAGAAGCCTTCTGGCTATCCATAATTCATCCCTCTAAATGGTGTTAAAGTTAATACAGTGACATACAAATGCCTATAATTTGACATTTTGATGTAATGTTTTTATCATAGCTTTCATTACATCATAATCTCTTTCTTGAGTAAACTTTACTCTTCAGAATGAAGAACTATACTAGAACATAATAATACTCAAATTCTTTCCTTTTTCTGCCATTAACTAGCTATAAATATTGGTTAAATGATTTAAATTTGCTGATTTCAGTTTCTCTGTCACTAAAATGGGAAAAAAAAAACATTGTTACCTGTCATAGTTATTAAGTAATTATATTCTTAGATTTTAAAGAGAAACACACCTTAGGGGACACCTTATTCAAGCCCTCCATTTTTTTACAGATAAAGAAAATGTATCCCAAATAATTCCTATTGTCCAATCCATTTCACCCAGATTATTCTCACTGTAGTCAAATTAACAATAATTCATTTATTTATAGCATTTTATGCCTAAAATAGTCCTCTCTCTTCACATCAGTTTTGTAAGGTAGATAGTAAAAATATTATTAATTTCCAAGTAAGGAAACTATGTAAAGCTAGAAAGTCCAGGAACCAGAATTCATAACCTGGTCTCCAGATTCAGGCTCAATCTGCTGGCCCACACTTGGAAAAACATATACTCCTTTCTCACCACATCATATTGTCACCAAAATAATATGTTTATGATGGTGATCATTTTCTTTGTGCATTTTTTCTTCCATAATACTTTCTCCAACTCATTTTTACTGGACTTTTCTTCTTTTGGACTTTTTACAAAGACTTAATTTTCCTAATCCAATGAGTAATCCTGATTTGGGGTCTAAATATTGTTGCAATTTTCTTTTTCTCTTCTTCCAACTCCAAAAATTTTCCAGTAGAACGAAAATGTTCCAAGAGACACAACTTCTTTATTGATGGTCATTTTATTTTTTTCCTTGCTTCCAGTATATTATGGCAGACCCTAATGTTCAAGGCTGCAATGGGGAGGAAGAAGGAAAGGTTCTAACCAGACTTTTTTTGAGGTTCACAGAACAGCCCCTGTTCTCTTCCATTTCCTCTAGTAAGATGATCTCTCCCTGTCTCACATGCTCTTGTTTCCTATCCCACTAGCTGATATTTTGGCTTTAGTCAAGTGACATAATTTGTATACACATACCAAAAAAAATCTTATTTATATAAATATAAATATATATACATATATATATACACACATGTACACACACAACTATATACTTCAGACATTTATTTTTGCCTTTTGGGTTTGTTCAATCATTTCCCCTACTTACAGAACACCACCCCCGTCTTTGCCAAACAATGAGATCACCTGTTCTATGAAGTTCTTTTCTGACTATCCCAGTCCAGAGACAGGCAATCTGCTAAAGCAGTTGCTCCACAAATAATTCCTGAGCACATTCTGTGGACAAAGCCCTGTTTAGCTCTGTGAGTATGTGAGTGTGTATAGCATAGATAAAGCTACAGATGCATATATAGATCTTTGTAGACAGATACAAATATCTCACTATGTATCTATTCCAATATATGTGTATAAATGTGTATATGCTGATAGATAGAGAGAGAGATAGAGAGATAGACAGACAGACAGATAGATAGGAGTCATGATTCCATGAATGCAGAGATCTCATTGTTAAAGCTTCCCCTCAGTGCAAATTGGCATATTTTTTACAACTTGGAGACGAGTTACCCAGATTTGCTCAAAGAGTAGTAATCAACAATAAAAAATAATTAGCTAATAATAATAAACATTAAAGCTTGCAAAGTACTTCATAAAGTTTATGTGATTTTATCCTTGCAACAACCCTGGTAAGCAGGTGTTCTGCTTGCCCCCATTTTATAGATGAGAAAACTAAAGCTGGGAGAGGCTAAGTGATTTACCTAGGAGAACACAATTGATGAATATCTAAGCCACATTTGGACTCATGTCTTCCTGACTACAGGTCCAGATTCTTTGCTCCCTCTAACTGCCCTCCATATATCAGAGGCTACACTTGAGGAATAAAGAAAATTTACTTATCTGGGAGATTAGAAACTCTCTAGTTCACAGCATCTTTTCATTGCTTTAATTTGTTATATATCATCACGCTAATGGAAAGAAGCAGTGGCACAGATAACCACTTATGTATTTTATTTTGTGATTTAATAGCTTTTCACATTTGAATTTTGGTGTACTTGATGTAGTGACCATTGGTATTGCTTTGATGCAATTCAGCAAACATTTGTTAAGCACTGTTAAATAGCAGACACTTGTAAATAAAATGACTTAAGAATACAGTGAGAACTTTATTCTGGAAAAACTTGAAATCCATTCATTTTTGCCCTCTCCTTCCTAGAACCACTCTATGAATCCCATTTGTTTTGTAGCTTGGAGTAATGGAGAGATGGCAGGGCTTGGAATCAAAAGGGCCTAGATTCAAGGATGACCTCTGATGTATGCTGACTTTGAGGGCAAGTCTTAAAGCTTTCATTGTTCCCATGCAAGATCTCGAGACACTAAATTTCAAACAGATTATGAATCTATACCAAAGGGTAGAAACTTCTGCCATGGGAGATTTCTATACCACGAAGTTACACTTTGGGACCCTCCCTCCCCCACCCCAAAAAACAATGATGACTCATGAGAGTTCAAAATAAATAATTTTAATATATTTTTAAAATAAATTTTTCATGTTGCCCTCATGGGCATAAGCTTCCCCAGAGTTTTGCTGTACAATAATCCTAATGCTATATCTTAAATTTGTTTATATTATGAGTCAAATAATTTCACCTCAAAATATACTGAATTTTCTCTATTTCAAAGAGGAAGGTCTATATCATGACTAGATCATGACTTTTTCTTTTCTTCAAGACTAGAATTCTAATGAGATGTTATGGTATTTTTCCTATGATATTTTGCTTTTTCATAGTGTTAAGTCCAAATTAAACACTGAACAAATATTAGGGACTGATAAGTCTATTAAATTAGTTCTCATCTGTAGGAAATCATTAGTTCCAGGAAGTTAGTATGTCCTGAATCTCAAATATGAATGGCAATTTTTAAAATTTTCAATCAAACTTAACAAGTATTTGTTAATTGCTTGTAATGAATTAGTCATCTTGACAAACACTAATTCCAAATTAGACCAATGAAGAATCAATCATAATAATAATTTATATAATATCAGTATTTTTATTTTTATTTATTATACATTGCTATTTATTATACACACAATTTGCTTATATTTATTATTTATTATACACAAATTATTCATAACAATAATGACATTTTGTTATTAAAAATAATAAAAATATTTATCATAATTTCCCATTGTTCTTCATTGAATCAAAAAGTTTTGGAATGGACTAGCGGTCGTCTAGTCAACCTAATATCAAATTCAGAAAGGAATCTTCACTATAACATGCTTGCCAGTTAGCTATATAGCCCTACTTGAGGACCTTAAAGCAGATTTAATAACTACAAGAATAATAAAAGCTAGTATTTTATAGCACTTTAAGGTTTGCCAAGCATTTAATGATCATTATTTAATTTTATCTTCACAACAATCTTCAGTAAGGGGCAGCTATATTAGCACAGTGTTTAAAGCACTAGTATTGGAGTTAGGAAGAGTTGGAATTGAATCTGGCTTCCTATCTGTATGACTCCTGAGCAAATCACTTAACCCTGATTGCCTACTTCTTGCTGCTCTTCTGTCATAGAATTGTTACTGACAGAAGGTAAGAATTTCTAAAACTAAACAATATAAAAAAAACAATCTTCAATGAAAATGCTATAGTTATATCAATTTTCAGATAAGGAAACTGAGACATGAAAGGTTAAATTACTTGCTTGGAGTCAATTCAATTCAATAACCTTTTCTTTTCAATAAGTGGTCATTAAGCACCAACCATATGCCAGACACACAGCTAGCAAATATCTGGGAAGAATTTTTAATCCTAGACTTGATGATTTCAGATCCAGTACTCCATCTATTTCACTGCCTAACTGTGAAATGACTACTCTTCAAAGTAGCTCATTTCACTTTTTGTGAATTTGTTTCACTAATTGTCAGAAGTTTGGTTTTCATTATGTTTTGATATTTTCACTGACACATCCTATATTTGCACTTTTGCAAATTCTTCTTATTCCTTCTGGTATCGCTGCCTTCTGCTCACCAGAACAAATCTAATCCCACTTCTACTTTATAGTCTTTCATATACTTGAACAAAGTCATCAAGACCACCTGAGTCTTCTCTTTGCTAGATAAATATCCCCAGTTCCTTAAACTGAACCTTCATTGAAGGACATCATCCTACTTGGCTGCCTCCAGATGTTTTCCAGCTCATCAACTTCCTACCTAAATTACTTTAGAGTCCCCCACAACTCTGTGATATATCCTGTCTCATTTGATCTTCGCAACCATCTTGTTATATAGGGAAGGCAGATACTACCAACACATTTTTCAAATAAGGAAAACAAGTTGTAGAAAACTTAAGTGCCATACAGTAGAGGAATAACTTTTTTTAATTCTTATTTTCTCCATATTCTATGTCAATACAATTTTTAATAGTCCTTTTCTGACATTTTGCGATCCATATTCTCTCCTTCCTTCTCCACCTCCTGAGATAGTGTTTAATGTGATATATTATGCATGTTTTATCATATAATACATATATCCAAGTTCATCACATTGTGAAAGAAGACACGTAACACTCATACCAGAGAAAAATTCATGGAGGAAATAAAGTGAGGAATGGTATGCTTCAATCTGCTTTCAGTTTCTGTCAGTTTTTTTCTATGGCAGTGGATAGTCTTTTTCGTTATGAGTCCTTTCGATTTGTCCTGGAACCTTGAGTTGTTGATAATAGTCATTCCCAGCTGATCATCATATATTATTGCTGTTGCTATGTACAAGGTTTTCCTGGTTCTGCTCACTTTTCTTTACATCACTTCATATAAGGTTTCCTGGGTTTTTTGTGATCATCTTGTTTGTCATTTCTTATGGCACAACAGTGTCCCATTACAAGCATATACCACAACTTCTCAACCATTCGCCAACTGATGGACATCCCTCCAATTTCCAGTTGTTTGCCACCACAGAAAGGATTGTTATACATTTTTTAGCAGACATGTACTTTGAATTTGCCAACTTGGCATACCAAATCCAATACAATTTCTACTATACTATGAGGCCTTTGGAAAGAAAATAGGGTATACAGATGTATGTGTAGGAGAACCAGAGTGTGAAGAGTAGGTTGTTTAAGGGGCCAATTGGGAAAAAATGTTAGAAATTATGAATGTAATAGGTATATAGAGATGAACAAAGCATGGGTACATATATATATATATGTATATATAGATAGATACATGGGGTTTATGCTCAATATAAATATTCTGATAATGATATTGAGAGAGAATTAGATAGCTAAACTGCTCCTGGCTATTGCCTCAGGGAGGGAAATCATATTTAGTTCTTAATGTTTTCAGTTTGAAAGTTGTTTTAATTATATTTCAAATGATCTGCATCTATTCTTCACCAACGAGCTCATATTTTAAATTATTTTTTAATTCAAAGTTCAGAATTGATGGAAACTAATGAGATAATTTGCTTTTGAGTCACTCTCAAAGTTGGATTTTATTTTTTGGACGTGTGTTTGCCTCGAGGGCCAGAAAAATTCCCCAAAGACTTTTCTTTCAACATGTGTCACTCATAACAGCTATTTAATTCCCTATTTATAATAACCTCCAAAGTAGCAGATCTCAGAATGCAAACACTTTGCTGCAGAAATTGGGAAATAATTCTTTTCCAGAGGAGGAAACCTCCCTTCCATATTCCTTAAACCTCTTTTTTGGCAATATTGAAATTCCCTCTTTCTGATATGAATGCTGAATTTATCAGAGGCAAGAATATAGCAATATTTCATGAAGAAACTTTCTCATTGGCACATTTTGGATTTTAACTCATGAGTCACACTGCAACATCTCCCTAATGGTAGAGGGCAAATGTTGTCATCTCCATTTGCACATGAGAAAACTGCAGTTGCAAAGCAACAGGGCAAGGTGACTCAGGCCATCAGAGATACAGCTTGGACCAGAACCCAGAGGGATTTGAATCCCAAGGTGCTCTTTCCTCAGAACTTGGCGGCCTTGCTGTCCTCCCTCATTATAAGGCACAGTGGGGAGGCTTGCCACAATTTTTCATGCTGTTGCATGCTTCACGTAAGTGGTGATGACGACTAAAGTCACCAGTCATCACATCCTGGCACTTCAGGGACAAGTGAACACTGGCCCAGAGTAACAGAAGCACCCCAGGGCAGGAAGTAATGTACTAGGAAATTTAACAGAATAAAAAAATCACATTACTGTTTGAAAAATTGGGGACTGGAGCTATCTAGAGGCAATAAATGAAAGGAATGGGTACATCTAGGCACTCAATATTTCTTTTTTGTCACTTTTGATCATCTGAACCTGTCAGTCTTCTTCCTGTGATTTGGTATCCTGTGATTTTGGATAAAAAGTAAATTAGCTATGAACTTGCTTTTTTCTTATTACTCACAATTCCCAGAATAATGTTTATTATTGCAGTTATTAAAAAGATGTGATCTATACCCATTTTTTCTAGATGCCTTTCATTATCAAGAGTCTTAAGTACTCAAAAACATCATTAAATCGAATCAAAGATATAAACACCCCCAAAATATGTTTGTTGACCCTGAAATGTACAGACTACTTAAGAGGACAGAGCAATGCTACACTCTAATTTGGGACAGGAAGAACTTGATGAAATTGCAGGGAGAGTTGAAGTAGGCAGAATGTAATTACTAACTTGAAGAGTGGCCAGAACACCAAGATTAACATATCCCTGCTATTACAGAAAAAGATCAGCAGAACTTTCATGATGCCAAGTGGGTCTGACCTTAATTACACGCTCTACTTAGAGCATAGCAAAGTGGTGACCCCAAGTTTTATAATAAGAACAATAGCCTATTTTTATGATGTAGTTTATATTTTGCATATCACTTTCCTCAAAGCAATCTTATGAGATAGAGTATATTAGTTTTATTACCTGCACCTGCAGTTGGAGAAATTGAAGCCAAGAAGAGCAAAGTGACTTGTCTACACATGCAAGAGTAGAAAGAGGAAAATGAATGTTTATCTTCTGACATGCAGGCAAGAAAGCTTCCCAGTATATAACCTTGCACATCAACCAGTCAACAAATCTGTTTAGACAGTAGAATTATATGCTAGGTGCTGTGGAAGCTATTCAAGAACCAGATTATAATACAATAATATTGTCTCTCTCATTTTCTCATTTTCTTATTCTGTCTCTGTCTCTGTCTCTGTCTCTGTCTCTGTCTCTGTCTCTGTCTCTGTCTCTCTCTCTCTCTCTCTCTGTAACTCCCCATGAAGAAGACCTGCTACTATCTGAGAGTCCTTTAGAGTTGCCTTAGTCTCTAAGAGGATGTGACGCAGTCAAGTCATACCAAATAAGTGTCAGAGATAGTGTTAAAACTTAGGTCTTTCTGAATCTGTGGTAATTTCTCTATTTAATACCATGTGCTGCATCTCATTTTCATAGTATAGTAATTAAAGAGATACATATCTAATTGATCACTCCAATGTGAAAGTCAATGGATTCTCCAAGGAAATAGTTTAGAAATGTTTTATAGTAAAGGGATGGCAAAAGGAAAAGATTGTTAAAGAAGATGAGATTTAGAGACATCAGGGATGTATACAAAGAATCAGGCTACAGTAATGTCCAGAGGATGACGAATGAGAGATAAGGACTATGAAGTGGCCAATAGTGCAGAATATGATATAGAGAATTTAATATGAGATAGGAAGGAAGGAAGGAGAGAGAGAGAGAGAGAGAGAGAGAGAGAGAGAGAGAGAGAGAGAGAGAGAGAGAGAGAGAGCCAAAATTTGGATTAGAGTAGGAGGACATCAGTGACCATCAAAAAATCTAGTTTAGAATAGTGGTGTGAACTGAAGCCAAACAGCAGGACATTAAGTAGGAAATGGGTAGAGAGGAAATGAAGCCAATAAGAATAGAATGCTACCCCATTGTTGTTGTCCAATGCTTCTTAAAATCCCATAACTAGTTTTGCTCAATACATGATATCGTTCTTTGGCAGCTTATGCTCAATCAATAGCATGACTCTAACTTCTTGTGTTGTAGACAGAAATATGTATTAATTGTAGATGGTTGAGATTAACTTTTTTTTAATTCTTTCTTCTTAGATGAATTTGCATTTAAGAAAGGGTGACTTTTGGACATAAATATTTGATATGGATGCAAATCTTTGCCTAGCTTAATGAGGAATGTGGAATGTGCTCAAGGGAAATATGGACAAGTTGAAAAGAAATAGATCAGGAAGCATACCTAATAGAAATTTGATAACTCCATTTCTCCTTTTTATTAAGTTCTCAAAAGCACTGTGGAATTTCAATAAAAGATTAAGCATTCTTGGTGAGATATATATGTTTTTGCTATCTAATCCTAACAAACAAATGAAATGTGGAGAAGAGTTGATAATGAAAGTGGAGGATATGCAGTTATTTTTCTTCAATATCTGTTGCTGGTTAAGTATATGAATGACTGGATGAAAGACTAGAAACAGAAAATTATAATGTGGATAAGACAGGTAAACTTAAAGGTATTTTAGCTGTCATAAAAGATGACTTGCTCAGAGAAATTATGATCACATTATGGATTTAAGCTTTAATGACTGTGACATTCCTGAGTCCAGAGGCTACTTGTTATAATGGAACTATTGACTAGTTATGTTCCTGTGAGTTGGCATCTGTTTTCTGATGTTCCAATTATCTAAAATATAACATTGTAATAACAATGATTTCATAATTATTGTCTAGGTACCTTCAAATTCTAAAATTTGATTATCCTTTGTTTCTCATTCCTTGTCTATTCTCATGTTTTCCTCTCCAACGAAAACAACCCCAACTTGTTTTTACTCTATTTTTCTGGCCCACAGATTTTTATGCAGGAACAGGCCTACGCAAAATCCTTTTTCTTTGGTGTTTAATAAAAGCAGGAACTTTATTTCCATTGTTTCTCCACTCTTTATAGATTTCCCTATGTCCTTCTAGAACTCAGGGACTCCATTAGCATCCTGACCCTTTATGTTAGGCCATTCAAAGCCCATTGGTCGAGGTTTCCTTCTACATTGAATTTTTTTTCAAATATTTTTCCATGGTATATGATTCATGTTCTTCCCCCCCCCCCGAAACCCCCACAACCACCATCCCCATAGCCAATACACAATTCCACTGGATTTTACATGTGCCATTGATCAAGACTTATTTCCATATTATTGATAGTTGCACTGGGGTGGTTGTTTAGAGTCTGCATCCCAAATCATATCCCCATCAACTCATGTGTTCAAGCAGTTGTTTTTCTTCTGTGTTTCTCCTCCCACAGTTCCTCCTCTGGATGGGGATAGCATTCTTTCTCATAAGTCCCTCAGCCTTGCTCTGGATCCTTGCATTGCTGCTAGTAGAGAAGTCCATTATGTTCGATTGTACCACAGTCTATCAGTCTCTGTGTACAGTGTTCTCCTGGATCTGCTCCTTTCACTCTGCATCTGGAGGTCATTCCAGTTCACATGGAATTCCTCCAGGTTATTATTATTTTGAGCACAATAGTATTCCATCACCAAGAGATACCACAATTTGTTCAACAATTCCCCAATTGACGGGCATACCCTTATTTTCCTTTTTTGCCACCACAAAGAGCTCAGCTATAAATATGTTTGTACAAGTCTTTTCCCCTATGATCCCTTTGGGCTATTAACCCAGCAATGGTATTACTGGATCAAAGGACAGGAAGTATTTTATAGCCCTTTGGGCATAGTTCCAAATTGCCATCCATAATAGTTGGATCAATTCACAACTCCACCAGCAATCTACATTGAATTTTTACTCTTTAAGGATATCAGGGTCCACTGTATTATCTAAGTGACCTACTAAATGAATCCATATTAATGTATTAATGGAATTTCTTCTGTATTTATTTTGTTCATGATGGTCAATTCAATTAATTTTCTAAAGGTCAGCATTAGACTAGGCAAGAGGGTCTATTAATACAATCTAATAAACTTTTGTTAAGAGCCTATGATGTACCAAGAATTATTCTAATCTTTGGGGAAATAAAAAAGAGCAAAAGCAGTACCTGCCCTCAAGGAGCTCAAAATCTAATGGGAGAGAAAACACGCAAACAAGTATGATCAAAGCAAACTCTATAAGGAAAAATAGGAAATAATCAAGAGAGAGAAGGCACTAGAACTGGAATGGATCAGGTTAATCTTTCAGTAAAAGAGGAAATTTTAGTTGAGAATTAAAGGAGGCTTGTGAGGTCAGGAAAAAGCACAAAAGAGAATATCATTCCTGGCATGGACTACAGGCAAAGAAAATGTCCAGAAATGAAAGTTGGACTGTCTTAATTGTGGAACAGCAAAGAAGGCAGTGTCACTAGATTGAAGAATACCTGTTGGGGAAAAAGTTATAAAATTACTGAAAAGTTAGCAGGGGGTTGAGTTCTGAAAGCTAAACAGAGCATTTTGTATTTGCTCTTGGTGGCTGTTGGATCTGTACTAAAACAAAGAAACATTGATTCAGGACTCAGAGGACCTGGTTGACCTTGGGAAATCATTTAACTTACCTTGAACTTCAGGGTCCTCAGCTGAAACATAAGGAGATTGGATTAGATGAACTATATAGAGTTTCTTCTACAGCTATCCTATGATATTTTCAGGTACAGATAGTCTTTTACAGATAGTCTCCCAAATCAAATAAAATGGAACCAATTTCCATCCCTGAATGAACATTACTGTTATATTGAACGTGCATATGGAAAATCTCATTAGAAATAAATAGGAAAATATTCTGCCATCTTCTAAGAAAAGAGAACTTGGACATCACATAACACTAAAAACATAAAAATAGATATTATTTAAGAGACAAAATGAATATTTAGATAACAACAGAATTGGCTACTTAGCTGTTATTTCTAAATTAACCATTCAATGTTATTTTATTTTTATTTTAGATAATCTCGTTCCTTTCTCCCATTCCTTCCCTTTCCATTGTAAAGGACATAAGAACTGAGTGGTTAGGAAAAAATAGAGATAGTTGGTTTAATTGGGATCAAGCATGAAGAATTTATAACAAATGAATGGAATAATAATGATATATAACTAATCCCCAGAAAGGTGACATGGATTTTTGGTATATTTCTTGTTACTTGATATCTTTAAATATGTTAAAACCTGTACTTGACATATAAAATTAGATAGATTCCATATGATTCTACTAAGCAGAAAAATGATTAGTGGGGCAAAAGTTACAGGGAAGCAGATTTCACTTTAATATGAGAAAAAATCTTCCAAATAATTATTGCTGTCTAGCAATTATTAATATGAGGCAAATCTTCATAATGTTTTTGATGGCTAGAAATGGAATGATTTCATTATGAGGTAGAATTATCCCTTTATATGAGGATGTCCACATACTGGAGATGCTCTAAAGGGTTTCATATTTAAAGAAAGGAATGGATCACCTTTTGATATGCCTTCCACATCTAGGATTCTGTGAGGTTACAAAAATCATTTCAAGTAAAGTAGTCCTTCAGGTCAAATTCTACAGCATGACACAGAAGCTACCCTTGGTAAGGAAATGATTTACAATGAGATATAAAGTATTATAATTTAATAAATGTCTCCACCAAGCAATCGACATTTCTCACAGTCCTCTGAGAACTGCAAAGCTTTTCAGTATTTTCCCTGCTTGCTTGGAAGTGACTCAGCAATTTCTAGGATCGCCTTAAATTGTACTATGGTACATCATCTTTTACTCTTAAGAAAATAGTGGTATGCAAAATGAACAGGAAACAATCAAGCTTATCAATCAATAAACAGTTATTAAATCCCTATATGTGCCAGGCATTCTGCCAAATTCTGGGGGATGCAAAAAAAAAAGGCAAAATATGTTCCTCATTTTCAAACATCTCACAATCTCCTCATGAATGTGAAGGAAAAAGACAGAACATTGAGCTATGAATTCATGTCAATTTACCCATAGAGAGGGCGAAGCATTAATCCCACCTTGTGTGCTGCATCATCAGAGGATATTTTTTACTAAATGTATTTCTCTTTTTTTTTAAAGAAAAAGCAAGTATAAATAATTTTCCTGGATAGGAAAGCATAGTATTTGGTTTTTTTAATCATATTTTAGTAATGTGTTACTCTAAGCTGTTATTGCATAAGTGAAATATTTAAACAGTCTTACAAGAGACAGATGAACATTCTTTGCTAAAAACAGTTTTGGATTTGCCTTTGTTATTTTGCTTTCTTTATTATGGTTCAGTTCAGGTGCCAAGGCTACTTCCTACAGAAGACTACTTATGAGCTAGCCTGATTCTTCTCAGTTGCAAGAACTTTCCTTCCTTAACCTCCCATTTAATTTGCATGTGTATTTGTGTTTGGATGGACTTATTTGTGTGTAAATGTTGTATATGTTGTTTTCTCTAATATAGGAATGCCAGCTCCTAAAAAGCAGGGCCTCTTTCATTTTAATGTAGTTTAAAAAGTAAACTCTCCCTCTTTTTCTGTCTGTCTCTCTGTGTATATATCTATACACACACATATACTATTCTTTATACATTATCTTATATTTATATTGCATATGCTATATATAACATATGCTATACATATATATGTCTGCATATATAATATACTCTCATATGGACTTTATGAAAAACACCAAGAGTCTAAGTATTATGGTCATTAAATAGATGAGGAAACTGAGGCTCAGAAATAATTAAATTACTTTCCTACGGTCACATAGCTATTAATTGAGAAAGCCAGGTGCTCTTTCTACTACATGACATAATATACAGTGCATATAATGTATATAATGTAATTAATTATGTAAATAATATGTATGCCATTTCCCCTTGATAGATTGTGATCTCCCTGAGGGCAAAAATGTTTAAATTTACCCTCCTTTCTCACAACATCTAAAAGTGCAATAGTATCATTTGATTTGTGTTCAGTAAAATGTAAATAAAAGTGATCTTGGAATTCTAGGAACTTAGTTAGTGTACTGATTCTGAGAAGTATGACCTTGAATAACTTATTTAACCTCCTTAAGCCTCAGTTTTCCCACCTGTAAAATGGCTACATGTCATAGCAGATAGAGAGCTGACCTTAGAGTCAGGAAGACTCTTTTTCAGACCTTTTCCTTGATGCATGGCATAACACTTAATTTCTCATTGCCCTAAGCCTATCTCTAAGAGTTTGAGTTGCAGAATAAGCAGATCTACATTTCTAGCAAAAAATTTCCCATGTGTTCCCTCTGTGAATAAAATCATAGCCTTTACCAGAAAAAGGGGGTGGTAGATAATATGACTTGTTCATCCTACCTAGGTGTGTGAGAAAAGTGCTTTGTAAACATAAAAGTGTTATATAAATGTTAGCTATTAGTAGTGGGAGCAGCAGTTGTATTTGAACATAATGTTTACATGCTAAATAGTTGATGAATGAATGAATAATGGGTTAATCTATCTTTCCTCCTTTTGTGTCAACATTAACATGCACTCATAGCCATAGGGTTAGGTGTTGCACTAAAACAAACTAAATAGACCTAGTGCCCACTCTGCAGAAATACATATAATCAATAAATTAGATAAATTATAGGGATATACTGGTAGATGCATAAGAATTTGAAAACCTTGAATTTTGTAGGTAAAAGCTCCATTGTTTGTTATTTCTCTGTCTTGCAGAATACAAATTCTATTTATTTGTTTTTCCCTAGAAATGGAAATTAGCCTCTCAATTCCCCTTACATGACAATGAATTCATGAAAGATTAAGGACTTGAGAAAGGGAGAGAGTATCCACTTAGAAGATTAAGTAATGTTATAAAAATTGAGTGTTATGAGAAGTGAGAGGAAAGAGTCAGATGAAGGGACTAGCACAACAATTTAACTTTTTAACAATTTAACAATTAAAGATGGTTTATGGGTTAGTGAGTGACAGAAGGATTTCAGAATTCCAAGATGGTTGGTTGGAGGGCCTTGAAATTGAAATAGTTGAGAGTTCATGATGCTAAGAGTCTGAGGAAACTACTGAAGATTCTTCAAAAGAGCTAGGATTTGACTAAAAGTAGATACTTTTACAAATCTGTAAGGATGACTTTGGCAGTCATTTTAATAATATGATAGCAAAGTCATTCCCTCTTTTGATATCAGTGCCTTCCTTTTGTTGATTATATCCAGTTTGTCCTGTCTATATCTCATTTGTCCATTGTTTTTTGCATGTTCCTTGACAACAGGGACTATTTTTTGCTTCTGTTTTTTATCCCCAATGATTAATCCAGGGTCTGTGAAATAGCAGGAACTTAATAAATTTTATTGAATGTTTACTGACTGCCTTATAGAAGCAGAGTGGTCAGTGAATTAGGCAGGATAGTTCACCAACATGAACATAGAGGATATAGTAACAGACCCGGAAACAGGAAGACTCAACTACTGGAATTCAAAACTGACCTCAGACACTTACTAGTTGTGTGACCCTGGGCAAGCCACTCAGTTATTCATCTGTAAAATGAGCTGGAGAAGTAAATGGCAAACCCCTACAGTATCTTTACCAAGAAAACCCCAAATGGGGCCAACAAGAATTGGAAATTATTGAAATGACCCAACAACAAAGTCCCATTTTACAGATGATGATGATACCAAGTGAAGGGAGAAATAAATGGCCTATGATTGTACCAAATCAGAACCCAGATTCAAACCTAAGACCCATGTTCTTTCCACTATGTAATACTGGCTTGGATGAAGAAGATAGTAATGAGGAATGAAAGGAAAATAAATCATAATAGCTATATACAGTTCAACAAATATAACTGCAAACATGCTACATTAGAGGTACTTTGCTCTGTGTTAGAGATACAGGATGGTATTAAAATTGACTCCTCAAAAACTCTACATTCTCAAGGAGGGCTAAAATGTGTATACACATAAGTATAGATGGAGTTCTAACTGAGTAGAAAGGGGACTCCATCTGGAATCTAAGAAGCTGAGTTTAAATCCCATATCTGCTAATTATTAGACCCATTATCTAGAACTAGGCATTTTACTTCTAAATAATGGGCCTGTTTCTTCATCTGTAAATTAAAGAATTGCACCAGATGGCCTTGGAGGTTGCTTTTAAGGATGCATATTTGATTCTGTGAAGAAAGAATGACAGACACAAACAACTGAGGTAAATAAGTTATAAGAAGACTAGAAAGAGAGGTAGGGGCCAGGCCATGAAGGATTTTAAACACCAGACAGAGGACTTTATATTTGATCCTGCAGGTACTAAAGAGCCATTAGAGTTTATTGAATGGGAACCAGAGGATTATTTGGCCAGATATTTGGAAAGATCACTTTGACAGCTGAGTGTACTGGAGAGGAGGAAAAAACTTTAGCAGGGAGACCTATCAAAAGGCAATTGCAATAGTTCAGACATGAAGTGATGAGGACCTGAATCAGATGGCAGTGTTAGAGGAAAGAGGGGGGCATAAACAGAAATAATATGAATGGAGAAATATTAGGACTTGGCAGCTGATTGTATTTTATTGGAGGGGGACTGGGGTAGAGTTAGCAAAACGGGAACAGAGAGGAACTGGGGTAGAGAGAGAGAAAATAATTCCTAGGTTATGAGCCTAAGTGATGAGCAGGATAGTTGGTACCCTGGACATTTATAGGGTAGATAGAAAGATGGAGAACTTAAGGGAAATGATAAAGTTTGATGGGACATGTTGTTTTTAAGATATTTATAAGACTTCCAGTGTAAGATCTTCAATAGAAGGAAGCAATACATGATTATTATGATAATAATAATAATACTTCACAGTATTATTGTAAAGAGCAAATAAGAAAAAATGCAAAATTAATAAATCTTAAATCACTATATAAATGCTAGTGATGATGATGATGACTCAGAAAAGAGGGATGTCTATTTTTCTTAAACTCTAATCCATCTATGCATTAGAAAACTTTACAGAAAGATAGCATTTTCAGGCTGATCAACACCCTTAAATTTCTATAAGAGATTCCACTGCAACAAGGTTGCTTTAGCTTTGATTATTTCTAGATCTTGTAACAAAATAAGGTTAGAAAACCTGTGTTTTACTTCTAGCATTGCTGTTAACTAGCTTTGTGACTTGTGACCTTGGACAAGGCATTGAACTTTATTCACAGCCACTCAGTGTATGTTTATGAAGTACTTACTATGTGCCAGATATGGTGTTAAAAATACTAGTATCCACAGAAAGATAAAAGCATGATCTCTGCATTCAAAGAACTCTATTCTAATGGAAAAGACAATCTGCATTACCTGTGTACGTACAAAATATATACAATATAAATGGAAAGTAACCTTAGCACAGAAGTTATTAACCTTTTGTGTCACAGACCTTTTTAATAGTCAGCTGAAGCATTTTTAGAATAATGCTTTTAAATGCACCGGATGAGAAACATAACATTACAAGGGAAAACAAATTATAATGATTTGTCATTTGACAAATAAGTTTGTCAAACAATGAAAATATATTACTAAAAATTAGTTTTGGAAAATTTAGTTCACAAACCCTAGGTTAAGAACCTCTGCTTAGAGAATAAGACTCAAAACTGGAGTTTTGCCAAAAAAGGCAGGAGGAAGGAGACATGAAGAGGCTTTGTACAGAAGGTCAGATTTAAGGTAAGACAATGGAAGCCAGAAAAAATTTTAAAAAAGGGAAGAAATTGGAAGTGAGGAATGAGGAAAGTGAGTATTCTAGGAATAGGGAACGGCCATGGCAAATGAATAAATTCAGGAGACAGAGTGTAATATGTGAGGAAAATCAAGGAGACTCATGTAGCCATATCAAAGAGTTCCTGCATGTATAAGAAACTGGAAAAGCTGGAAAGAACCACATCGTGAAGGATCTCAAATACTGAACGGAAGGTTTTATATTTGATCTTGGGACTAGTAGAAAGACATGAGAATTAGTAAAGAGGAGGAGTGACATAATTGAACTTTACATTTTAGTTATGTGATTTTGGCAGCAATATAGAGGATAGAGTAGAAAGAGAAGAATCTTGAGGCAGGGAAAACTATTTCAGTAATTCAAAAAATAGGTGATGAGTGCCTGAAAGGGTTTACTGAGTTCTTCATCTAGAAAATTAAAAGGATTAAACCAAGTGCTTTCTAAAGTCTTTTACAATTATAAATTTGGTGCTCTTATTGAATTTGGAATTCCTCATGAAGGTATTTTATTGATAAAGTTTTCTCTCGTTTTCTTTTTGAATTATTATTTTTGTTTTTCATGTCAAAATATTTTTAATAATCATTTTTGACATTTTGTAATCCATGTTCTCTCCTTCCCTCTCACTTCTCCCCCCTCCCCAAGAAGACAGGTAATATAATATAGGTTGTAGAAATGTTATCATGCAATGCCTATTTCCATGTTTGTCATGTTGTGAAATAAGACACATATTGTTTACACTACAGAAGATTTCATGGAGAAAATAAAGTGAAGAATGGTATGTTTCGATATTCACTGACTTCAATGATTCCTTCTATGGCAGCAAATAGCCTTTTTCTTCATGAGTCCCTTACAGTTGTCCTGGATCCTTTCCCAGCTAGTAAAATCCATACACAAAAGGAATCCCCTCTATAGCATGCCTAGCAAGAGGTCATTCAGCCAAATGAAATACTGTATGTCAAGGATTTTTCAAAAATGAAAGTGCTATATAAATATCTGCTGTCATTGTTACTATTATAATTTTAGAACAACATTTTAGAACAGATGCATTTCTTAGCTAGTTCTATGGGAATAGTATTATGGGAGTTAGAGAAAGAAGAGTCCTTACAGATAAATCAATCTAACACTCAGATAACATTTAGAGGCAACAGTAGATAGGTTATTAGACCTCAAATCAGGAGAACCTGAGTTCAAATGCTATCTCAGAGGCTTACCAACTGTATGATTCGTGGCATATCATTTAACCTCTAACAGTTTCCTCATCCTTTTACTTAAACTGAGACAACATTTGTAATGCTCTTTGTAAATTTAAAGTGTTATATAAATACTGGCTATTATTTATATCAGATTTTTACAGGTGAGGAAGACTAAGGCTAAGAGGAAGGTTGGGAGGGAGGGAGAGAGCATTCATGATCTTGTTCAAGACCACATTAGTCATAAGTAGTAACCGAGTTAGTATGCAAATCCTAAACCTCTGTCAAAAAAAGTCAGTGCTACTTGACATGGACAATGCTTTCTTTCCATTGGATTAGTAAAATTTTCTTGAAGGGGGATAGGACAAGAGGGGTCTTAAGACGTTAGGGGTCAAGAACTAGTATCCCAGGTAACTAGGAAGAATCCCCAGGATGAGAGGGGGAAAAAGGAAAGAGATAAACATCCACAACAAGTTTCAACCATCACCTTTTCCATCATGACTCATTAACGTGTTAAACATTAAAGTTCCATCATTACACAGTGTGGGTGACCCATCAACACCACTCCCTCCATGACTCACCTCAATTTGTTCTTTTTCAGTATCTTTCCTGTTATTAGATTCTTTCATTCATTTCTTTGTTCCATCAACTTTCTTTCTGTGTTTCACCTCAACTTGATCTCTTCTTCACTGGCCATCAAACAGCTATTAAATAGGCTGCCAGATTATTTTTAGCATGGAATATCTTTTCCCTTTAACCTCAAGTACAAATAAATAAAAGTAAATAATCTTTGTGATGTATCTCTTATGTGATTAATTTGTTATATAAGGTCTTTAGTTCTTCACATTGAGTACATAGTAATTAAAAATAGAATATTGTTTTCAATTCAGAAAATAAAACACATAAGATTATTAAGGAATCCAATCATAGTGAACAATTAGAAACAAAATGCACAAAAGTTTACTGACCCCAGGTTAAGAATCTCTCATCTAACAGGATAGGATTTAAGTGGATATTATGCTCATTAAAGTAATCAGCATTAAGATATAAAAAGCTGTCTTTCCATTTTCTCCTTAATATTTACACTTTTTAGTTTTTCAATTCCATCCAATTAAAACATTTCTTTATTGAAAGGATATATGATTTCATCCCAAAACTATTCCAGTTCACAAGGGCTTCCAACTCATATTAGATAGCTTCATCAGTTGCTATGATCACAAATTTAACTTTCAAAGTATATATTTTACCTGTTACAAAGAGATTTTGTGTGTGTGTGTGTGTGTGCGTGTGTGTGTGTGTGTGTATATATATATATATATATACACACACACACA
>NC_058132.1:513836358-514040606 GCF_016433145.1 Gracilinanus agilis
TCAGTCTCAGTTTCTGTATATGTAAAATACAGGTAACTACATCCCTCTTACAGTTGTGGTGATTAAATGAAATGCAGAGTCAATTAAAAATACTTATTAAGTGCCTATTTTGTGCCAGGTCCTGAGGTCACAAAACCCCAAAATAAATAGTCAATTCCCATCAATAGCATTTGTGTTACTGGAGAGAAACAATATCTACATAGAAAACTAAAATAGTAACAGTAAAGCACTATCAAAATATAAAATACTATTTTATTGCTGTTAGTATTTGTATAAAAATTAGATTCTTAGCCTTCTATGTCCCATGATTAATATTACATTGATATTAAAAATCTTAGAAACTTGGGATAAAAGAGATGTGCTTATAAATTTCTCATCTTTTCCACCCATTGTTTTCTATTTGTATTTCCATCAATAGGTAGCATATAGTGGCAAATGAGATAGGGTCATATGTATTGTGGAACCAGAAAGACTAAAAGGAACAAAGAGTAGAATTGCTTGAAATGCCTAGACACAATGTATTCTCGTTAGAGAGAGTTTATAGGTAGCTCAATAGCTGTCTTGTCTTTATGCTACAATCACTCTTCGAAAGGACCCAGCGGCCTCTGATGCCTCCTTTTGTGTCAGCTAGTCTGGCATTTGTTCCCCAAAGGGTGGATGGAACAGTAGCTAGTGACATTTGCTTTGGACTGTAAAAATTGCAATGTAAGAAGCATGTTATAGGAGAGTTCAATAGCTGAGCAGCTATTTCCAGGAGGTTTCTGTGAAGTCCTTTTTGAATCATTAAGAGTTGTTTGTTTGTTTGTTTTTTCCCCTACCTTGAATTTAGCTTCACTTTCTATATTTTGTTCCAGCCAAAAAAGAAGAAAATCGTTCATAGAAGAAATGTATACCTTAAAAATGCAATTAGATATATAGAGATAGTGAAAGTTTTTAGGTTGCTCAGGGGATTGAGGGATGGGAGGTCATGGATTCAAATATGACCTCAGACATTTCCTAGCTGTAAACTTGAGCAAGTCATTTAACCCCCATTGCCTAGCCCTTACCACTCTTCTGCATTGGAACCAATAGACAGTATTGATTCTAAGATGGAAGGTAAGGGTTTTGAAAAAAGAAAAAGAAATATAGAAATATAAATATATCTATATTTTATATAGAGTTTTATAGAAATTATATAGAATTTTATAGAATGTTTATAATTCTATAATTTATATATGTACATATTACATAAAATAATTCTATAAAATTATCTAATTTTATAGAAATTATATAGAATTTATGTAGAATGTAGAAATATAAATAAAAATAGAGATCAAAAACTCATACATCTGGAAAGATCTTCTGGTCCTGAAAAGCTTTTCTTTTTTTTTAAATTTTATTTTTCCATGGTTACATGATTCATGTTCTTACTCTCCCCTTCCCCCTCCCCCCCTCCCGTAGCCAACGCACATTTCCACTGGTTTCTTCATGTATCATCAATCAATACCTACTTAAAAACTTTTCAAATGCTCTTGAGGTCCAAGCCCAATGACATGAATTTACCTCATACAATTATTCCAACAACAGTCAAAAAAAGACACTAGAAAATGCAACCATGTGCACTTATACATACATATATGTGTGTATATCTCCTTAAATCTCTATTTAGATATATAGATAAACAGGTAAAGATATATAGTGTTCCAAATGTATGTGTCCTTTTCAGTTGTTAAAAAAGCACATATACACACAGATATATATTAGTATTCTGTTAGTCAACAATCCTGAGTCCATGAGTACTATCTCTAGAATACCCTCACTAAATTAAAACCCATTTATCTCTAAAAAAGTTATTACCATATTGATATGGAGTCATTTTCCATTGTCTTTAAATTCTGTTGCTCTTTTTCCTTAGGAGAGGTTCTTGAGCTTGATATCAGCCTCTGCCTAGCCCTTCCTTCTTCACATCAATCATCTTGGGACCATTCTCAGTCAATTCAGTGAAATTCAATTCAATTTAACAAGTATTTATCAAATGGCTTCTCTGTGCCAGACACTGCTGGAAATGCAAAAGGGAAAAAAAGCAAGATTGCCCTCAATCACTTTTTTATTCTGCTGCTAAGAAACAAAATGCACTCAGATAAATAAATACAAACTATATGCCAAGTAAATAGAAAGTAATTAGAGGGGAGAAGCACTAACACCTGGAGGAATTAAAAAAGGTTTCTTGTAGGAAATCGTCCTTGACCTTGGAGATAGCTAGGGGTAGAGGCAAGGAAAAATGCATTCTAGGCACAGGGGACAGACTGAGAAAAGACATGACAATGGGAAATGGAATATAGGGACCAGCAGGAAGGTCAATGTGGCCAGGATGTAGAGAAGATTTTGGAGAATCATTTAATCAGCTTTCAATGAGGTCGAAATCAGATTGGGTAGGACTTAAAATGGTAAACATAAGAAATTGCATTTTTTCCTAGAAATAACAAGGAGACAATGAAACTACTTTAGCTAGGTGGCACAGTGAATAGAGCATCAGACCTGAAGTCAGTAAGACTACTATTTCTTAGACACTGACTAACTGTATGACCCTGGACAAGTAACTTAACCCTGTTTCCCTCAGTTCTTCATTTGTAAAATGACCTGGAGAAGGAAATGGCTAACCACTCAAATATCCTCACCAAGAAAATTCAAAAAATGGAATCATAAAGAGGTGGACATGACTGAAATGACTGAATGACAGCAAATAAAACTGTTTAAGCTGGGGAGTAATTGATTCAATTATAGTAATTAAACAACTATTGAGCATCATCTATATATAGAAAACTATGCTAGATCCTCAGGATACAGTTAATTAAATTCCAAATTATTCAATTCAACAAATATTTATTGGGTATTGACTGTATTTAGGACACTAAGCTGTAGTAAAGAATATAGCAATGTCATTGAGGAGTTTGCAGTCTAATAGATGAGGTAGCATGTGTACAAGTAAATATACTTTGATGTAGAAAGAGAAATTCTATGACAGAGGTACACACAAAGAACTTTGGGAATATAGAAAACTAAGCAATTACTTCTGGATAGCAAAATAAATTGTGTTGAGAATCTAAGAACTTTGAGTGTGATCCATGATCTTCTGGACTGATGGGTACTTTCTCTAGAAGACTCTCACTTAGAAACTAAGAACTCAAGGTAGGCAGCTAAGGTATCCCCCATCTCTGGAATGCTCTCTCTCCTTCACTTATGTCTCTTAGAATTCCTTCTTCCCTTCACAGGTCATGCCAAGTACCATCTCCTGTTAGAAGCCTTTCCTTATTAACTCAGTTTTTAGTGCCATTCCCCTGCTCCTCTGCCCATAAATAACATTGTGTTTGCTATGCTTATGTTTTGGACTTACCTGTCTGTGTACATGCTATTTTCAATAAGTAGAATATAATCCCCTTGAGGACAAGACCTTTTTCAAAAATCTGGTCTCTCCAGCACCTAACATAGAATATAGGTGCTTGATAAGTGTTTGTTGACTTCAATTCATTGCCTCTTGGACAAGAAATCCTCAAGGAGTTCCGGAATGGGGTAATCACTTGACTTATAAGGGGAACCTTGGATGGTTTCATTAAGTGAGGAATTAATAGCCAATAAGGCTGAAACATGTGAGAAACTTGAGGAATAAGGTTTGGTGAATGAAGTAAAGACTGTATTTTTGTAGGTACTTTAATGCCATGTAATGAATTTAATTCAACTCAGAGAAAATCAATTGAATTGCACATGTGTTAAGTATTCTCTATGAATAGGACATTGCTCAGATTGGGGAAGGATTTTCTTTGTATTTTATTTTATTTTATTTTATTCATTTTAAAACTATTCAAAGATGGGATCCAGGGCTACATCTAATTGCTAAAGAGGTTGATGACAAAAAAAGATTAAGAACTCCTGTGTTAGAATATGAAGGAATGACGTCAGTCTAATGGAAAAGAGAATGGAAGAGGACACAGATATGAAAGAACATGGAGAAGGAAAAGTCAAGATGAAGCCCAAAGTTTCAAGCCAGGATGCCTGCAAGAATGTCATGATAGCATTGACAGAAATGGGATACTTTTAAAAAGGCAATTTTGGTAGAGAAGGTAGTTAAGCTTTAGAAACTTTAACTTTAAAATCGTTGCAAAATATCAAGGCTGTGTGTCTGCTTAGCCTTTAATAATAAGGCCGAGAGCTCAGCAGAAAGACCAAATAGAGAACCAGTGCCTATTCATCTACTCTTCTCATCTGCTTACATAAATGACTGACAGCTTTTGACTCTGATGTTCTTCATATTCAATGGATTGTGTGTGCTTCTACCCATATTTTTATTGACTCTATAAGTAAAGAGTTTATTTAGAAGGGAAAACATTTTAAAACTATCTCCAGTAAGACATGAGAGGAAAAATGGCCATGTTCTTTTAGTGGAATTTTTTTTCAGATGCCTCTGCCTAATTATGTTTTGAAATTTTAAATAAAATTAGGTATAATTTATAAGCAAGAAGAAGTGGGATTTGGAAAGCAAACCTCAAAAGCCATAATCCCCTCAATTCAGTGGTAAACCACACAGGCTCTTATTCACTATATTCCCATCAGTGAACTATATTCTGACTATTGGATAAGAAATGTCCTTAAGATGCTATTTTTAGAATTATATAACTAAAATAATAATTGCAATTTGTCTCCTTGGTACTTGAGGGCCTTCATAAATTGCCAGATCATGTCATTTATGAATAACAGAGTGGAGGGTGCCATGGGAAAGGCTAATGAATCTTTAACCTAAACTTGATACTATGATATGAAGATTATCATTTTAACATCTTATAATTTGAGTAAGCTAATAATAATAAATATAAACAATTATAATTTAATATAATTATAAATAATAAATATAAAATAACAAGGTCAAATTGATTAATTCTCCTTTACTCTCTGAGGGGACTTTTAAAGAGTAGATGCCAAAGGACATATACGTACACATACCACAGGATTTTGATTATGGCTCATATGGCTACATACAAAAATGACCTTTTATTAGAGTGCAAAACATTCGGTTATCTCCCAGAGAACTATCAGAAAAAGTAAAATGGCTCATTTCTTTCTGGTTAAACTGGAAGAGGGCTAAACCTATTCCCAAGGATCCCCTTTTAGAACCTCTCTCCCTCATCTGGGAAAGATAGTGTCAGATGGAAATGAAAACAGTTAGAAGAGAGGGCTGCATTGTGTCTCCTCACCGGAACAACTTAAGATTAGCTAATGGAAGCCATATCAGCCATTCACCTTATTATAGCATTAGAGAATGAAGCTTTCTATAGAAAATGCTAGATACCTTTCTTTCTCTCTGACAATTTCCAAGATATCAGTTTCTTGTATATCTGTCAAAAGTTATAAAATCTCTTACATAAACTTTTAAAATATAACAATTTTACATAAGGAATGAGATCAAATCCTGGACTCACAAACATTCTTTGTTGTTTCTAGGAAATCATAATATCAAACATATTACTGACAATAATAACAAAATAAAAAAACATAGACACATCAATTCATGGAGAAGTATATAGCTTGTGAGATAGGAAAGAACAGCTATTTTGACTAGGAATACAAGAAATTCAATTCCATCCACCCTTGGCAAGTTAGACTGTTTATCATAATCTTTATGAACTACCATGGCACATTTTAAATTAGCGATGTTTTTAAAGAATTTTGTAAACTCTAAAGTACTTTATGAATGCTGATCATCATCATCATCATCATGATTAATTGTGAAACAGAGAACACACATGTTTAAGTGTGCTGAATTGATGCTTGGCCTGGAAAATTCCTGTATAGGATGGAGAAGTATAACTAAAACGAAAAGGAAGATTAAAGTATTCCACTCTGGAGAATAGCAAGTGGCCAGCCTGAAATAGGAGACATAGCAAGATCTAAGCAGGACTAATAGTTCTAAGGAGCAGTTCTAACCTTGCCCCCCTTCAACTCAATAAACTCCATTGGTTCTCTATTGTCTCTAAGATCAAATACAAAATCTTCTTTTTTGACTTTCAAATCCCTTCATAACCACCAATATCCCTCACCACTACCATCATCTTTCCATTTCCCTTTGGTGTTCTTCCAATAAGATACTTTATCTCTCTTCCCTGCATATTTTCTCTGGTTGTCCCCCTTGCCTGGAACACTTTTCCTCCACCTCAATAACTATTTCCCTTCCTTCCTTTAACTTCCAACTAACTTATCTAAAAATCTAAAAATCTCATTTTTTACAGGAAAAATTTCTCAACTCCTTTTAATTCTAGTGCCTTCACTCTTTTATTTTTTCCAATTTTTCCAGGATATAGCTTATTTGTATATATTATTTGTTACAATCCATTAGATTGTAAGAACTTCTTAAAGGCAAAGGCTGTCTTTTGTTTCTTTTTATCTACCTAGCATTCAGCACACTGCCTCCCCCATACTTACTTAATAAATGTTTTGTTGTTCAATCATTTTTCAGTTGTGTCTGACTTAGGATTTTCTTGGCAGAGATACTAGAATGGTTTGTCATTTCCTTTTCCAGCACATTTTAAAGATGAGGAAAACGAGAAAACCAGGGTTAAATGACTTGCCCAGGAACACACAACTACTAAGTGTCTGTGGCCAGATTTATTGATTAACTGGCTAATGCAAGGATTCTTATTTTTTTTCTCTTTCAAGGACACCATTAACAATCTAGTGAAATTTATGGACCTTTTCCAGATTAATATTTTAAATGCATAAAATAAAATATACAGGATTATTAAGAAACCTAATTTTATTTCAAATATAGTTAATCTAAAAAAAAAATAAAATCAAGTTCACAAAACCCTCACCTAAAAACTTCTTGTTTTATCATTGAATTTCACCTATCTTACTGTACAGTTCTCAGGACTGGGTAAAGATATAAAGGATAGATGTCAGTGAAACTTATCTTTATTCAAGAGAAAATGTCTCTAAAACTTTTAGAGGAGCAAAACTCAGACCAATGTTATGCCTTTATTAGTTCATGAAAAATATTTAGCACTTAGCATGTGGGAGAGATTATATTATTCAAGATTTAGAGCTGTAATGAAACTTTGATGTCATTCATGTCATCTACTCCTACTCATTCATTTTACAAATGAGGAAATTGTGGCCCAGAGAGACTAAACACCTTTTCTTTGGTCACTCATGTAAGTAACTAATAATCAGACTTAACCAATCACTTTAGTTTTCAGAGACCTAAATAAAAATAAACCAAAAAAGGTTTTGCATTCATATATATTTAATATTGAATTTATGATATACTCAAATGTGTTTACACCCATGTATATACTTATTTATGTGTATGTGTGTTTACTTATGTATATATATATATATATATATACCCATATGTGATATTTTGTTGTAGCTCTTATTATTTCATTTTTCTTTTTCCTGAAATTAGAATAAATGAGATTAAGATTGGGGATTTTGAGAGTTGTTTCTCAAAGAAAACCAAGGACACATCTGCATTACCTCATTTGGGCTTCATAAACACTTTCATGAAATTTCAATAGCGATTATTGAAGCTATGTTTATAAAAGTCTCATTTGGGGACTTTTCAATGTAGATTTAAGTTTAACTGGTGGGAAACACATTTTTCCCAAATTGCACATTTTGCCTCCAGCATCAATAGTGAACTAAGCATGTATGTTCCCTGGATATTTTAGAGAATGTTGTGGGGATTTATCTGTGAAAAAACAAAACTCAAGCCTGCTCAGCTTCTTATCCCATGAAGGATTATAATATAACTTTTATATTTCCTAGCTATGTCTACATGATGGGAAACAAATGCTTTGGGAAGGAATTAATTGGCACAAACCAGTCTGGGCATTAGCTTCTCAGTGTGGGAACAGGTTGTGCTCTGCAAAATGTTTCATCAAAATGTTTACTTCATACTGGTTTGTTCCATGGTACTGAGGGGATGTTTCCCAACAAAAGCTTGTGACAGGTCTCAGCCTTGACTAATCTGTCTTACCTTCTCTACATCTGTTGAAGAGGGCCATATGGAACGATAAATGACATCTGGGCCAAATGTTCCAGTATGATGTAACAAATATGTAAGCCTTAGGTTTCAAAGAGAACCCAGGGCTTTTATATCTCCTATGATTAAAGTCCTGTTTTCTTTCAAGAATTATTGTTCTGTTAAAATTCTAAACATCACATAAGAGGGGTTTATTATTATTATTATTATTATTATTATTATTGACTAGACTTCTTACTTTGCTGATTTATAGAACTCCAAGATAAGCAAACTCCTCTTAACAATATAGCTCAGTCCCTTTCCTGGAATCCATACTGTTAGAGAATCATCTTGGAGAACTGGAAATTACTCATGGTCTTTTAATGAATATGTATCAGGGACAAGACTTGAACCTAGGGCTTAAAACTTATGGTTTCCAAAGGTTATCTTCATTCTCCGTTAAGGAATACTCATGAAACTGAAAAATAGCCCAGATCAAATGTGCACACGTACAAAAAGAAAATGAAAACAAAACAGAGCAAAGCAAAAATAAGTATCAAAAGGTAATAATTGGTTGGGAGACAGGTATAGCAATAGTAGCTATAGGGATCAGGAAAGGCTTTCATGCAGAAAGTCTGTAGTTTCTAAACTGAGCCTTTTAAAAAATTAATTAATTAATATGTTTGCTGTTACACTAAAATTCCAAAGTATCTTCCTCCTTCCCTTCCTGCACTAGAGAAAGCATCATTTGACAAAAAGATATGTGTATATGTTGAAGTATATCTTGCATAATTCTTTTTATCTCTTCTTTCCTTGGAAGTGAACATATGTATATAATGTTCTCTTGGTTCTACTCATTTCAGAGTATAATCTCATAAGTCTTTCCATGTTTTTTTTTAATTAGCATGCTTGTCATTTTTTTTTACAGCATAATATTATTCCATTACAATAATATGCCACAACTTGTTTAGCCATTCTTCAATTGATGGAGATTTCCTCAATTCCTAGATCTTTGCCACTACAAAGAGGGCTGCTAGAAATATTTTAGAACATGTGGGTTCTTTTCCTTTTTCCCTGACCACCTTAGAAAACAAATCTAATAGTGGTATTGTTGGATCAAAAGGTATCCACAGTCATGTAATTCTTTGGACATAATTCCAGATTGATCTCCAAAATGGTTGGATCATTCACAGTTTCACCAAACAGTATATGAGTGTATCCATTCCTTCCAAAATTTGTCCTTTTGTCCTTTTATTGAGTTTGCCTAGAATATAGAGTATAAGAAGGGCAATCGTGAACAAAAAAGGATGAAAGCTGGAAGTATGAATTTACTTTTTTTAGGGAAAGAATATACAAATCCTCTGCTTCCTCCTCCCAATCTTCCTCCTTCCCCTCTCCTTCCCCTCCCATTCAACCTCTCCCCCTCCCCCTCCCCTTTCCCTTTTGTCCTCCCCCTCATCTTCTCTCTTCTCCTCCTCTCCTTCCCCCTCCTCCTTTTAGTCCTACTCCCCTTCTTCTCCTTCTTCTGCTTCTGCTTTATTTTTTCATTTTATTTCCTTTTCCTCTTCTTCTCCTTCCTTTTATTATGAGAAGAATAATTGCTTTTTTCATTTTATGTTCCCAGCCCCTAGATCAGTGCTTGGCATGAATTAAATGTTTAATTATTTTTACCATTCATTCATTCATACCAAATATTTTAGTAAATAAAATTCAATAGAAATAGAAAAGAAGATAAATGACAGCTAAGGCCAACAATTTAAAAAAATAAGAAGAAAAAGCTCAACAACTACAGTTTAGGTAAATCTATACTGCATTAAAAAAAAACAACTATTATCACTTTCTATGTGCCAGGCCTTGTGCTAGCATACACAGAGAAACAAAATAGCCTTTTACCTCAAGAAGCTTTCATGCAACTGGAAATTAATTTTCAATGAGAGAAAATGGAATTATGGGAGATAAAATAAAGGTCACTGATATAAAAAAAATAGAGGATGGAGATTTTGACTTGAATATCCTGAGTTTTTTTATCTTCATTTTAATGTTTTCTGGCATGATTCATTTCTAAAAACATATTTAAGAAACAAATTACTCCTGGAAGATTTGAAATTTAGTCTTTTTTCTCCATTAAAAATGAGTATTTTATATTAAAGACACAATCTATTGAACATGCCTTGTTATGTGTCACCCTTTGCTACATGGCTTCTTACTGGAGTGCAACAGGATATAACAATCTACTGGAACATTGTTATGTGTAATATAAGTCATCAAAATATCGAAACATGTGCAAGAAAGGATGACATTTTCAAAAAAGATACCTGTATCTACCAGCATCCTGTTGGCATTTGGTATAACAGATGGAAACTCACAAAATGGAGCAACAAATCACAGATATCATGGTTAGCTGGTCACCCACATTATATTCAGGGGCATTTTTACATTTCTTATTTTCCTACTTCCTAGTTTGGTTTTCTTGCCAGAAATTGAATTTTGGTATTTATTAATGAGTCAGCCAGTGCACTACTGATTTTTTTCTGTTTTTTTTTTCAAAGAGAAGAAATTGTGATTTATCTACTTTCAAATCCCTCAAGCATTTATTAATATATTACTGAATGGAAATGTCGATACTTAGGTCTCATTGGTCTTGACTTGTTTTTCTCATCTTTTCCAAAACCTGAAATTCATTAGAGAATAATCTTACTTCACTGATTTCAGAAATGGAGCTCATGCTGTGTTTTATGATTTCATAACTGAAGACATGAACAGTACTGCTTCCAAATGGATAATAAGGTCACTCACTTCTGGCATATTCTTTGATTTGTTAAACTGAAAGTAATTACTGAAATATGGGCTACTAGAGCTGGTTCTTTCCACCTTTCCTTCCAGAGAATGACTTAGAAATTTTAGAGTTTCCTCTTACAACAGTGTCATGATCCTCATTCATTCATGGGAAGTGTCAGGAGAAGACACTATATTTTGAGGGATGATGTTTTGTCAATAAGGGTATTCTTCAATTTCAACAGAACTCTCACATATAGAATACCAAAAATAAAAATAAAAAGGCTTTTTCTTTTTCATGAATAGACATAGACATTTACATCATAATTGTTATTGTTGATGTCCTTTTTCCTTAAAGAGAACCAAAATGGCATCATTTTGTCAGAGTCAATGTACAGTATGTCTAATTCTGATTGTCCAAACCAATAAGAGCTTGGAAGACTTTAGCACAAGTTAGGCACAAAAAGCCTGAATGAACATTTGAGATGATCTCTCTAAAAATGTGAATCTTTTATTTCTTCTGAGCTACTGCAATTCTTCTTTGCTAATAGAGCACAGCTTCTTCTTCGATATAGCCATACCATGCTGAATGGTCCTGTGCCATTTCTCACAACTAATACCACAGATCTTTAGAGAGATCTTGAGGGTATACTTGTATTGCTTTTTCTAACCTTTGTGTGAAAGTTTACCTTACTTTGTGTAAATTCTCTCTAAAATATTCTCCTAAGCAAAAATGTTTGGCATTCAAACAATGTGGCCAAGCCATCAGAGTTGGACTCTGCAATAGAGTTTGAATGTTTGGCAGTTCAGCTCAGGAAATGGCCCCAAAGTCCAGTATCTTGTCTTTCCATGTTATCTTCAGAATCATTCTAAGATAATTTAAATATAAACATTAAAATTTCTGGCATGGAATTGGTATACTGTTGAGATTTCACAGGCACACAACAATAAGGTCATCACAAGGGCTCTGTAAACCTTCAGTTTGGTAGATGGTTTAATACCTTTTTTCTTCCTTGCTTTCCTTCAAGCCTCCCAAACATTGAGCTAGGTCTAGTAATGACTGTGCCAACTTCATTATCTTGTGCACATCTCTGTCAAGTATACTGCCAAAGTAAGTTAACTTACTTTGTTAAGTATTAAGTGTAAGTATTAAAATACTTACACAGTATTATAATTTTTTCCAGCTATTGTAAGTAATATTTCCACATTTGGATGGTAGTTGTCTTGCCTTAGAGATGCCATTTTTGTTGAATGCAAATGTTTAGTTTGGAAAGGATAAGTCTATGATTGGTCCAGCCCTCTGAACCCCACATTGTCTTTCCCACTCTGACATCCTGTCTGTTTCTTCTCCTTACAATGACATAGTCTATTAAATGTTAATGTTTGTTGTGGAGATACATCCATGAAGTTTTGTTGTGTTTAGACAAGTGGAGGAAAGTGTTGGTGATTAGAAAGTCATGAAATGCATAAGGCTTCTGTAGTACGTGACTGTTGCTATTACTATTTCTGACTCCATTCTTCCCAAGGATTTTATGCCATAGCTGAAAGCCTATGCCTACTCTGACATTAAAGTCACCCAGAATTACAAGCTTTCCCTCTTTGGGCACACAGTTTATCAGTCTCTTTGTTTAAATTTAAACCCTCACATTTAGCAATAAGTTACTCAGACTTTCTTGATGCATATTGGCTTTTAATAAATTTTCATTAATTGATGACCTCTCCTTGAAGATTCATACACACACACACACACACACACACACACACACACATATATAAATATATATATATATAGGCTGTTGTTTGATATATTCATAAGATTTAGAGCTCTGGGAGGTCTTAGAGATCAATTATGTAAGTGTTTTCATTTTATAGATGAGGCCTAGAAAAGTTACTGTTCTCCAACAAAATTTCACAGGTCATAGATAGTAGAGTCACAATTTTCATCCCCAGGTGTTTCTATTCCACATTTACTCTGCTTTCATTGGATTTGCAGTAACTATATTTAATATTAATATCCAAACAAAAACTAGTCATCTTGTGGCATATAACCACTGTTTAAAATAGGCCAACTAATAGCCAGAATTTTAAAATCTCATCGATTTTAAATTTTCATAAAGACGTACTTTGTGGTCATATTATATTTATTATAAGAGAAATTGACCTACATTTTATTTTTAAAAATCTTCTACATTATAGTACTGGGAAGTCTGTTTTAATTCACATCTTGTTGCTCTTGACAGCTTAAAAAAATTACAACTGAATAACCAGGTCAGGGTTCCTTTGAAAATATTGATTTCCTGAGAGAGGTTGATAAAACATTTACATCTCCCTCTCCTCTTGCCTCTACCTTAAGAAACTAAGATATAGGGATGATATATATGAGACTAATCATCTGGATAACCTTAATTAAATTTGATTGGTTGAGCTATGCTTTGTAATTGTGATTATATCAAACTATCTTCCCTGTTAAACTTTGAATGTCATACTGATGGTCTTATCTGCTTTTTCTCTGTCAGACTTCCTTCCCCACAGAGACCAATTAACAATCATGTCTAAACCACAGCTTAGAGCAGGGGTCGGCAATGTATGGCTCTCGAGCCATATCTGGCTTTTTTGAGGGCCAGATATGGCTCTTTCTGCAGGAGCCATAAAGTCAATTTTTTGTCAGGCGCTGTTACAGGAGCTGTGCACACTGTGAGCACTGTACGGCTCTCACGAAATTACATTTTAAAAAATGTGGCGTTTGTGTCTCTCATGGCCAAAAAGGTTGCCGACCCCTGGCTTAGAGTTACGTTTTCTGTTTTAAAGGTATGTCGGGTCCATTTGTAAATGATAGCATAAATCTTTGCTTGGGTTGTAATAACATTCTCCATCATATAGGATAACTATAACCATGTTATATTAGATGTTATTGGATAAAAAAAATATGCTTTAGGAGAAGCAAGTCTTCAAAATTTGAGGTAGGTTAAAATGTGACTGAATTTGATAATGGGAAGAATAATCTTTTTCCAATATTTTATATACTAAAGTACTATTTGAATACCTTTGAGCATATCTTTGGTTGCCACAATAAGGTGAGCTTTGAAAACCATCTTTTTTAGGCTTCTTTCTCTCAATTAATGAAGAAATTCAATGACAACAACTCTCCTACCACTCCTTCATATATACATGTACACATATACATATATATATATACTTTGTAGTCATATTATATTTATTATAAGAGAAATTGACCTACATTTTATTTTTTAAAATCTTCTACATTATAGCACTGGAAAGTCTGTTTTAATTCACATCTTGTTGCTCTTGACAGCTTAGAAAAATTACAACTGAATACCCAGGTCAGGGTTCCTTTGAAAATATTAATATAATATATATAGTTCTCATGCAATTGTTTCTTTAGCATTTTTAATTTTTTAATTCCACTTTATTAAGTAAAGACTATGAGTATAGACAATATTGTCATGATTCAGAACCAATACTGATTTGTTACTAAATAATGAGCCATTCCATTGAAAAAAGAATTACTGTTATTTCCTCACTGTATGGGATTAATTCCCAGTACGGAAATTCTTTCTACCAGTGAATGATAAATAAATTTGAATTTGTAATTTTTCTACATATAATTCAACACCTCAATGTGAATCTCATTATTTATTTAAAATAGCAAAAACAATCACATGGTCAAAATGATGTTCGTTTTAGGAGTGAATACTTTCAATTGGCCACTAATAGTCATACCCATAGTTCATTCGTTTTTACATTGATGCAAAAGAGAGAAAAGTAATTAGAGTGCTGAAAAAGGCAATTTTTAAAAAATTATCTTGAGTGATATTCTAGAAAAGTCTGGCATAGTTTAAACTTTTTTATGTCTCTGTCCTTAGCTTCACATATTTTAGAAAGATGGTGTCTGTATGCATATGTGATGAGGAATGAGATAGCAGAAGCAATAGGATTTAGTTCAACATAAGCGTAAATATCCTAACAGCCAAAAGTATCTAAAGCTAAAATGAGAAGCCTTGGCAATAGTGAATTTTTCATCAAAAGATTATTAAATATAAACTGATTTATTAATTGTCTAGAATGATTAATAGGAAACTCATGCATAAGAACAAATTGGATTGGTATCTACATTGGACTTTGGAAGTTCATCCACCTCTGAGAGTTTATGATTTAACAGATTTTGCCTAGAACATTTCCTCCATATATAGATCATAAAAATGGATCATCTTAGCAAATTCATAATAGTTCTTTCTACAAAAGGTTCAATACTGTTTCACATATAATTTGATACCCAAAAGTCCTCCATCATGCCATTATCTATCAAAAGTATCATATACATCCAAGACAATTCTAAAGGACTTTTATGAAAAGCGCTATCACCTCTTAGGAAGGAACTGATTGAGTGTTGATCAAAGCATACTTTGTAAAACTGTATTTATTTTTCTAGTTGCTTGTCTTATATTTTTTCATTTTTTGTTCTGTTTCCTTTTACAAAATGTCTAATATAGAAATTTTTTGCATGATAGCACATGCATAAACTACATCAAGCTGCTTGCCATGTCAAGGAGTCAAGCAAGGAGAGATGGAGAGAATTGGGGACTCAATATTTTAAAGAATCGTAACTTATTTTACCTGTAATTGTGAAAAATAAGATATTAATATTTTAAAAGTATAACACGGAATTATCCAGGAAAAGAGAGAGTAGGAAATAGTACAGATTTTTGTGCTTTGCAGACTAATTCATCTCTTTAACCAAAACTAATTTGGGTTAATTTTAGATAACAGTTGCTTTAAAATAATAGGTAATGTATCTTCTAACTGTACTATCATTAGCCTTGAGCATATTACTGTTCCAAAGATATTAATAGTTATTGATAGTAAATAAAACATAAGAATGATTTTTCCTTTTGAAAAACCCTGACAATTCCTAGGAGAGCCCCATATGCCATTTTTATTTTCTCAGGATTTGGTAGCTTAGACAATGATTAAATATCTCCATTAATCTTTAAACTCTTTTTAGTTTCTTCTCCATCTCTCTGACCTCCCCTAATTCCCCCCCCCCCAACTAGCTTGCCATAAATACTACTTTCCCTTAAATCTGCCCACTTTCTTTTTCAGCTTTGCATCAGTTGCAATTTTTTTATTCAATGCCTAGTATTACCATTATTTTGATTTTAAGGTTCTCACATAGCATGCATAACCTCAGTCATATTTGGCTTAATTTAGGTATCTGTATTATCCAAAAAGAAGGCAGCAAAAATGAAACCTATACTCCATAATAGAATAAGAGTTTTGCTTAGTTTTTGATAGTTTAAGCTCTAAGTATTTCAAGCATCTGGAATTATTTGACCTGACTTGTCATTGATCCTGACCATTAGTCTCAAAAAGTATTTGCTGGAATATTAAGCTTCTATCAAAGCACTGAGCTTGTTTTTTTCATTCTTTAGTTTATTTAGTCAAGTACCAATCAAGTGCCTACTATGTAAACAGTCACCATCAGCCCTACAGAGATGAGAAGGCTCTATGATTTTGTCAGAATGGACAACTCTAGGGAAGTAATGACTTATCAGATCAACATATCAGGATGACTAAATAGATAAGCCTAATAGAGTACCTTGAAGCATAAAAAGGCCACATGACTTACCCAGAGTCACCCTGCTGGGGTCAAAAGGATTTTCAACTTCTCTTCTTTACTTCAAGCCTAAAAATGTATGTACTATACTATACTGGCTCAATTATGATTACCTGAAAATTGTCACTTATATTGCAAAGAAAGATTTTGCAGTGTTAGAGTAAGAAAATTTGTTAGTAGAAGAATCATGCTGTATTTTTTCTCAGTTGTTTGTTTAAGAAACTTAAGAGTAATACGAGAATAAAGCAAACAATGGCATTTCCTTTATTTAAGATGACTACTTTGGTAATTGCAGAAGCAAATCTGAGTATATGGGCAATGGAACACACAAATGTACAGTTATTAAGTGGAGATTGAACAACAATCTCTAAATTAGATTTTTACCATGAATATTCATTAGGAAAATTATCTATTCTAAAATGTCATAAGGTTCCTATCTGTAAGAGTATCCAGGAAAGGAGGGTTCAAATAATACAGTTTTACTTTTATAATTTGGAAGTATTCAATGGAAAGGTGCTTGTTTTGTACAGATAAAATCCTAAAATTCTTTATGGGCTAATATGAAGGCAATTAAATAGAAAATAAAGTCTTTGTTTGAAAATAAGAGGAACAGAAAAAAGAGAGAGAAAAAAGGAGAGAGAGACAGAAAGAGGGAAGAGAGAGGGAGGTGGGAGAGAGAGAGAGAATGGGATGAGGAATGGAGAAGAAAGGAAGGAAAGAAGGAAAGAAGGAAGGAAAGGAGGGAGGGAGGGAGGGAGGGGAGAAGAGAGGGAGGGAGGGAGGGAAGAAGAAAGGGAGGGAGAAAAGAAGGAAGGAATGGAGGGAGAAAGGAAGGAAGGGATGGAGGAAGGAAGAGAGGAAGAGAGGAAGGAAGGAAGAAAAGTTAACTTTTTTTGCATATATGGATGTTGAGTTTAAATTAGTCAAATAGTTCCTATATAGCTCTTAGATGCTGAGATCAACAAAGAGAAGTGACACTTTTCATGGTGGTGAACATTTGCTCTCATGATTACAAGCATGTTTTCTAGGAATGTGTGTGTCTGTGTGTGTGTATGCTAACTTGAAAACCAAGCAAAATAGATTCATTTACTTCTTAGAATTTATTAGCTTATGAAATTGTTTCAGAAGTTTAAATTCTCTAGGAATAATTATCTATTGCATTGATGGTATAGGCAAAGATTATTATATTTATAGTCCTTATTGAAATTACCCTAGTTTATCCTTAGTAATTTCAATTTAACACAGATTTAAGTATGTATTCTGTGGGAGATAAATTATAAGTTAGAGAATCATGAAGCCATGGGTTCAAGTTCTACTTTTAATATTATAGCTAAATATCCTTTGATCCAGCAATACCACTAATAGTTTTATACCCCAAGGAGATAAGAAGGAAAAATACATGTACAAAAATATTGATAACTACATCCTTTTTGGTGGTAAAAATTGGGAAAAGAAGGGCTGTCCCTTGATTGGAATGGCTGAACAAATTGTGGTAATTTATGGTGATGGAATATTATTGTGCTGAAAGGAATAATGAGCTGGAGGAATTCCATGTGAACTGGAAAGTCCTCCAGGAATTGATGCAGAGTGAAAGGAGCAGAACTAGGATAATGTTGTGCATAGAAACTGATACATTATGGCACAATCCAATGTAATGGACTTTGCTACTAGTAGCAATGCAAAAAGCCAGGACACTACTGAAGGACTTTTGGGAAAAAATGCTATCCACATTAAAGAAAGAACTATGAGAGTAGAAATGCAAAATAAAAACACATGACAGCACTTATCACATGTATATATGCAAATGTGATTTGGGCTTTAGGCTTTAAAAGATTGCTCTATAGCAAAAATGAATAATATGGTTTAAAGTGATAACATTTGTACAACCCAGTGGAATTGCTTGTCAGCTCTGCAAGGGGGGGGAGGGAAGGGAAGCGAGGAGGAAAGAAAATGAATCATGTAAGCATGGAAAAAAAAAGGAAATTTAAGAATTAAAAAATATATATTATAGCTAAGATTTACATAACTCTTTAAGATTAAGTAATTTATGAACACAAATAATGGCTATATAACCATGAGCAAGTCACTTTTTTCTATAGTGCCCCAGACAGTTAAAACTCTGAACTACAGATAAGTTGTCCATCTGTAGCAGTGGAAAGAGTTGCCACATTCAGCATCCTCACACAGACCCAGACTTCTCCCTTCTCTATCTTACTCCAAAGTTCTTGTTCTAAATATTGAGTCATCCTTCCCAGATCAGTCTATTCTCAAAGGTACTTTGGGGTGGCTGTTAAGTTTTTTTGTCATTCCTGAGTCAAAGTAGAATCACAAGTTGGCCTAATAAAATTCCTACAACTTCCTGCTTCTTTATATTTGTCATTTAACTTATACTCTAAATAAATTTTTTTAAAACCCCTCTATGGGTGTCCATTGACTGGGGAATGGTATCTGATGGTGATGGAATACTATTGTGCTGAAAGGAATGATGAACTGGAGGAATTCCATGTGAACTGAAAAGAACTCCAGGAATTGATGTAGATTGAAAGGAGCAGAACCAGAACATTGTACACAGAGAGTGATAATACTGTGGCACAACCAAATGGGAAAAATCATGAATCACGCAACCATGGAAAAATATTCTCATTTTAAAAAAAAAACAACTTTAAATTGAGCAGTACAAAGATTTGGCAGAAAGCCCTTGTACAATAGAATCTTTCTGATGATTCCTTGAGGTAAAATCTACTCAGGCTGTTCTGACAAAATGCTAAATTAGCTGACTGATTCAGAGAAAAAAAATCAAACCATTCGGTGTTTTGTGGTCAGCAAAACTATATTTTGACCTTTCAAGTGGTTATTTAAGAATCATTGACAACTCTATTATATTATCTAGGGATCTGAAGCTGTGCCTTCTACCTGTGCTCTCACTATATCTGTGCTTATACCTATGACAAGAGATCAGTTTAGAGGATTGTGTCAAGTTAATTTATCCTGTGAAATAGATGTTGGCCCATAATATGCAATCATCTTCAAGGTGTAGGCATGTTTTTTATTATTTTGAATGATCTTAGGCAACAGGTCATGTCAGTATGTATTTTGGTTTGTTGGTTGTTTTTCTGTTTACATTGGATATACAATGAAACCAATTTAGAAACCTCCTAGTGGTAGGAATACTTTTGATTTTAGAAATTTTAGAACCTGAGTTCAAGTCTTAGATTTGCCTCAGTTTTCTCATTTGTAAAACCTTCCAGGGTTGTTGTGAATATCAAATGAGATAATTATTGTCAAGCCTTTAGCATAATGCCTGGCACGAAGTGAGCACTTTATAAATGTTAGCTATTGGTATTACTTCTTATGTGATATTGATCCTCTGGGTCTCAGTTTCCTTATTGATTAAATAAAGATCTTAGAATAGCTAATCTCTAAGGTCCTTATTATCCCTAGATCTCTAATGTCATGAATTTCTTTGTTTGTGTCTATGAAGAAAATCTATAAGTTATTTTTCCATCTTGCTGATGCTTATGGTTAATAGGAAACAAGAAAACATTCCAGAGTACTGAATGGCTTATAATAAATTGAATCAATGTGATGTTTTTGTCCTTAATATGATTGGCAATCAATCCAGGAAAAGCCACCCGCTGAGTAAGCTGTAAAAGTTATTGGCTTGAGACTCTACCATTTCTCCTGTAGTCTTCCAATAGGAAGGGGCCAGAGCATAGGCCCATCTCTATGGCAAGTGTTCCATTTCAGTTTCTAGTACAATTACTTAAAGAAATAGCTTGAATCTTTAAGAAAATTCTAGTAATTAAAAATCCATAATTAATTTCAACTCAGTATTTATAACATAAAATGTAGTCTTTTTAAAGTAAATATTAAATATCCTAGAAATTGATTGCATCTTAGAAAATGTGAAAAAGCTTTAATGTTTTTAGCATTGTCACTCAGTTTAAAATTTAAAAAAATTGTTTTAATGCTGGGAATATACTGCCTTACTGTCTATGTTGAGACTCAATCAGCAATCACTTAATAAGCACATATTATATGCCAGGCACCATGTTAGCCAGTTGGGAAACACAAACAACAAATAAAACAATCATTAATCTCAAAGAATTTATTACCGTCTAGGGGAAATTATAAGACCTCATATAAGTGTATACAGAGTAAATATTAAGAGAATTAACAGTATTTTAGTTTTTAAAAAGGCATTAGCAGTTGAGGAAGTCAATACGGGTGTCATATAGAAAATTACACTTTAGAGTCTTTAAGGTAGGAAAGAATTCTCAGAAATAGAGAGAAGGAAATGCATTCTAGGCATGTATTGAAAGCATTTGACAACTACACACCTATGAGGACACATTAACAGCTAAGAATAATAACTGATATTAATTTAACAATTTATTTATTTTAAACTTTCTTTTTTAAATTTAGAATTCCAAATTCTATCTTTCCCTCCCTCCCCTCCATTGAGAAAGCAAGCAAAATTATATCATTATATAAGTAAAATCATGCAAAACATCCATATTAACAACATATTGTTAGTTTATGGTTTCTGATCCATTGTTCTTCACTTCTGATTTATGAGTGACCTCATTCCATTCTTGCCATTTATAATTACTGTGTATTTCCCTCTTTCTTACTTTCTCCTATTTATATTCCTCTCTCTTTTTATCCTGTCCCTCATTAAAATTTGGTTTTTATTCTGACCACTATCTTTCTTAACCTCTCCTTCCTTTTATTATCCCCTTCCTTCCATATTTCTTATCCTCTTCCCTTCCTGTTTCCCTACTGTGTAGGATAGATTTATATACCCAACTATAAGCACTTCTCTCTGCCCCAGATCTGTGACCCAAGGGCAGTAGAATTGTCAATTAGCATCAGGTGCCTTAAATACCAGCAAAAGATCATTCGTCATCTCTTTTTTTCTGAACAGTTGTCTGGCCCTCTTTCTATCTCTTTGGAGTGAGAGATCATAAAGCTGGTGCTGCCACTGTTGCAGTTGCCTCCAAGGACATTATGAATGCTCTTGAGATGACTCCTACCTCAGGGACACAAAATTGTCTTGCTGACCTCTGAAATTGTCTTAGTCTGGAAAAATGTCTCACTCTGACCTTTTGTTAATGCTGTTCCAGAATATGATTTGAAGAGTTATTTTAAAGTTATTGGGAGGGAAATTTTGAGAGAGTTCCACTTTGTTGCTGTCTATATTCCACCACCTTCATTCTACATCCAGGGGCTTATGTTTATTTAAAGTTTAGCAATAGTTCTCCATTCCTATATTCTCAATGAAATGGAAAACACTTTCAGTACACTGAAATCTCCAGAACATTAATGATCACAATTGAAAGTTTTTTTCACTTGGGTTGTTTTGAATTTGTTTTATTTGAATGTGTGGCTATGATATCATAAATGAGATCACAGAATTCCCTGTTATTGCTTTATCACCCTATGTATTAATATTTCTCCTACTGTTTATCCCAAGTTCTCTTCTCATTCACACTACTTCTGTATCATTTTCAGTCATTCTCTCAGTTTTCAGTTATTTCTCATTTGTATTTGACTCTACATAACCTCATATGGTGTTTTCTTGCCAAAAGGGAGTGATTAGTCATTTCCTTGTATACCTTATTTTACAGTTGAGGAAACCAAGACAAATAGGGTTAAGTAACTTGTCTAGAGTAACACAACTAGTGTCAGAGGTCAGATTTTAATTCTAGTCTTCCTCACTTCATGCCCAGCACTTCGTCCATTCTGCCACCTTGCTACGCCCATTCATTCATAAGTTTCTATTAATTCTAGCTTTTCGTTATCTTATATAATACCATATTTTTCTTCTCTAAGAATTTCAAATCAAGGTATTTTTAGATGTGACTTCACAATCCATATTTTCATGAAAGGTAACACAGAACAATGGAAGCAGTCCTAAATTTGGTACACTGGATTTGGATTCAGAGAACATTGGTTCTAATCCTGGCTCTGCTTCTATACTATTTGTGTGACTATTAACAAGTCACTTAATCTTTGGAGCTCAGTTCATCTGGAAAATTACAAGGGGCTGAATTAGCTACTTTCTAGCATTCTTCTTAGCTATAAATCTATACTCTTTCCAGAGCTTTAAGAGTTTTAGAATTTTTAATTAATTGTCCTTCTCTGTACTCTGAACTCTAACTCTTGGTATGAGAATATGAAATTTCACTTTAAAATTATCATTTAGTTTATCTTATTTGACATATTGTGACAAAACTACTGTTTGATGAAGGAATATATTTAAAATGCTTTTGATAAATTAATTCTAAAAACTCTGAGTAAATTTTAGGGTTCTAGTCCAACCTCACAGTGTATGAATTAATTCACTACGCTATTTTCCTGTCCATTGATAATATAATCTTAGCTCCCAGTGGCTACCAGCCCACTTGCAAGGCAGACCAAATATCTTTCTACCAAAAATATTTATCATTTTTGTGAAAAAGAGAGCCCTTATGCTGAGCTAAAATATGTCTCCTCCTCAAAAATTATACCAATTTAATCTTTGGTTCTCCCTCCCCCAACAAATTCATGTTAAATAAATTTAATTTCTCTTCCAGTCACATATTTTGAAATGGACAAAGGCTATTATCATGTCCTCACTTCTAGCCTTCTCTCCTCCATGCCCAAATTCCCATGGACCTTAATAATTTTTTATATGGCTCATGTTTCCAAGATTCCTTACCATTATGCTTCTACTTTCACCTTGACATTTTCTAGTTTGCTATTGTCCCTTTCCTCTAAATCAAATGCAGAATTTCAGACCTGTACGAAGAACTTATAATAGCAAAGAAACACATAATATCATTGAAACAGCAAATATAGCAGAAATGGTAAAACAACAAATGTATGAGAAGTGTAATGCAGGGTTTTGCATTGCGGTTTTGCATTACAGAAGGTTTATATTATAATATAGTGGAAAAGAACCATGGACAGATTAGCATTCTAATAGAACCATAGGCAGCTAAGTGATGTAGTAGATAGGACCCAAAGTCTGGAGTCAGGAAACTTGAGTTCAAAGGTGGTATCAGATACTTATATAGCTATGTAACCTTGGCCAAGTCACTTAACCTCTGTCTTCCCAGTTTTTTCAACTGGAGTATAGAAATAGTAATAAGATCTACTTCTAGCATAGTGTCTAGTAGATGCTTAATAGATGCCTTTTCCCTTTCTGTCCTTCCTTCCCATCTGTGGCACATAGGAAATAACACGAGATAAAATCATTGGATCTTATCCAAGTTCTATAATCTTGCTCAAGTCATTTTCATGAGAATTGAGGCATTTAAACTGCATATTGATTTTTGAAAAGCTTTCATCTACACATATCTTTTCACAAAAACTTTATGAAATGGGATCTGCAGGTATATTATTCCCATTTTTCAGAGAAGAAAATTAAAGCTCAAAGAAGGCTGTAACTAGTAAGTAAACAAGTAAGAAGAAGAAATAGGATTTGAAGTTAGCCTCCAAGCTCTTCCCTGACTATAGGTTTATGCTGTTTACTAGAATATGTTGCCTTCAGATTTCTTAACTATCAAATAGAAAATGTAGGATAACCCTTCACCTACTCTCTCACAGAGTTAAAGAGAGTATTAAATATCATCATTTATTTAGTTGTTGAGTTCTGTTTTTTAAAGACTGAATTTCATTTCAAACCCTTGCTTTTTGGTTATCCTCCTTCTGGTCTGATTTTCTTTGTAGATCATCTTTTGCCTTCCTTGCTTCATTTTCAAGCTGGCCAATTCTGGCTTTTAAGACTTTATTTTCTTGTTTTAGTTCATGTATTTTCTTTTAAAATTGTCTTCAGCCTCTCTTACCTCTCTTAATTGCCTTTTAAGTTCCTAAAGTTCTTGAATCAATTGAATTTTGAGATCTTCCAAAGCCTGTGTCCAATTTGCTGGAACTTCTTCCTCTTCTTCTATTTCTATTTAATTTGCTCTCTTTTCACTTCCTTGAAAGAAGCTGTCAGTTGTCATTTCATTTCTCTTTTTCTGTTTTTTACTCATATTTTTTCCTTTTCCGTTCTGTTACTTTGAGCAAATGTATTTAATGATCTTTGATGAAAGATCTTTCCTCAGCTGGCAATTGTGGTTTGTAGTTACTTTCTCTGCCCTCTGAAGACTTCTTGTCTGTCCAATTGTTGGTATTTAGCCTGTTTTGATTGGATTAGTCTGTACTGCTTAATCTGCCCTGAGGCTAAAACCTCAAAAGGAGAAAAAAATGTGGGGGAAAAAGAAGGAGCATTTTTGCTGAGCTGAGCTGTCCAGCAGTAGTGGTCCCCCTGCACTATCCTTGTGTTTGATTTGTTTTTTTTTTCCTCTTGAAGCCTTTTGTTCTCTATCTTGGTGTGAGGAAGCCAAGTAGTAGTCTGCAGTCTGAGGTTTGGCTCTCTCTAAGCCACCATCTTCCAGGTGTTTTTGCTGTGTTTTTCTGCTTTTCTCCTCCAGTCACCTCTCCAGTGCCTGTGCTCAACTCCCCGAGTCCAGCCCCAGCAAGGCCCTCTCTCCAGGGCCCTGGAATTTCAGGGGCTGCTGGAGACTCCACACAGCACATGGGGGAGGTGTCCTGAGAGTCCCCTTCTATATCCTCAGACCCAACAGTTCAAGAATTGAAGCCTTTTTCTTGGCATACCTTTTTAGTTATGCAGTAGTATGATTCCCCCTGCTCTGTTACTTTGTTAGATTTATTCCTCTTTCTTCTCAAAACGCATTGTTTTCTATCTCTGTGTGTAAGGGTGCAGAGGTTTTAAGATTTTCTCTGTCTAATCCGCCACCTTCCCAGAATGCTATCATCATTTATTTAGCAGATTTAATGGTTTCATAGCACTTTTAATAAATTATCTCAACTGATCTTTATAATAACTCTATAAAGTAGGTGTTATTATTATTCAAATTTTTTTTTATCCTGGGACTCCATTCTAGGAGCATAGGGCCACAACCAGTAGGCAATGGGTCGCTCAGGGTCACCCAGCTTTGGAAGTGTCTGAGCCCGGATTTGGACCTAGAACCTTTCGTCTCTAGGCCTGGCTCTCAATCCACTGAGCTAGCCCAGCTGCCCATACTTTAGGTTGCAGTTTTTTTAGCAGATGTAGTTTTTACAGGGTGGGGTTGCTAGCCCCATGCCCAATCCTCCTCCTTTTTCATCCGGGCTAGGGACCATCCTTAGCCCAGGAGTGGTAAGGGTGGGCGATAGGGGTCAAGTGACTTGCCCAAGGTCACACAGCTGGAAGTGTCCGAGGCCGGACTTGAACCTAGGACCTCCAGTCTCTAGGCCTGGCTCTCAATCCACTGAGCCACCCAGCTGCCCCCTGGCATTTGTAAATGTAAATTTGTAAATTCAAATTTTACAAAGAGGAAACTGAATCTAGGCAGGGCTTGCATCTCAGCCCTCCCCAACCCATTGCTGTTGAGTTAATAGAGGCTCACTATCTGCAGAGCAAGTCACACCAACATTCTAACTGGAACAGAACCAAGAGACCATTATGTAGAGCAACAGAAAAAAGTTTTTGAAGAATAGCTTGTTTTTGTTCACCTCCAGAGAAAGAACTGATAAATAGAAAGAAGACAGAGTATAAATATGATACCTTTTCTAATGAGTGGAGGGGATGGATGGACAGAGTTAAAGAGGTATATTAATGTAACAAATAAATTTAAGTTAAAAAAATTAAGGAGCCTTTCACAGATTAAAATCATACACACACACACACACACACACACACACACACACATTTCCTATCTCCTGGTCTTCTAACAATTACTACTGGCTGATTCCACTTTTCCTTTCCAGTGTGATTTCACACTTTCTCCTTCACACAGGCTACTAGTTCTCCAAACTCAATATTAAACTTTCTCCATCTGTGCATTCATTCAAGTCTTCCCCTCCCCCATACCTGAAGTGCAATTTCTCCTCATTCACTCTGTTCAAAATCTTTTTCTTCCATTAAGACTCAGCACAGGTTCCACTTCATTGATCTTCACCCCCTCAAATTTCCCTGGGAATTTTTCTCTGTCTCTCTTGTTTGTTGGCATGACACTCTAGCTTGTAAATATGTATCTGTGTGAAAATCTACCCTTTACAAACACAAGAATTCACTCTTTGAGGATAGTGACTGATGCATTTTCATAATTTTATCCTCACTAGCTGATTCACTACCTTGTCCATGGAACCATTTATTTGAGTTTGAGTAGAACTGTATCAAATAAAAAGAAAACTTTTTTGAATTATAAATGGTGCACAAATATGTTGAAGTTCAGAGAGAAATTATTAATGAGTTCTCTTTTTAGGGAATACCTGCATATATATGTCTGCACAAAAATCTGTCCACATTGGTTGGTTTGTTTTAATCACACTTTAGATTACATAGATGCTGGAAGGCTCCAGTAAGGAACTTTTCAATGCAGATCACCACATTCTCTTAATTTAGAAACTGATAGGGAGTTTCCTAGGGCACTGAAGGGGTTAAGCAATTTGCTCTAGCCAGTAATGTGTCTGATGCAGCAATTTCTGAATTTGTGGCCAGCTCTCTATCCTCTCTACCCAGTTGTCTGCCACATACTGGTTATAAAATATGTATACATGAACATTTACTCATGGGCAATTTCAATAAAATGTGTATACTTTATTACCAATATGTTTCTTTATAATGAAAATTGTTTTGTTAGCTCAGCAGACAGGCAGGAATCTTTCCCAGTCTGTTGAGGGGAGAGTTAATTTTACTCTCCATTTATGAGGGAAAAGAGTGAAAAAGGCAAAAGGTATAAGCAGACTATTCTGCAGCAAAAATAGTAGAGGAGAAAAAACTAACTTTCCCAGAATTCTGTGAGCCAAAGGTGCATGGCAGAAAGCATTTTTGCAAGGGTATCTGGGAGGGAAAAAAGGGGTTTCTGGGAGAAGAACCACAAAGCTAGAAAAGACAGAAGAGCTTCCATGTTATTTGGCCAGCTTGGGAACAAATAGACACTGCTAAGGGCTGTGCCATGCAGATGTTGGAGTCCAGGTGGCAACATCAGCACCAATGACAACAGCAGGAGCAGCAGCAGCAGGAACAGCAGCAGCAGGAACAGCAGCAGCAACAGCTGAGACAGGTAGCAGCTACTGGAACAGCAGCAACAATAGCAGCAGCAGCAGCAGCAGTGAAGAGGAGGTAGGCCAGTAAATAGAGGTGCAGGACCTACACTTGCCATAGGAGTGTTCACAGTGCACCAAAGTGGATGGCACTTCCCCACTGATGATACAAACTTGCTCCTGACCAGTGATTTGGGACTTAAACCTCATTTATACTTTCCACAGTTTTAAAAGAAATACCTATATTTTCAAAATGTTTATTGGTTAGTGGCAGTTTTACTGACTTGACTGCCCTAGATGCAAGCTAAATTCATATTCCTAAAGGGAAGGGGCAAAAGCATTTGCATGGAGACGCGATTTGAGCTTTTTTGAGCCAATTAATAACTGGCATTTCCTCAATTCCATTCAACTCAATTCAACAAGTATTTCTTACGCACTCACTATATTCTGGCTGTATAGCTTGGCACTGGAAAAGGAACAACAAAAACTAAATAGCACCTACCCTTAAGGACCGTATATTCTACTTGAGGAGGGAAAAGACATATAACATCTAAATAAATGAAGAAAAATGGTCAAAATAAATACCAGAATAATTTCAGGGTCTGGACACTAAAAATCGGAGGAATAAGTGATGGATTCTTGGAGAAGGCAGCATTTGAGATCAAACTTGAATGGAGGGTTCTAGAAATTCTGAGTAAAGAGGGAGGGAATGCATTCCAGACTTGGGGAATAGCAAAGAGATATAGACAAGATGTGGAATGATACCTACAAGGAACTATAAGAATAATGCATGGGGATAGTATTCAAATAGTCTAGAGCAGTGATGGGCAAACATTTTAAAGAGGGAGCCAAAGGAAAGGAAATGCTCATCTGTCAGTCTGTTTCTAAGGCAACTCTTTCAAAGTTTCCTTGTATTGTATCCTACTCATTGTATTCGTCAGATTGGGAATAATGTCATGCCTCTGGATAGAACATTTCAGGGTGCTGCATCTGGCCCGCGGGCTGTACTTTGCCCATCACTGGTCTAGAGAAATAGGTCAGATCCAAACTGTCGAAGGCTGAATTATATACAAGTATATATCAAACAGAAAAGTTTATATTTTCTCCTAGAGATAATAGAGAGCCACTGAAGCTTCATGAGTGTGTCACTGTGAGAGTGACTTGAGTGTCACCATGAGTTTCAGACATCATCTCACTCGTACTTTAAGAATTATTAATTTGGCTGTGTTTTGGCAATGAATGAGGGAAGGGCAGACCTGAATGCTGGAAGGAAAATTGGGAGGTATTGCAGAAATCCAATAAATAAGTGAAAGTTGTATGAGAGAAAAAAGAGCTTCGATTTAAGTCATTGGATTAGGAGCAAAGAAGACACAGCAAGGACAATTCCATGGATTTGTGGTGATGTGGGCAACAATAGCCACTAGAAAGCCTCATGAGGAAGGTGATGATTGAGCTGAGTTGAATAAAATAAGGGATTCTAAAGTGACTCTCTGAGGGATGAGTGAAACCCAAGCATCAGGACACAAAATGAAAACAGTTGAGAAATTAAAGGTCCTATTTACAACAAGGTTGATCTACATAAATTACAGGGAGAACAATATTATAAAGATCAGAAAGGAAGGTTAGGAAAGATTGTGAAGAAATTTATAAACCAAAGAGAGATTATATTTGGTTCTCAAGGCATTAATACCAATGGAGTTTATTGAATAGGAGTCTGAGGTGAGGATCAGAGTAGATCACTCATGTAAATAGTTGCATTGCACTTAAGCCTTAAGAAAACTCTGAATTCTAAAAGGCAGAGGTTTGGAGGAAGTATGTTCTTTCTCCAAATCGCAGGGATATCTTATGTAAAGTGAGGGAGAAAGGAGATGATATGTCATCTAGAAGGCCCCACAAATACACAAGTTTGGATGAACAAGATTTTATGAAATAGGGCATTTTAAAGATAGTGTAACATTCTATCTGTTTACTTGTTTTAGTGAAATATGAATTTGTAAAAAATGTTTTTCTTGATAAGACCTATTATTTCATTAGTACATACAGAAATTTCCATACAGAAATTCCTTGCACTGATGTAGATGAGGCACCTGGGATATACTTGAGACGTATGTAAACCAAAAAATTCTGGTTGTAGGCAATTTTTCATAATGTCTATTCATTATCACTTTCTCACACAATGCTTTTAGTCTTCCAAATTATTCTTTAAAGTTCTCTTTGGACTCCGCTATCATTTTGCTTTTGTTTAGTTAATTGGAAATGATACCCATATTATAAATTTATTTGGATAAAAATTAAAGTCAGATTATTGAGAATGAGTGATTCGTTTATCACCTTTCATGTAAATAAAGGCCATATAATTAAATGAGCTCTTAATTTTGTATGGGTTAAGTTGTATCTTAATTATAAATGTAAATGCTCTCTTAGTACAAGATTCAGATTGCATTTACCCTTAAAAAAACTATTGAATTTTATAGTTCTTTAATTTCTGTTGTTTTGTTTGAACTTCACAGCTATCTTATGAAATAGGTAGGCCAAATGCTAACATCCCTATTTGTTAAATGAGGAAATTGAGGCACAGTGGTAGTACTGCTAACAGAATCTAGAACTTTAGGCTATTTTTGTTTGGTTGTTAGGTTGAACTTAAAGAAGAAAAGTATTCTGGCAAACATACTGAAATGGTTTACCAATTCCTTCTCTACCTCATTCTGCAGATGAGAAAACTGAGACAAACAGGAGTAAGTGACTTATTTAAGGTCATATGGCTAATAAGGGTCAGAGACCAGATTCATATTCTGATGTTCCTGACTCCAGGGTCTCTATCCATTGAGCCACCTTTGAAGCCCATTCTGGACTAGGAATGTGATAAATTAGAAAGAACTAGTGGCACAAAAGATAGAGCACTGGGTCTTGAGTCAAGTTCAAATCTAGCTTCAGATACTTATTACTTGTGTGATACTGGGCAAGTCACTTAACTTCTTTCTGCTTCAGTTTCCTCAACTACAAAATGGGCATAATAGCATTTACTTTGTGGGGTTGTTGAAATGATAAAATGAGATTATATTTGTAAAATTCTTGACATATAGTAGACACTTGATAATTGCTTATTTCTTTTCTTTTTAATCTGCTTATTTTTGCCCCTTTCAGAACATGTCTATAGTACATTGTGCAACTTGAGGCACTATGTGAATAATTTGATAAGTTGGAGAGCATATAGAGAATGGTAATTTGATATCCTGCCATACTTTCTAAAAGACTTTGAGTCTTGAGAAGGGGAAAAAAAACACATAGGGAAGCCCTGATAGCTGAATGTCTTCAAGTATTTTAATGGTTATCATGCTAGAGGGAGCTAAGATTTGGTATCCTTTACCCCTGAGAAAAGAGTATGGAATAATACAGAGAAACAGATTTAGGATTTACATGAGGAAAAAAAAATTCTAGCAATTCCAGCTATCCCACAGTAGAATGGGCTTCGTGATCTAAGACAATGGGCTCTTTTTAAAATGAAAATCTTTATGTGTAGACCGAATAATCCCTTTTTTGCAGGGTAAGGAAAAGGGAAGTGATAGACTCATAATAGTCATAAAATCTAGAGCCAGAAGAAGATATAATCTAACTCCTTCATTTTAATAGATGAGAAAACTGAGACTGAAGTAAGCTATGTGACTTGTCCATATCACATAGGTAATCATGTGTAATGGCAGGATTTGAATGCACATCCTCTGAATTAAAATCTAATATTTTTTCCACTAAACTGTGCTGTGCATTAGCAATGAAGTATATGTAGACTAGATGACCCCTTGGGTCCCTTCTACCTCTGATTCTTATTCTCATCCCTTTTGCTTTCTCCATTTATATTTTCTTATGAGGGAGCTTTGAAGTGCTGATAGGTTTCTTGGTAGTCAGATGTTTATGTATTTTCTGAGATACCTCTTGCCTTTTTCACAAGGAGAAATTAACTTTGAAGCTGAATATTCAGTACATAGTTTTAAATGTGTGAAAAATAAATAATATAATAGAGTTTGTTATCCCTTTCTTCTTAATGAATATGTGGGTTTTGGAAATATTTTTAAGATTCAGAGCAGAATGAACTTTTATGTTCTGTTTTGGCTAAAACAGGCAAATGGGTTTTGATAATTAGAAATATGATACATCTCTATTTGGGGATTGTGATTATCATTTTTTGTGAGATTCACTCAATGAACATAGTTTAACACAAAAACAAAATGGTGTGTTAAAGGAATTATAAACAGAGAAGTAAGTAGGAATTTGGGGAACAAGTATTTCAAATCAGTCTGCTTTTATATGAAGACTATGAAATTCACCCTCATCTGAAAGAAGTGAGGAGCAAGATATAGCAGAGAGTAGGACAAGAGCTTACTTCAGTTTACCAGGTTGTGATTTTCTATTTTAACTAACTATAGGTATCCCTTCCACCTCATAGGGGTTAGAGGTACAGTTTCCCATGATCTGGAAAATCTATTTAAAAAAATTTTGACTCTCCTATCATACGAGAGAAGAAATCTGATATATTTTTTTCTTTTTTCTTTTATGGAGTGTGTACAGTACAATCAATCAACATTTGTTGGGTACTTTTCATGTGCCAGGTACTATACTACATGTATAGTCAAAAAAATGAAATAATACCCTCATTTCTATTCCAGTGGGAAAAAACAGCATATGTACATAGAAATAATTATAAAATAAATGTAACATAATAGGTAGAGGGTAGTAGTGGCAGTAGGAGCTAGATAGAGCTCCATATGTTCTCTGTAGGAAGTAGTGCTTGAGCTGAAGCTGAAGTTTGAAGGAAGTGATTATAAGTGAAGTTAAGGAATAAACTGTACTCCAAACATATGGGGTAAACATATATTCAAAGACATAAAGACAAGTACCATGCACGGAGGCTTACAATAAGCCTATTTGTCCAGATCACAGAGTTAAAAGGAGTCCTGGGAAACATGCTGGAACCAGACCATGAAGCAATACAAATGCCAAACAAAATATCATGCAAATTATTCTAAAGATAGGAAGCAACTACTAGAGTTTTTTGAGTGGTATGATGACATGGTCCTACCTCTACTTTAGGAAATTCGTTTAACATCTGTGTCAAAAATAGATTGTAGTAGAATCAGACTCTTTTAGGAAGATCAATTAAGAGACTGCTATAGTTCAGCCAACAGCTGATGAGGGAGTGAACTTTGAGACAGATGAGTGAGATAAGTTGTAGAACTGGATAACCAGGTGGATAGTGATATCCTGGACATAAACTGGAAAAGAAGTGGGTTGGGCATAGTGATAAAATGAATTTTTATTTGAATATATTACATTTGAGATCCCTACAGGGCATCCAATTCAAAATCTCTAACAGAAAAGTGATCAAATAGAACTCTATATTTCTCAGAAAAGCGACTTGACAGGGTTAGTAGAGAGTTGAATACTATTATTTTTGTTGTTGTTTCATAAAAGTCATGAAATCAGAATAGCATAGCTTGATGGGACTTTGAGAAAAGGAACTGTAAGATATCACTGGTCCAAATTGTGGAACATATGTAAGATGTTGGCTATTACTTCTATGAAAATTAAGAGTACCAGGTACTTCTACAATTTCCCTTAGCATGTTCTGTATCCATATAAAATGACTGGGAAAAGAAACTAGTTCTCAGTTGCTGTTCTGACAAAAAGTTTTGGTTTTGATAGCATATATGAAGCCGCAGAGGTTGACAGATGATCAGTTTTGTTTTGCTTTTCATGGAAAACATCCTGTGAAATGGCATAAATAGGTATCCAGGAGGAAGAAGATACCAGAATATTCAAGTTAATAAATTTTATTATTCACTGGACAGAATAGTCCAAGGACAATTAAAAGAAACATCGTCATGATTCCATGAAATCAATGGTAAGAAATCTAAAAAAAAGCCCTAAAATTTAGTTATAGTTCAACAGATTGAAAATAGATAAAAGTCACCCCCACATTAAAAATTAAATTAAAATGAATATGAATAACTTCTTTTGTTACTTCTGACATTTAATTGACATGTATAATAAAATAGGTAATGATGCTATAATAAAATCATTCATTTGCATAGTGTCATTCATTCCAAAGTTAGGTTCTAAAGTAGTCAGATCCTTCAGTCATGCTATCCAGGCATCCAAAAGAAATGACTGCTTGAGATTGTATTACACTAATAAAATAGTTTGCGGGGGCAGCTGGGTGGCTCAGTGGATTGAGAGCCAGGCCTAGAGACGGGAGGTCCTAGGTTCAAATCCGGCTTCAGACACTTCCCAGCTGTGTGACCTTGGGCAAGTCACTTGACCCCCATTGCCTACCCTTACCACTCTTCCACCTATAAGTCAATACACAGAAGTTAAGGGTTTAAAATTTAAAAAAAAAAAATTAAAAAAAAATAGTTTGGGATGAGGTGTACTGGAGTACTGGCTACCTCTGTCAACCACATGATGATAAGGTTGGGAAAAGTTCCTGTCTCATCAGCAATATCACTTCTCTGTCCACATCTTGTAATTCATATTCCTGTTTTAGACTGAGGACATAATTCATAGTATAGTCTTATAGATGTCTTCTTGTTGAAAATGTTTAAGGATGAGTGAATTCTAGATTTGTCCTGAAGTCTCCATTGCTGTCTTGATACTTTCCAATGATCCCCTTCAAGCACTGGCCTGTTTATTCATGCTCTTTTTCTTTCCAACTTCTTATCAGTCTGTTTAGCTTCTTTTAAGATTGGAAAAATATTCTTGTAGTCACTTTTTCTTCAGTCATTTCAGTAATGTCTGACTCATTGTTATCCCATTCATGGTTTTCTTGGCAAAGATACTTGAGTGCTTTCCCATTTCCTTCTCCATTGCATCATATAGAATATGGAACTGAGGCAAGCAGGGCTAAATGAGTTACTCAGAGTTCCGAGCTAGTAAATGTGAGGCCATATTTGGATTCAGGAAGATGAGATCTAGTCCTCCATTCAGTGTGCCCAATGCTGTAACTAGTTCACTAGTCAAATGAAGCTTTTGTAATGTATTTCAAGGAAGTGGAGACAGGGGAATATACTTGCACATGATGAAGGGACACTGCTCTCAGTTACTTCTCAATGCTAATAAAGGAAATAAAATTCTGATGCATCCACAATGGATAATAAGAACCATATGTAGCATCTATTCTTTTTTTAATTTAATTGTATTGATTAATTAAGAAAAATTTTTCCATGGTTACATGATTCATGTTCTTTCCCTTTCTTCCTCCCACCCCCTCCCATAGCCAACATGCAATTCCACTGGGTTTTACATGTGTCATTGATCAAGACCTATTTCCATATTATTGATATTTGCACTAGGGAGCATCTATTCTTAATTTTTTAGAATGAGGTCATGGATGATAATTATTGAACTCTGGAGCAAAAGTTACTATTGATACCACTATCAGACAGAACATATTCCTGGATAAAACATTTAATGCAGAAAGAATTTTTTAAAGTTCTTTCTGAATAATATGAAAAACTGGAGTCATCACAAACACATTCATAATTTTTTTTGCTCATTATTCTAAAAATCACCTTATCTCTGTATTAGGCCATCAGCTCTGTGTGGTCAAGGATTGTCATTTATCTGAATTTTATGTATCAGTGCTCTGTTGGATAGAGGACTCTTATCTAAATATACAGATAATTTGTCAAATATATAAGAATATGAGCCATTCTCTAAATGTAAAATGGTCAAAAGATATAATCAGTTTTTGGATGAAGATGGAGAAATTAAAGATATATATATATATATATACATATATATATATGAAAAATGTTGTAAATCATTAATTGATTAGAGAAATGCAAATCAAAAGAACTCTGAGATATCTCACACCTACAGATTGGAAAAAAAGGGGCAAAATGACAAATGTTGGTGGGGATGTTGCAAAATAGGGACATTAAATCCCTGTTGTTGGAACTCTAAACTGATCCAAACATTTTGTAGCACAGTCTGGAATTACACCCAAAGAGTTTTTAAATTGTGTATATCTTTTGAACCAGCAATACCACTATTAGGATTATTTACTAAAATGATCAGGAAAAAAGGGAAAGAACCTATATATTCTAAAATACTTATAACAATAATCAAAGTTTAATGGAGAGTAACTAGTATTTATATTGGATCAATGGCTAATGAATAATAAAAATAATTAACTTGTGTTTATGAAAGGAAGTGTGATATAGAGATTAAAGAGACAGTTGTAGAGTAAAAAAGATCAAAGTTGTCTGTGACTCATATTGCTTGTGTGACCCTAAGCAAGTCAATTCACCTCTTAGTGTTTCTGGCTTCTCTCTGAGACTATTACAGGAAATCTACATCTGTGGAGGGAGTTGTGAAGTTCCGCACACCAAAAGAAAAATAAAGTCCTGACAAAAAATTAGTTCCTTAGTTTTCTGAGTCTGATTTGACCTTCTCCTTCTCTCTTTTTCTCTATTTACTTTCTGCTAAGAATTTCAATGATCCTTTTTGTAATCATAGTTATAATACTTAGCCCAACCTAGCACAGAGTAGACATTTAATAAATGTTTATTCATTGATTAAAATGCTTATTGATTATCCATTTTTTCTGAACTTTTAAGTTACTCATTGATTAATACTGATGTTAGTAGCCATCAAGTTACTAATTCACAAGCTCAAAGTTATTGAACATTTAGTAAGTAGTTGATTTAATCAAAACTTCCCATTGAGGTTGACATATAGGCACTACAAAAAGGAAACTGCCAGAAAAAAAAAAGACATCAGGCAAGGAGCAGGTTAACTGGATAATATTCCCACAAAATAATCAGCCCTTGAATAATTAACAATAAATTGCATTTTTGGCTGAACATTGTATGCTACAACCAGAGACTGATTCTATTGATTTTGGCACATGTCATATCATCTGCTAAAATAAATATAGACAAACCATCCAAAGTAAAATCACTGTTCATATAGAAATATCTGGCTTATTATATTTTGATATAACATAGATACCCAGCAGTAAGTTTGCTATTACTTAGGAAGTCTTGGCATGCATCATTTACTCCAAGCCAAAGCTAATTGTTAGGCTATTAGAGATAAGTTCATAGTACTTTATAAACATCAATTTAAATATGGAAGAGATTCAATACATGGGTAGATGCCTAAATAAATACTTGCACAAGTTGTTTTTAAAACAGTTCAGCATACTAGGAAACATTGTGATTATTATTTGGTAGGAATAATAGAAACAAGACCAATGGGACTCTTATGATGCATCTAATGTGATTCAGAAAAATATCCAAACAAGTTGTTGTGGAATGTCAATCTGGAAAACCTGAAAATGACAGATTTTGCTACCTCATACTCTTAGTTTTCCTGATCACACACAGGCAGGGTACTAGAAATAATAAAACCAATCATCATAAGAGAAAGAAGTCACTGGAAACTGTACAACTTTGATAATGTACAAAATGGCCAGGCCACAGTTAACTGAGAATTCATTATGTCTAATACCAAAGAAATAGATAATGTATGAATCAAAGTGAGGTCTAACATATCTTGACAGTTACCTATTTGTTATTTTCTACCCTGAATAATCTTTCCAAAATTTGAATTAAAATGGACTAAAATCAAATTAGACAGAGCAAAGATGTCTTCTAACCTTTCGTTAAGCTGATGATTTACAGTTTGTTTAAATATGTAATCTATTGTTTTTAATGATTTAAATTGTCATAATTGTAATAATTGCAGTTAGGGAATTTGATGAATAGGGTCACCTGTGATATCTATTAGTGCCACAATGACGGGATTTTAATTTTATTGACTTGTTATATCTTATTCGTGCTGGCAATTAACTTCTTTAAAGACACAAAATTTTTCTCTTTCATAATTATTCTTGGAAAAAGCATGATTGATTCAATTTGTGTAATGCTATCTAAATAGTGCTAGATATATCCCATTCAGGAAAAAAGAAAAATGAAAGGGAAATTTATTTTTTCATTGCAGTCAAAACCATACAGACAGAGAGATTTTGAGTCTTGAGTGCATATGCCAGAAATTCCTCAGGAAAGATTTGTCAATGTTGTTTTTCCATTGCTGACAGTTCCATAAATGCTCTCTATATGTCCATATCACAGAGCCAATCCTAGCCAAAACAATGAAATAAAACAAAGCTTACTTTGGATGCCTAAGCTTGCCTCCTCCCTTGGTAAATGTCTTCCATGCTTCATCAAATATCCTATTCCCTTAGGCTTAGTTTTTTCATTAATCAGAATCCTTATGTAGCCCCCAAGCTACTACTCAGAGTTTGCCCTCTTCAAAGGATACCATATGATCCCCTGATAACTCCTTCCATATTTCCTTAACCTTCTCTTCCCTAGTACCAGAACAACAACAAAAACAATGAGTTTCCATTGAATATAGGGACAACAAACTTTAGCTTATTCTTTTCCTTTATTCAGAAATTTAATAAGATTCCTTTCCCGTTGCTTTCCCTGCCCTTTTTAAGCATCAACAGTTTCCTCCAAAGGTGATTAATAATGCTGGTGTCAACTGAAGTGCTTTGTTCAGGCTTGTTTGTTGACCTTTGATTGATTTTGATGAAGCAACAATGCCATTCTTATCACATTTTCAGATGAAACAAAGGTAGGACAGATCACTAACACAGGGGATGACAGAAACAGGATTGAAAAACATATTGACAGTCTAGAAAGATGGCCTGGAGAAACAGAGTTAGAGTTGTATACCTCGATTAAAAAAAATCAGCTGCCAAAATACAAGATGAAAGAGAAATGACTAAACAATAGTTTCTGTGAGAATCTTTCAAGGGTTCTATGTCCTACATAATCTTAAAGTGTCAATAGTATGATGTGGAAGGCAATCAAAGTTATATGATATTAAATCATATTGAGAAGCCCAGTGTCCACAATGCAGTAAATGAGTCCTTATATATTTTGTCCTAGTCAGATGTCTGAAATGTTGTTTCTGGTTTCTTTGCCACATTTTAGGAATAACATTGACCACTTGAGGATCTCTTTAAGAGGGCAACAAGGATGATAAGCATGCCAGAAAACATTTTATACAAGAAATAATTAAAGGAGTTTGGGACACACTGTGAAGACAAGATTATTTAGCAGACACATGGTAGTCCTCTTCAATTATTTGAAAGGCTTCCATATGTGAAAAAGATTGACTTGTCTTACTTGGTCAAATAGGAGAGAACTAGGAACACTGGGCAGAATTTGCAGAGGTAATGCTTCCATCTAAATGCCTGGGAAGAAAGTTCTCTTCATGGGGAGAGTTGTCCCAAAGTAAGATGAACTTTCTTAAAAGGGACAGGATTCACCCTTATTAAAAGGGTTCTAATAGAAGGTGGTTGAATATTTATCAGGAAAATTTATGTGGATGTTCCAGTTTAGGGACAAGTCAGATGACTGTCCCTAATTGTCAGTTTTTGTATTTAAAACAAAGAAAGATTTGGTACAGATTATTTGTATTGATTCATGAAGCAACCAATTACATTGAATCCCAACGACTTACCAGTGTCTTACCTCAACCAGCAAGTCTCTCTTCTCTGTGTCTTTTTCTGGAGAAATTCCCTACAATAACCATTCCCCTCCATCCTTCTTAAAATAATTACTATTCTTTCTGATATTCCTTTTTCTAAATCAGAAGGCTTTTACTCACTTATTCTCCTTCTGTTCCTATCCCCTTTAAGATGCAGCTCTATAACAGTTGGAATGTTGCCTTATTTGATTTAATACTTAATTTCCCTAATTTTTAATTAATTAAATACTTTGACCCAACAATACCACTACTAGATCTGATTTCCAAAGAGATCAGTTTGGAGAAAAGGACCAACTTATACAAAAATATTTATAGCAACTTTTTCTTTAACTGAAGGGATATCTATCAATTTGGGAATGACTGAACAATTGCGGTATATTATTGTAACAGAATACTATTGTGCCACAAGAAATAACAAACAAGATGATCACAAAAAAAAAAAAACACTGAAAAGATTTAAATTAAGTGGTACAAAATGAAATGAGCAAGAACCAGGAGAACATTGCACATAGTTAACAGAAGTAACATAAAATTATAAACTGTGAATGACTTAACTTGTTTTAACAATGCAAGGATTCAGGGCAACTCTGAGGGACTCATGATGAAAAAATGCTATTCGCTGCCATAGAATGAACTGATAGAATCTGAATGCAGATTGAAGCATACCATTCTTCACCTTATTTCCTCCTTGAATTTTTCTCTAGGATAATATGTGTCTTCTTTCACACCATGACTCACGTGGAAATATGGATCATGACAATACTTGTGCAACCTATATTATCTTATTTGGCTTCTTGGAGAGGAGGAAGGGATGGGAAAGAGGAAGAGCAAATGGACTGCAAATGTCAGAAAATGATCATTAAAAATTGTACCAAAATATAATCTGGAAAAAAATTAAAATTTAAAAAGCCCTTACTTGCCATAATGCACCTATGGCAAAGCATTGTATGTAGTAATTACTTAGTTTGTGTTTGCTGAATTTGTTGGACCAAAGACACCAGAGGCATAAGAAAGATAGCTGGATAAAGAGAGGCATTTTGAAGTTTTCTATAGAAATAAAATCCTTGGATTTGTGGGTGTTTTGTATTTTTTGGGAACTTTTTATGGTAATTCATTACTTTCTTAATACAAGGAAAAGAATATATAGTCTCTATAGATCAGTTGACCCTTAAGATTTCTTCACCCAATCAGTAAAACAAAATTAACAAACAAACAAAAAATGCTTATTAAACTCCTACTATGGGTCAGAATCTGTTGCAAGTGTTGGGAATACAAAGATAGAATGAAACAATCCTTGCATTCAAGGATCTTACATTCTATCATCAGAACAACAAGTTCATGATTTAATTCAGGCTCAAAAATCTTTCTAATCTGTGCCTAATCTAATTCTAATCTAATAAAATTAGGATTTCTGGTATCTGAAAAAATGGTAATGCTTGTTCAGAAAGAGATGTTCAGGAAAGAGAAGTATTTCTAGTGTAAGGGTTTGTCTAGCCCTTTTCAGGATTACTGATCCAACTTTGGTATCCGCCTACCACCCAATTCTCTACTGTCCCTCCAAAAAGCTGTAGCATGTCCAGTGTCTGCGCTTTAGTAAAATTGTCTTGGAAGACAGGCTAAACTAGGTTGAGGGTAACCCACAGGCCTCAAACTAATAGGTCAATTAGTGGGATATCTTCCCAAAGCATGTGAAAACTTCCTCGGTCAGAATGAGCAGTTGAGAACAATTTGTTTCAGTGTCCATGAAGGTGACTGAAACAAGTCCTGTCGACTACTTAGAGTTCAGTTAAACACTGAAAAAGCCAAGGTCATTCACTGTATCTTGGGGCATCACCAGTCATCTTGATTTTTGTCTTTCCACTGGACTTCAATGACTGGAAGAAAGAGTGGCTGATGGCTTTGTGCTACCCTGCCTCACTAAACAACAACTCAAGTTTGAGTGGACATCCTCCCATGATGTCACTGGTCCTCTGTGAAAACCCAAGACAAAGAGCAGCAATGTAAAACTACATATTCCTTTCAGTTTACAAAATGTTATTTGCATAATAATCAACTGCCATAGGGACTAAGTAGCCAATAAAAACGATTTTAATTGTATCTATACCCATCTCATAAAATCAAAGCATGTAGCATTGGAAAGAGTCTCAGAGATCATTCAGTGCAAACTTTACTCAGAAAAGCAAGTCTGTCTATAATGTTTCTTGATAGGCCATTGATATAACTGCACTCTGAAATGACAGTAGCCAGAGTCACTGCAATCATTAGGAATCATATGATTTTTTTTTTTAGCAGGCACTTGGATAGCTGAATTTCACAGCCATAGGGACTAAAGGAATTGCTATTTGGTTGTAATTATCTCTCATGAGTGAACTGTACAACTACTTTGTATTCTCTTGAAGGTACCTGGCATAATAGTGGATACTTAATAAGTGTTTTTGCTTGAAAAAGTCTGATACTTTTTGAGGCAATGGGCATTCCTTCAGTTTACATATTATTGTCAAAAAATTGATAATTTTAACAGACTCTGAGTTTTAAAAAAAGCAAAAATCTTCTAGATCATCTAATCCAACATATAGCTGAACAGAAATCACATCTACAACAACACAACAAAATAGTTGTAAGTAAAGAAATGAATGTTTTTTTAAATGAGATTTTGGAGATTAAATATGGAAGGGCACTGAATTCAGAATCAGAAATGCTAGCTATGACTTGATTCCTTCCAGCTCTCTAAAGCTATGATCTGTGATAATGTTTCATCTTCTTGAATTCAAATCTAACCTCAGACACTTAACTACCTGTGTTACCCTGAGGAAGTCACTTAACTGTTTGCTTCAGTTCGTCATCTATAAAGGATAAGGAAATGGCAAACCACTCCAGTAACTTTGCCAAGAAAACTTCAAGTAGGGTCATGAAGAGTCAGACAAGACTGAAAAATGATTGAACAAGAAATATGACATTGAAAAATAAATGTTTAAATTATTTAAATATCATACATGATATTCAGTAAGGTTGAATAAGGTATATGGTGATATCATAAAAAATAAACATGAAAAGTGACACTTTGTTATTTTAAAGTATTTGTTGTCCTTGATTTATCTAAGAATAGATAGCAAGGCCTGCCAAGAAGGTTATTAGGGCCCTGTGAGCTAGGAGCTGGCGATGATAAATGGTTGGTAATTTCCCAGAGTGTACTATCCATCCAGAAAGTTGGGTTGAAATGAATAAGTGCCAAATTAAAACATCTTTTGAGAAATTTTGCACAATATCCATTTTTCTCCGTTAAGCAAGAAAGGGTGGTAGGATTATCTTTTTATCTCTTAGTACCTTTTTATCCCCCTAGAAAATATCAGCTGTATTTAAAAAGTGAAAGTAACAACATGCATTTGCTATATGTGGTTGGTTGGTTTGTGTCTGTCTCTAACTGCAGATACACACACACATATACACATATACATAGATATATAGATATATAGATATATATACATGCTGCAGAATTGAAGTAGCATTTGCTTAACTCTATGTCCCCTGGAGGATAATCCCAAATGCATAAGCATTTATAAACATGCATGTATATGTGTATATGGATATATATGTGTGTATACATGATCAAATATGCATATGCATATCTGTAAGCTATAACATTTATCTACTTATATCCTGTGTATAACTTATTTGTCTTAAACTTTGGATCTAATGGTGTTTTAGTTGGTTTCTACATATGGCAGTTGGAGTATGCCTACAGCTATCATGCTATAAAAACATTCCAGGACAGGGAAAAAAAGAATGATCATTGTAAGCAACATACCTGCTAACTGTAGCAAATTTTCTTATTACATGCAAAAAGGAATCAGTTGAACTTCCACAATTCCTATTTGCATTTCATTTTATTGAATAATATTTAAAACATTGATAAATACTGAATGTCGTTTTTGTTTTTGACGTCCCACGGAGGCAATAATTCAAGAACTACTCTCATCTTAAACAACTTTCAGACTGTCATCTTCATTTGACGTATCGACCACTGCTTCTTAGTTCTTTCTACTACTCGTGCATGTATGAATTGATTAACTCTGACAGATGAATATGATTTCTTCAGCTGCATGATTTAGAAGAAAATAACTCATTTTCTTTAAGCTGCCATACCTTGAATCAGTTTCACTGATTTTATAATGTGCTCACTATCTGTCTTATACATGAAACTTCTGTGCACGTATGATACTACAAATCACAATTTCTATTTAATCAGTAATCCCATCATGGAATAAGCCTAATTTTCTTATATTTGTAATTCATATTAATTTTGAATCTTTTTTTTATTCAATTGTCTCTATCAGTCAAATACAAACAACAGCCTGTTTTAGTGTTAGGGAGAGAATATATTAGATTAAGTTGTTTAGTATGACTTACTTTTCCCTTAGAGATTTTTCATCATCATTACATACAAGAGACAGTATAAATTTGTTCGTTTCTTTTGTAAAATTATGGACTAGAATATAATTATCTTAGTCACTTTCAACCATTCCATCAACAGATTTTCTTGAGTTAAGTCTGCATAAATCATGATTTCAGGAGTGTTTTCAAAAGTTCCTAGTTGCTGCAAAGTTGTATATAAGCAAAATAAGCAACTTTTAGTTGTATATCACTTTTACTAATTAATATCAGTGATGACAAAAATATAATTATGCAATCTCAGAGATATAAGAGACTTCTCAAGTCAGTTTGACCTCTATCTGAACCACATAATCCTATTATAATATGTTGAATAGATGGTTGTCCAGGAAATCCCTCTTCAGTAACAAAGGACTTATTAATTCCCAAGGCAACCTATTCCAATATTTGACAACTCTAATCTCTAGAAAATCTTTATTATATTGGACAGATATCTATTTCTATGTAGTTTCCTCCAATTGGATTGAATTCTGGTTCTATTCTAATCCTTCTTCCACATGAAAACTATTCAATTACTTGAAGATAATGATTTTTTTTTCTTTCCATGGCAAGATGAGTTCTGTTTTGGACTTCTGGTCACAGTAAACCCAGATAATCTGTACTTTCAAAATAGTATTGTAAATTTTGTTCTAATCATTTATATAAGTAAAGATATAGATAAATAGGTGAATGGAGAGAGAGAGAGAGAGAGAGAGAGAGAGAGAGAGAGAGAGAGAGAGAGAGAGAGAATGTGTGAAAGCTTAGAGGACTAGGACTAACATACTCCATCTACAATAGATCTTTTTTTAGGTTAACATCAAACCATTAATCAAAATTATTTGGATTCCATAATTAAGTCATTTTTTTAACTGACCAAACTGTATTAATTCACATCTCTCCATTTTATTCATAAAATATTAGGATCATCAAATGCTTTGTTAAATTTCAAGCTAAAATATTAATTTATACAAGATTTATATTTTCAACAACTTCTATTGTATATAAATAATAATAGTTAATATTTGCATAGTAATTTAAGGTCTACCAAGTACCTTACATAAATAACTTTAAAAAAAAGAAGCAAAGTCCTCAGTTTTGCTGAGTTTCTTTGTTAGATGCATATAAACATTCAAGGGGCACCATAGTTTGAAAATGAACACTTTGATAACTCATTGTAAATATTTAATCTGAAATCCAAAATGTTCCAGGTCTTACAGTAATATATCTCCATATTTTTAGATGTAGGAATCTTTGAGGGAAAAAAATGCATTCCAAATTTATTACCTTGGAAAGGTGAAGGATGAGGAAAGGACATAATGAAATAAAGCTACCAACCTAACAAATTGAGGGAACCTATCAACCTAACCAATCATCCAAATGGTACAGGAAGGAAGAGGAGACTGGAAAAAGAACAGCTACACACTATTTGAAATGCAAAAACCAAGGAGGCATTTTCATGGTTCTCTGAAGCTTTTGTTTCCGCTGTTTTTATTGTTATATTCAACATACATTTACCTGTCTTAATAAATATCTTTTAGATGCAGAATGGTACAGGAGGAAAAGTTTAGGTGGGGATCAGTAAACCTGTCTCTACTTTGTCCAGTCTTAGTTCTGTCATTTTGGAAAGGCAATTTTATTTCTCTAGGCTTTGGTTTCCTCATTTTTAAAATGAGGGGACTGAGTAGATTGGTCCTTTCCAGTTCTGAAATTATAAGAGTACAAAGGTTCATTTTTTAAGTTGGTCAAAAAATTATTGTTTTTGCCTCTCCAGGAATCAATTGAAAACATGACTAATATATATCTGTATACCTGCATTTCATTTTAATATATCACTGTCTTACAGATCACTGATCCATCATTTTATCCAGTTAGACTACAGACAGAAAACATGCATCATAAGGTGAACAGAAAAGATATAAATTTTGCTTTTAAGGAATTTGACTCCATGAAAATCATGTTGATTGTCCAGCATTTTAGCTCATTTTAACATAGATATTTGTATTTTTCACCTATTCTGCTGTGGGCATCTTGAGATTATGACTTTTTTTTGTATTTCTTCTATATCCCCCAAACTTTGACATAATAGGTGTGTTAACTTAGAAAAAACACGGGACTATTAAATAGTCATAAAACCACTCTTTAATCAAGGGAAAGGGGGATGAGGGCTACTTGGCCTCTTATGCAGAGCTGCGCCTTGTGCAGTGTCTAAAGGAACACTGCTTCACTCTGCTCCCTGATCCCCCTGGGAGTGACACAGCGCTAGATGACCACTCCTAGGGACAAAGGAAATTGGGGAACTTATATACCATTTGGGAAGATCCAGGGGCTGGGAGAGATGATTGACTTTATACTGACAGGATACAATCAAGCTAGAGAAAGGGATCATAGCTAGAGGCTAGGGTGTAGGGGAAGGGGCTACTTACACAATGGATACTAAAGGATAGTTCCTGCCCAGGTGTGCCTTCCTGGGACAGGGTCTCTGATACAAAGGGCAAGACTACCTAGGACAAAAGGGTATTTAGCATTTACCCTGGGGTCCATTATTCAGTCTGCAACTGCTAGCCTGAGTTTCCCTTCAGGGTGGATTCCCAGGGGAACAGGGAACAAGCACAAGCATTGGGGGTCTTCAACCTACAAACTATTTCTAAACTTGGGGTTCATCATACCTCACTAAGCTACAAGTTTGGGAACTCTAGATTCCATGTTGACAGGTGCTTAACAAATGCATGTTGATAGATAGACTAATTGACATTTGAAGGGAAAGACATAAAGTAAAATTATCATTCATTTGTTAACATACATAATTCTAAGATAAAACTTCTTAGTGTTCTCATTCTCTTCAGGCATTTTAAAAGACAAACATGTCCATTTCTAAATTACCTTCATTTCTAAGAGACCTTTTTTCTCCTTTTCTAATCTTCTCAGCTCAGGATTCTGGATTTTCTTTTCAGGTTTCCTTTGTTGGGCCTTTGTTTCAGCCCAGCCTTCTGGTCACTTTCTCCACCATAGGAAATTTCCAATTATCACCAACTCCTACAACAGAACAGGAAATTAGACTCTAATTTAGAGCTGGAAACAAATCTTTTGACCTATTAAGACTTGAACTAAGGAACTCCACTTTTAAAGCTGTGTGATGATACACTTTGTTCTTGCAAGGGAAAAATACATTGTATCTGGCCTTTCTTTTCCTTTTCTGAGCATTTATGGAGACTGCTTAAATGTTATGAGGCCAAGCTTTTAAGCTATCAGACTTAGGTAGTACATATTTATTGAAGGGAAGAAATGAATGTGAAAATAAATGACCACCAAACAAGATGCAAACTTGAGTACAGATGTAATTTCAGATGTGTGTTTCCTTGAAAGTAAAAGCCACATAAACATATCTGACTTCAAGATTGTTTTGATTTTTTTGACCAGATTTCAAATTCAAATAAATATCAAAAATGCAAACATTTCTTTTATGAATACTGTAACTAAGTTAACTTCCCTTTCCTATAGAATAAATATTATTTTCATCCTTTTTTGTACATAAAATGGTTACTTTCATTCAGTTCAAAACATTTTTTGAGTTTTGCTTCTGTTTAGAGCAGCATGCAAGGCAATGTGGGGGTTACAGAAATAAAATAATATAAGGCAACAATACAAGAAATGTCACAAGGCAGTATGTAATTAAGTGTTACATGAGTGGTACAGACAATAAGTGTTATAGGAGTTTAGAAAAGGGAGTGATCGCTATGGGCTGGTGTTGTCAAGGAAACCTTCATGAAGGAGGTAAAATTTGGGTAGGAGTTCTAGGGAAAAGGAAAAGGGAGAAGAGCATTCAAAGGAGGCATAATTGGAATGGTGAAAATGTGTTCTGCTGTTTGTGGGGACAATGAATAGGTAATAGGGTGTTTGTTAAGGGACATGGGAATTCAAGGTAAGACTGGAAAGGTAAGTTGGGACCAGATCATTCAGTGTCTCAAATGATAAACTAAGTTTTCATTCTGTATTCATTATGATGTGTTTGATCAGGGGAGCAACATGATATGGAGTCTCCTTTAGAAAAAATAGCAGTTTGTGGTAGAGCTAGGGATTCCAATGAGGAGGCTCTTAAAATAATTGAAATAATGAGAGGCTGAGCTAGTAGAATAGGAATGAAAAGGAAGAGTCCAATGGGGGAAAAATTACAAAGAAAGATTCAAATGTACCTGGGCACTTCTAAGCAAACTATTATTTCCTAGTTTTTGTGTATGTGTGTGTTTGTTCCAAATGGGTGATATTGCAATTTAAAGGGGCATTGCAAATAACAGCCCTGTCCCTGCCTAATTGCTCTGATATTCACTTGCATCTGGTATCTTATCCAGTGCTCTGTACAGAATTTTTCTTGTTTTTTTGTTTGTTTCTGTTATGTATGACTCTTTATGACCCTATTTGGGATTTTTTTTTTGGCAAAGATAATGAAGGGGCTCACTATTTCCTTCTCTAGCTCATTTTACATATGAAGAAACTGAGGCAAGCAGGGAGCTGTGACTTGCCCTGGGTCATATAGCTAGCTAATATCTGAGATCACATTCGAACTCAGGAAGATGAGTCTTCCTGACTTCACTGTGCTATTCTAGCTGCCCAAAGAAAAGTGCCTAATAAAAGTCTGTTTTATTATATAAGTTTTTTTCTAAATGATAACTTCTCACAAATTTTCAACTGCTTTATTTCTTCACAACAAGTCTGTTAATTAGAGATTCAGTGTGGCATGGTGTATACCAGTGATTCCCAAAGTGGGCGCCACCGCCCCCTGGTGGGTGCTGCAGCGATCCAGGGAGGCGGTGATGGCCACACTTTTTTTGTATTATATTCTATTCTGAGTTCAATAAATAGTTTCATAATTTCCAGGGAGCACTAAGTAATAGAGGTCAAGGCTATGCCTGTGATCACCCAGCAAATAAAGCAGCATTCAAATATTCTACACAAAAGTGCCTTTCCTGCCCCCCAGATTAAGATGAATTTGCCCTTTAAAGTATAATGATTTATTATTAGTGTTAATAATAGTAGTGATTATTATTACTACTGCAGTCTAGGCAGAGATAAAGTAATACAATATCTAAATAGTCATGCCTCATGTAATAGATTTCTATCATTAAGAAAAGCATGACCTGAGGAGTCAGATCAGGTCCTTAGGAGTCAACTTAAATTCTAATCAAATAAAGTAGAATTAGAAACAAGGGGCCACATTGCCTCGGTCTCACAGTCACTCCACATGCCATTTTGATTTTGCTACTTCCTTAATTTCTTGTATTTTTCTGACATTAATTTTCTGACAGTAAATTCTCACAACAATATAGATGGGAAATAACAACCCTGAAATTACCTGGTCTTTGACAAAAGCTGAAAAAAGTAGCTACTTCTGCCTCACCTAATCAAACTTCTTCAAAGGAGGGCATACACAGTATCGGCTAAATGTAAAAAGTAACACTCTTTTCTGGAAAATTAATTTGCTTTGTTCCATTGCCAAAGCCTTTTGCTTTGGTCTTGGCTCAACGTGGCTTGAGAACTTTCTTATTGGCATCTTTGTTTATGTCTCTTCTGTCACTATTCAAATTGGTTTTGTGAAGGTTATTCTCTTTTTCTGTTTACTATTCCATTTCTTCTCACTTTTCTTTTGTTCCTCCAGAGCTTTTTTATTTTAATTTTATTTATTTACTTTTGCCTCAGCCTTAATCTTCTGTCTTCAGTTCTAAGACTTTGGGCTACTTTTTCTTATAAAAATGTGCTCAATTACAACTCACTTAAGTAGAATTAAATTCAGTTCTGCTATTAGGAGCCTCTAGGTAAACGAAGGTATACCAATACACATCAGTACCTTCTCTGCAAACAATAGTTTCAGAGTTTCCAGGGTGCTAAAAGTTTAAGTTATTTGTTTAGGAACACACAATTTATTATGTGTTAAAGGCAACATTTGAACCCAGGTCTTTGTGTCTGTGAGGCCAATTCTTTATCTACTGTACTATATAATGACCTCTATGTAAATTGCTGTGTATGTACGTATATGTGTATATCATTATCATTATTATTGTTCTAAATATAATTCATCACTTTTGTGTTGCTTTTTAATTTCTTAAGCTTATGATCTGTTTACAGAGCAAATGTTCAGGTCAGGAATGAATCATGTTTTCTCTCTCTATGATAATTAATGGTATTTAGTTAGCATCTTCTTATTAGATCCTTTACCAAAGAAGACACTACTCTGGAGGGTGACAAGTGTGGGGGCAGCTTTCTTTGCCCATGATTCCTAACTTTAAGTTCTTAGGACCCAAAGCAAATTCACAGAGGATATTTTACTTTCAGCTAAAACACATTAACAGTGTCAAGTAACATCTTGTCAAGATTTTGAATTGTCTTTATGTATAGCTAAGATAATAATACATAAATGGCATGGTTTCAGGTATATTCAAAGGCACTGATTCATACCAACCATCTCACCACTCAAGAATCTTTTTCCAAATGCTGACTTCATGAGTTAATGCTAGAGGTTCATTTCTAGCTTAAGATGTTGATCCTTGTTAAAATGCCAAATCTCTTAGAGGGAAATGGACTAAGAAGGTACCACTCACCTAAAACAAGGGGACAAAAAGAGAGATCACAGAAGATGTTAGGAATTCCAAAGATAAACTTGGTCAGCCACTGACAGTCATTTAAGACGTCTGTTTGAGATTGTCATCAACTATACCTTTTGACCAACAATACAATATGTTTTAGGCCAGAAGTGTTAAACTTGGGTTGGCAAAGCTCCTGCCAATGAAACCAGTATAAAATATAATTGTGAAATAGTTTAAAAAATAAATAAAAACACAACACTTTATACATAATATAATTTTGAGACTTTCTAAAGCATTATGCTGCCCATAGGGATCCATTTCTATTTGAATCGGATACCACTATTAGGCCATGGCATGATTTTATCGAGATTATTCTGTTGCCCACTAGGTATAGAAGAAAGTATATGCAGAACATGTATAATGAGTTAATTGACTCTGTGTATGTATGTGTATAGAATTAGAGCTAATAGGGCAAATATAATTCCTTTTCTAGAGGGAGAAAATTGTGGTATTATTTGGCAGTAGCTAAATATGCCTGAATGTACAGTATAAAAAAGAAACCTAAAAACTAATGTTACATCATAACTTTGAGCCACTGGGCCTGGGGAGAGATCTCTATATCTACAAAATACAAGTACCAAAAGTCCTGAAGATGGTCATCCAGGAACTGTGGTGGGCTGAGGACTCTTCTTTGCAAGTATTTGGTCAAGGGAGCACAAGGATACTCATGGACAATTATATATTGGCCAGAGATATTAGAACAGGGCCTGGGGATGTCATGCAAAAGACTGTCCTGGAGAATATCCAAGTTCCATACTAGCCTACATCAGGGGAAACCTCACATTCAGCCAAAGATTTTAATTGAAAATCCAATGCTAAAATTTGTAACTGAATTTGGCTAAGCAAGCAGCATGCTGTACACTGAAGTCCCAAATAATAGCATCAATGTGTTCTTTGAGAGCCATGCTGGTAAACTGTAATAGTTCTGTAACATTATTCTATAGACCCCACCAAACGGATATTGGGTTAATCTTATTATTAAGCTTAATCAGGTGACATTTTCAACTGAGAGTCATTTAATAAGAAATAGCAAAAGAAGACTGCTCCATTAGCCATAGTTGAATTTAAGCCTGTTTAAGTAATATGGAAATGACTATTGTTGATCAGTTATTTTTCAGTTATGTTTGACTCTTTGTGACTCGATTTGAAGGTTTTCTTGATGAAGACAACTGTAATGTTCTGCCTTTTCCTTCTCAAACTTATTTTACAGATAAGTACACCGAAACAAACAGGGTTAAGGGACATGCCCAGGGTCACACAGCTAGTAAGTGTCAGAAACCAGACTGAAACTCATGAAGATGAGTTTTCTTAACTCCAGGTCCAGTGCTTGATCCACTGCAATACCTATCAGTCCCACTAAATGATGTATCAGCCAAACAGTAAAGCTTTCATGCCTGGTCATGTCATGAAAATAAGATGAATAAAACTGTCATAAGTAAGTCTTCTCCAAAATAAAACTCATACAAGAATCTTGTGAGTTGAGTAGGATAGGCATTATTTTTTACCATTTTCGTAGTAAGTAAACTGAAACATATTTGCCAAATAGCATATAACAAGGAAGACAGTAATGGCATAACAAACAAGAGTATGATTCCTGATTCTTGTTTCATTTTTGCCAAATACTTCTTGCTCCATTTTACATCTTTACACTTTGTGATAAGATAATAATTAGAATGCAGAAAGAAAGAAGTCATGGCCCAAATGGGATATAAAGAGCATATGCCATTCTCATGAAATGAAAGTAAGTCATAGGGGGCATTAGGGTGGCTCAGTGGTTGAGAGCCAAGCCTAGAGATGGGAGGTCCTAGGTTCAAATCTGGCCTCAGATACTTTCTAGATGTGTGACCCTGGGCAAGTCACTTACCCCCATTGCCTAGCCCTTACCACTCTTCTGTCTTGGAATCAATACACAGTGCTGATTCTAAGACAAAAGGCAGGGGGAAGGAAAGAGAGAGAGAGAGAGAGAGAGAGAGAGAGAGAGAGAGANAAGAAAGAAAGAAAGAAAGAAAGAAAGAAAGAAAGAAAGAAAGAAAGAAAGAAAGAAAGAAAGAAAGAAAGAAAGAAAGAAAGAAAGAAAGAAAGAAAGAAAGAAAGAAAGAAAGAAAGAAAGAAAGAAAGAAAGAAAGAAAGAAAGAAAGAAAGAAAGAAAGAAAGAAAGAAAGAAAGAAAGAAAGAAAGAAAGAAAGAAAGAAAGAAAGAAAGAAAGAAAGAAAGAAAGAAAGAAAGAAAGAAAGAAAGAAAGAAAGAAAGAAAGAAAGAAAGAAAGAAAGAAAGAAAGAAAGAAAGAAAGAAAGAAAGAAAGAAAGAAAGAAAGAAAGAAAGAAAGAAAGAAAGAAAGAAAGAAAGAAAGAAAGAAAGAAAGAAAGAAAGAAAGAAAGAAAGAAAGAAAGAAAGAAAGAAAGAAAGAAAGAAAGAAAGAAAGAAAGAAAGAAAGAAAGAAAGAAAGAAAGAAAGAAAGAAAGAAAGAAAGAAAGAAAGAAAGAAAGAAAGAAAGAAAGAAAGAGTCAGAGAGTTCTGGGAAAGGTGGAACCTGCTATTGGCATAGTAGGACCAGTCTGATAGTTTTCTTATAAGCTCAGCCTCAACAGAAACCTGTTTAAATAGTATTCCTGCGTCTTTTTTGGCTGAATGTAATGCAGAAAATAATATGGTTGGCTAGTGTGAGGAGGTGAAAATGAGAAAGAAGTTTCATAGCCATATTAAAAAACTGAAACAACAGTCTTAGTTGCCAATGTTTTCAATAACATGCTAGCAATTTGCCAGCATGGAAATGCTCTGTGGGGCTTAAACTATTCACTTAAAAGAGATAAATTAGAATCAAAGTGAATGTAGCCTCTGCTTCCAGGACACAGGGGTGCCATTTAGAAAATTACCTTTTACAATGCATTAAGTGCTGCCTAGGGGACTTTATTTGTCTCACATAAATGAGCTGGGTTTTTGGGGTTTTGTTGTTATTGTTCCCAGATCATACTTTATTTCAGGTGGGTCCAATGACATCATTTACCAGGATAAGTACTATTTTTTTTTGTTTTATCTCAGTTTGAATTTTCCTATCTCAAACATGCTCACATCCTAGAAACTGTGATTTCATCACCTAAGGAATTCCTATCATCTAACTAGTATATTAGTCATAGGGATGTGTCTGAAGCACAAAGAAAAGTAAATTATACTCTCAGAGTCACACAGCTATGAAAATTCAGAAACTGAATTTGAATCTTGATCTTCACAATTTTTGTGATTTATATGGAATTTCCTACAAATTCATTTGCTGATGTACTTAAAATGAAAATTTTGAAATGTGTTAGATGGGTAGGTGCTAAGTTCATGGATACCATCTGTAATACGGAGATGCATAATACCGCCATACAAACAAAAACAAAAGTCCAATATTATAAAAACACAAACATTAAATTATTGCTTTGGATCCTGTATATATTAGATGATTCATCCAAAATTTCTATGAAAAATAAAAATCTGATGTGTGGATATGTAAATATGTGTATGTATGTATAGCTATATACATATATAGACACATATTAAATTTTATCAGATGCTACATATTACATAGTTCATCAAAAATAATCATTCTATAAATCCAGCTAGCAAAATCTATCCCCAAAACTCCAATCCTATCTTAAACTCTCTTAGATTCAGTTTTTCAATCAAATAAACATTTAGTAAGTATATGCTGTGGTGTGTTCACTATGGATACAAAACAGAACCAAAAAATAAATAAATGTAATCAAATAGATAAGTAAATGAATGAATGAATAAGTAATTTAATAAATAAATAAAATGTGTTCTGTTCTCAAGAAGCTTATATTTCACTGGGGAAAAGGGAATGCAATATCTGCTCAAATAAATAAATACAAAGTACATTTGAATTAACTTCAAGAAGGAAACAGTGGTTATAAGATAGGGTTTGAGGTACAGGAAGAAGGATTAATAAAGTCACTTATAAGGGGCAGCTAGGTGGCTCAGTGAACAGAAAACTAGGCCTAGAGATAGAATGTCCTAGGTTCAAATCTAGCCTAAGACATTTCCGAACTGTGTGATTCTGGGCAATTCACTTGGCCCCCATTGCCTACTCCTTACCACTCTTCTGCTTTGAAAGGAATGCATAGTATTGATTTTAAGACAGAAGGTATAGTTTTTTTAAAAAAAAAACGAAGGAAGACTTTTATAGGAAGGGGTTGAACCTGAATTATGCTTTTAAGAGAAGTGAGGAAGAAATGCATTCTTAGACATGGTAGACCATTAAAGCCAAGATACACAGGTAGAAAATGGAATAACATATACAAATAATAATCATTTTTATAGTACCTACAATGTGCCATATTCTATACAATGGAGAATTCATGAAGGAAAGTCATATTAAGAAAGACTGAAAATTATGGGAGCCCATCTGAATGTTATGGTAAAGCATTTAAAATTCTGGGTAGAAAATTTTATATTTTATCCTTGAAGGGCAATCAAATTAGGGGATGAGAATGATATGTTAGATTTGTGTTTTAGAAATATCAGCTTGCCAATTGTGTGGGACATGAATTGTGCTGGGAAGAAAAGAAAGAAGAACAGATTATAAAGCTATTGTAATAGATCAAGGAAGATATGATAATGCCCTAGCAGTTTCAGATCACCTGTATGATAATTTGGTGGAGTATTCCATCAAAAGTGATAGAATGCTATGTATAGCTGAATTTTGAAATAATCTAATCCAACCCACTTTCAGATAGAACAACTGAGGACAAAAATGGTAAAATGACTCATCCAAGATCAGATAATTGATGGCAAAGTCAAGGTAAAATTTAGTCATCTTGCTCCTCAGACCAGTGTCTTTCTTCTTTACCATCACAACTCCTCTTTTAGATTCTGCTTTTTTTTTGGAGTAATGATTTAAAAAAAATATTATAAAGATACTTTATTTTACCAATTCCATGTAATAACAATTTTACACATAAACTTTCCAAAGTTATATAATCCAGATTGTCCCCCTTCTTCCATTCCTTCCCCAGTCCCAGAGCTGGCAAGCAATTTGATCTAGGCTATACATTATTAGCATACAAAACACATTTCTATATTATTCATTTTGTAAGAGAATAATCATTTAAAACTAAAACCATTGGGAAACTTCTTGATCAATTTTTAGTTGGTTGGTACTACCATTTTCAAGGCCTTGCAGAGGTGGATGTCACTTCTGGTTGGTATGGCTATGAATTATCTATAACATTGGAGCTCAGCCAAATTTCTAACATATATTGTTTGCCATTTCCTAGAGAACCCATTTCATTAGATCCCTAATGTTTCCTTTTTATGATTCATTCTTGAGCCATTCCTTCAGTTTTCCCAAGGGTTTGTTTTCATTTTCTAGCTCTTTGTTTGTTTTCATTTTATGTGAAGTATTCACTTCATTAAATTGTTTTTGCTTTTTTTCTCCCCTATCTTTTTCTCTTCCTTCCACTTATAATTTGCTGCGTGTTTTTTTCCCTGCATCCGATCTGGTTTTCTTGCTCCTTTGTATTTTTAGTTATTATGCTATATTCAATTCTCTGTCTTCCCTCCTGCTGGTTTTCTTTCCTTGTCTTCTGTCACTGCCTCTTCAATTTTAAGTAAACTTTTTTTCCTGTTTCCTGCATCCTCTTTCATTTGCCTTTTTGATTTCTTATAGGGCACATTTATCTTCACCATTGCATTCTCAATAGATCCTGTTTCTTCTTTTCACCTTCTTTTTCTTTCCCACTTTAAACATGGTTTTGTATAGAATGAAGACGCTGGAGAATGTCTTCATTGTTATCTTCTTGCTTTTATGTTTAAAAGTAAGTCTGAAATGAAGCCAAGAAGAAAAAAAGGAAGAACTTCAGTGAATGGCATGGACAGACAAAATGATTTCAAGCCTGAATTTTATGCAAAATAAATTGTTTTTCATTTAATCTTTATACCACAGTCACATACATATAGGACCTGATGTTACCCTCTTTCTCTCAGGAAGGTATCTAACAAGATACTCTTGGTTACAGCTGAGGAAATAGCTTTCCTCTGGAATGACCTTCCTATAATCATCCACTGATTCAGGCTTATGTCTAATCAAACAGAATAATTTCAGAATTTCATAAGTGTTTATTTGGTTTGACAAAAAGGAAACATCAGCCCTTCAGGAGACTGAATAACTAATCCAACATCAATCACTGGGTCCCTGCAAATGGTGTATAACATACAGCAAGGCTCTATAGTAACAGAAATAGGTCTTTTGGAAAAATATAGGTAATGACTTCTGATCCTTTGTCTTTGTGACCATGTGATAGCAGTTCCCATAGTGACCCATCCACACCCATGTACATTTGCTCTTATGTTTTCTTAACATTTTTTAACATCGTACTTACAATACATGTCAGGGAGAGGACTAAAGTGAGACATTCACAATAGCCCATCTTCCTAGGAGATCTGACAGTTCTATGTAATCTGTGGTCACAATAATCCTAGGTTTCAATGATACTCTCTTCTCTTCTTTCCTTTTTTCTTTGTCTATATAACTCAAATAATTAGTGTTGGTCATATCAAGTTGAACTAATTTAATATTGTACATAGAAGATGAAGCAGAACAGGAAGACATGATGAACCTACAACTTCTACTTTGGAAAACTAGAGTTTTGTAGTTCATTTAAGTCAAAGAACGAGAAATTATTTTAAAAATGACGTAGGTAAGCATGGGGTCATTGTCACCTTTCAAAGGAGCAGCTTCAGTAAATAGGGATGAAAATGAGAGAGGGTCTGAGAATGAAGTAAAAACAGCCAAATATTTCCAATTTACTCATGTAATATGGTTTTTATTTAAGCTAATGATATAGATCTGTACCTTGTGGACATTCTAATTGGAATGTCATTGTCAGGATCTTACATTAAAGTTAGATGATGTCACAGAACTGACTTATACATAGTTTTCAACAGACTTTCATCTGAAAATATGATCCTTGTTTTATAACCGGACCTCAAGAAAGCTTACAAAAAAGAGATAGAAACAGAATGTATACCACAGTGAAGTATTCTATGAGATTTTACAGGTGTGGTTTAGGTCAAAACATTGATTTCTGACCATTTTGACATTTTACTTGTGTCTTTTGAAAATGTTCTGAATTGTGTTTTCCTAATTCTTCTTATACCCATAAATTTGACATTGTCACCCTCTATCACCCACTCATTAATCTGTGACTTAAAGTGTAAAGCTCCAAAGTCCCATGGAAGAACCAGTTGTTTAAAGACAAAACTACATTGGTAAGATCATGAAGGTGGTTACCTGGAAAAACTAAAGCAACATTGCATTCTGCAAGAAAAAGAAAGCGGGGGGGGGGGGGAGAGGGAAAGAGAGAGAGAGACAGAGAGACAGAGAGACAGAGAGAGAGAGAGACAGAGAGAGAGAGAGAAGCTAATTTTGAATTTTCGTGGATCTATGTATCATAGTTGGTCTTTTTCTATTTTAGAACTCTCCTTTCCCTCAATTTCACTTAACCCCTTTTATCCTTTAGTGATTTTTGAGAACATTGATAAATTTCCTGATTTATAAACAACTTTCCAAAAAAATGGAAAACCTATTTTACAATAGCAAAAGTTTGTCAAATTCAGATTCATAATGCATTTTATAGTTCTTAAAAAAAGGTATTTTATTTAAAAATTTTAATGCTTATAAACATTTAATTCCTGGTTTTTCTAAAATAGTTATCTGTCTGACATATTCAGAATAGATTAATTTATGCTTTTTATTTAGGCCCGGATGGATAAATAAATGAAATTAGAAGTATATGAGTAAATATTATTTTGAACCCTTTAGTAGCAGGAAATAGCTTTATAACAAAATTATATAACAGCTGTTTCTTCTGCCAGGGACCAGAATGGTACCATTTTCCCTCTGGCTCCCTTGCAGTAGGAAAAGATTTTTCCCAGCTTTTTTTTCATATTTTTATTTGGCAAAAATCTAAGAAAACTGAGGAGCAATCATATATTTAGAATAGGAAAGGACTCTGATGTCCTCCAGATTCATCCTCTCAATTTATAAAGTGACTATGACCTGAAGATTTTTGGTAGCTACTATAAGGTCTTGCAGATTGTCAGCCATGTAACTGGGATTCAAACCCAGGTTACTTGAATCTTTTGATAAAGGTAAACAGGTAACTTGTCAGTGTGTTAAATTGACCTATTCACATCTGAAATTGCCCAAGGGGTTCATGATACAATATGGTTTAAGTAGTCCTTAATCTCATCTAACTGATCTAGTCTAACTTCACTAGTTGACTCTCCCTTCATGACACCTCTCACATCCATCACTCTTCCACTCATGATCCTTATAGGATTATTTGATTTTTTAAAAACTGTAATAACATAGGCTTTTTATTCTTTTTTGTTTACTTGTTTTAAGCGGTTATTATCATAGATTCCCCTTGTCCAAAGTGAAAACTGAAATCAAAGTCAAATAGCCATCCCAAGTCTAATATAACTGGCTCCAAGTCATAGGATCCTATTATAAATAATAATATTAACGTACGTTTAGCAATTCACAAAGTATTTTTCTCAGAATAACCTTGTGAGGTAGAGTGTAAGATGCCTTTACTCATTTTATACTGAAGGTGAATGAGTCTCAGGTTATGTAATTTGCTAACAGTCACAGGGTTCAAATCAAAATCATAAACTGTAAAATAGTTTAAAATGTGCTTTGCTCTTTCTGATACAGTGGAATGATACTTGCTCTGAAACAAGTTGTTGTTTTTCAGTCATATCCCCTTCTTTGTGACTTGGCTAGTATACAAGAGTAGTTTGCCTTTTATTTCCCAGTGTGTCCCCATTTTACAGATGAGGAACTGAACCAAATAAGGGTTAAGTGGCTTGCCCAGGGTCACACAGCTAGTAAGTGCCTTCCAGACTCTAAGCACAGTTCTCTGTCCACTGAGTACCAAGATGGAATAAGGGCATGACTTTAAATCCTGCCTTTAAAGCTGTTTGACTTCACTTTATTTCTCTAGGCCTCAGTTTCCTCATCTGTAAAGGGAGAGGAGGAAAATGGTTTTAATGGATTTTGAGGTCTCTTCCATCTTTTATGAATTTATGAGTTTATGAACTTAAGCGGTTTAAGGGAAATAAATTGGATATGTTTTAATTTAGGAGCACCATTGACTCATTTTGTATATTCACTTTATGATATCGAAATGACAAACCTGAATACACTTCCTAGTCAAACAGTAGATAAAGGATACTCATTGGTATCAGAAAAACCTGAGTTTGATTCCTAAATCTGATACATATGTGACCATAGAGAAGTCATTTAACCACTTAATATCTCTAGACAATTTTCTAAAACTGTAAATTATAGAGGACTTGTTGATCTTCATTGATGGCGGGAATCTTCCCATTTGGAGTTCTCCACATGAATGAAATATCTGAACTAAAAGCAATACCAAAATACAGACAAGTAGACACTCTTAAGTGGGTGTACTGCTACATTTTGCCTGTGATATGATATCTAAGAAGAATGACTCCAATTTATTTCAATTAACTTCAGTTTGACAAGTACTGACTTGAAATTAGGAACCATACGAGGAAGTAGGGAAACAAAGAAAAATAAAATAGATCCTGCTCTCAAGTAGCTTACATTCTACTGATTTGAATCTTCAATTCACATGTGATTAAATAAGAAATTTTTGATGTTTTCATATTATACAAATATCCTTTACAAAACAGAATCCAAGTAGCACTAAAGTAGAGCCCAGCAATATGTCTCTAATCTCCAAATGGTGTCACTCAATTTCATTCCTCCAGCATTTTCTGGTTTTGGAATCTCTGCTTCTCAGTTTCAATACCAAAAGAAAAGGGGGTAAAGGGAGGTTTTTTTTTTACTAAAAATGGCTTGCAGTGGCTTTGAACAACAGCATCCAATTCTGTGTCTTTGCAAGTTGAGCAAATTAGGATTCTTTTCTGGAAATAGTACCATGAATGTAACCAAAAGTGGTTTCAAAATTGGTCAATTCCTAATCTCCAGTTTCCAAGGGAAGAAACGATAAGAAACATATTAGAAAAAAACAAAACATCTGCTAAAACGTTTATGAGATGCAAAATGAAACACCAGTATCCTCTCTTGAATGTTCTGTCAGTTGCCATGCCCCTGAGCAAGAAACACAAAGCTAAATACCTACGAGTGAAAAAGTATCCTCCTTTGGTATAAAATATGTGGTTAGAAGGCACATTCAATTTTTCAAGTTCCTGATGGGAACATTTAGTCCATCAGAAAAGTACCTACTAAAAGTGGTTTGTTCACCATTCAGAGAGCTTTCAGATAGTATACTACAGTTTTAGGGACAATATTTCAACTTATGGAGAATAGCTTCGGAAAATCTGAAGGCTCCTTATCGATATAACAAAATGAAATCTCTATTCTTATTATTAACCAAATTCAATGAACTATTGAATGGTCAAGCTGAAAGGGACCTTATAGATCTATTCTGAGTATTCTTAAACCTGCGATCATAGATATCATAATAGCTAATGGATGAATTTCAGGAATAAGTGAACTTTGAGGGGAAAATATTATTTTATTCTCATTAACTTCTATTTGAAATTTAGGATTTTCTTTTAGCTTCACCAAATTGCCAAAGGTTTCCATGACATAGATTAAGAATTCCTGATCTAGTCTGACCCCATTAATTGACTCTCTTCATATAAACTCTGTCATCCATCATTATTCCATTCATGGGACCACTACTAGTTCAGACCCTCATCATCTGCAGCCTGAAGTATTGTAACAGCTTCCTAAGTGACCTCCTCTCCACAATCTTCGCAAAGCCCGGATCTGGCTATTTCAGTAGTCCAGTCTAGAGCTGATGACATAACATACATTAGACTGGATTAATTCACACAGTTGATTTACTAACCAGAAACAAATGAAATTATTTCATTATCTTCTTATAATAAAAACATGTACTCATATTAAATGAAATGATATGTGCAAAGTTTTTGTAAACCTTAAAAATACAACAGAAGCTATTAATGTTATTTTTGTTATTTAAATAAAAAAAGCTTCTTTTTTACTAGTTCTTTTACTATATTTCAAGATACATTTTAACATGATAGGATGCACTTAGAATTAGTAGGTCTATGTTTTATTTAATACCCTGTGCTATTTGGAACAAGTTTCTCCTTTTTGGGGCCACTCTCTATATAAGTTGCTGTTTCTTTCTTCCTAAAAATGACCTGAGACTCTTTAAGCTGAGACTTTCTTTAGTAAAAGGAACTTGTATTAGATAACATGTTAGGTCCCTCCCACTCCATATCAAAGAACTTCTGATCCCATGATTTAGGTGCCCATTGAAGAGATGACGGTTGATCAATTATTCTTCTTTCATAGATGACTAGGATTCTACACCAGAATTTGAAATGTAGATTCATGTTGATATAAGGCTTTCATGAAGATTTTCATGTCATATTCCAATAAAACATATAGATGATGTCTCATATGAGTTTCTTCATCTGTCCCCTCACCTTTTCTACAGTTAGCAAATCTTCCCTTTCTGCTTTCCTCTTTATTGGTCAAAGGAAGTCACTTTGTACTCCTTGCGTACCTGCCAGTTTGCCTTCCATCTTTTTGCTTCCGATTCCTCCATCACAGAGAGGAGCACAAACTCGGTGCTTATCATTTATTGGGCATCTTTCCTTTCTCACTATTATGAAACTCAATCTTCCTGAATATGCTATTCCCCCAATTAGAAGTAAGTTCCACGAGAGTATGCCTTTCTCATTTTTCTATTTCTATCCCTTACATTGTGCAATATTTGGTACATAGTAAATATTTGATAAGTGCTTTTCATTTCATCCTATACAATAAATAAATTGTTAAAGTCAATGATGTTGAAATTAAATTCCATAGTGTTTCAGCCACAGTTCCGTTTAATGGGATACAAAAGTAGAAAGTTTAAAAAATATATTTATATGGATATTCTTGGATATAATATTTGTATGTGTCTATCTCTATATTATGTATTTATCATAATCCCTTAATAGCAAGTACTGATAGAGAACAATAATTTATTAAGTACCAACTATGTGCTAGGAACCATGCTAAGTACTTTCCAAATATTATCTCATTGGATCCTCACAACAACCCTGGGAGTTGGTTCTATTATTACCCACATTTTATCCTTAAAAAATGAGGCACAGGGGGCAGCTGGGTAGCTCAGTGGAGTGAGAGTCAGGCCTAGAGACAGGAGGTCCTAGGTTCAAGCCCGGCCTCAGCCACTTTCCAGCTGTGTGACCCTGGGCAAGTCACTTGACCCCCATTGCCCACCTTTACCACTCTTCCACCTATGAGACAATACACCGAACTACAAGGTTAAAAAAAAAAAATGAGGCACAGGCTAAATGACTTGCCCAAGGTTACCCAGCTAGCAAATAATTGTGGCTAAATTTGAACTCATATCTTCCTTACTTTAGACCCAGTCTTCTATTCATTGTACCAGCCAGTTGCCTAATAACACTAATAATCAAAGAAAAAAAATGTTATGTTTCTTTGGAGGAGTCAGTCTGTCACAGTGAAAACAGAATTGGTTTTAAAGCCTGCTGTGCCACTGTCACTTGTGTTATCTTGAGGAAATTACTCAATCTCCCTAAACCTAATTTTCCTCCTCTATAAAATTAGAGAGTCAGTCTCTAGGACATCTAAGTTCCCTTCCAGATGTATGTATGTATGTATGTATGTATGTATGTATATATGTGTGTGTGTGTGTGTGTGTGTAATCTTAAAATCCTGACTTCAGATCTAGTGCTCTTTCCACTATGCAGTGTTGGCTCTTTAGATTATGTATGGCCCAGAAATTCCAGTTGCCTGAATTTCCCTCTGCTAAGGTGACTACAAGAAGGGATTTCTGCAATTAATCCCATTAATTTAGAATTACACCTTTGATTACCTTTTATGCTGCATAATATTCTTGAGAATTTTGCAGGAAATATTTGTTTATTAATTTTATGATAAATGATTTAGACAAATGTGACTCAGCAAAGTTACATTTTAATTGCCTTTAAAGAAAATGTTTTCTAAAGATTTTCAGAGAATCTGAAATGATCAATAGGTTCTTAGTTGAAAGTGACTTAAAAGAAGTAGGAATAAAGTATTTTTGTTCAGTTTCTACAAAGCAAAATGGGTAACACCATATTCCTTTTAAGAATCTAGCCTCTGGTCATGAAGCTACATTCAAAGAATAAATGTTCCATTCCTAAAACATTTTTTTAAAAACTGTAATTATATAGCTTTACTTCCTTGAGGGAAGATAAACTCTTGTTAAATAAATTGTAAAACTGAACACATATTTAGGACAACTCCAGAGTATGAAAATTTGTCTAATATAGCATGTGTAGTATCTACTATAAGTATTTGATTTTATTCCATATTTTAGCTCATTTTTTCTTTTTAATCACCTGCTGGCAAGTAAGCAAAATCTGATCTGAAAGATGTATTAAATAATAATCAGATACAAATTGATGCTATCATAAAAAATATCTTGGACTTATATGGTAAAAATGAAATGAGACCAAAAATAAAAAAGATGAAACACTCTTCCGTGTTAGATGAAAACCTTATTTTGCAACCCCGTTGTCTTTTTTTTTATCACCTGATTCCTATAAGGCCAAAGACAAGTATAATGCAGCATTTTTTTTTCTTTTTAAATGAAAGGAAGGGGAAAAATTTTTAATAGACTACTTTGGGGGCAGCTAGACGGCTCAGTGGATTGAGAACCAGGACCTGTGTTCAAATGTGGTCTCAGATACTTCCTAACTGTGTGATCTTGGACATGTTACTTAACCTTACCACTCTTCTGCCTTAGAACTAATATACAGCATTGATTCTAAGATGGAAAGAAGGTAAAGGTATTAATAAAAAAAATTTTTAAAGAACCTATTCTATTCCATACACTCTTCTTAGGGTCAAATCTTTTCACATTTGATCCTTACCAAAAACATGAAAGGTAAATGCTGTATTGATGAGAAGTGCAAGCCTTAAGAGATGTTTTTTTTTGTTTTGTTTTGTTTTATGGAAGATTTTAGTGTTGGGCCTGTTTAGCTAAAAACTTTTGTTTGGGGGCTTTATTTAAATATAAAATATGAATCTCTAATTTTAAACATGCAAAATTTCAGCAATATCAGATAAGATCTCCCAAAGTATCTTATGAGACAGCCTTCAGAAATTCTGAATTTCTAATTTTCTTTTTGAAACTTCTGTAAATAAAATATTTTATTACCTAAACTTAAGTAAAAAGCCTTTCCAGAGTTAGCTAGACTTTCTTGGCTTCCATATGTCCTTTCTTTTGCCTAAAATATCCTCAGAGCCTTTTCAGGTTGGCAGGACCAGCAAGAGCTCTACTTTCACTAGGATCATTTTTGAGAGTCATTGGTCTCCTCAACCAGGATGAGGCACCCCAAGAAGATTTGGTAGGAGGTTTGTTTTATTACTTCCCCAATTGCTTTTCTTTTTTCATTTGTTTTTGCCATGATGTAGCATTTAAATGAATCTGGCACAAATTTACTAAAACATATTTTATTTAAAGTGTGAGAATAATTTAGCCTGAACTCAACTATAACCTACCATTGAAATGCAGGATTGAGGGGTTTGGGAGAGAGATAGGTTTCCTAAGCTACTATAGGAAAAAAAAAGAACACTGAAAGAATGTTTAAACCATTTACAGGAATGGTTTTCAATTTTCATTTACATATATCCATATATATAATAAATTAATCATAAATTAATATTATACATTAATTAATATAAATCTAAAGGTATACTGCTTAAGGATACATTTTAGATATTAATATTCCTTACTAAATAAATATCAAAGTTAAAAAATTAATATATTTTCAAAATATTCAGTCTCTCCACTAATTAAAATTGGCTACCCTTGCCCAGATTTGTTTATGTTTTATTATATTGACAGGGATTCTAGCCTAACTCAGAATTCAGATCTAGGATGATAGGTTCATTGATTTTAAGCTGGAAAAGCCATTTAGTCCAACCTTTTCAATTTTTAGCAGAAGAAACCAAGGCTCAGGGCTTACCCTTGATTAGCTAGTAAAATGACAGAGTTGGCTCCTCCAATTCTGTATAAAGCACTATTTTTTACTGCAACATGCTTTGTAATTTGAAATAATCTGAGAAAAAGTTAAATTAGTATAATGCCTCTGTCGACATTAGTAGCTAGATACTTTCCAGCCCATTGAAGATTCCTAAATAGCTAAAAAAAACTTCAAATATCAATTTGAAAGGACAAATTTGTATTTTCTGACTTGAGAACCATATTATGCTGCTTAGAAGGTATGACTCACTAAATAATTAAGCAATGTGTTAAAAGATCGATTGATTTCTTTGGTGACTGCCAAATGAGATAATTAGAGCATAGCAACAATCACTCAAATTAAAGCGAATGTTTTCTTTTGGCCCATCCTTTCCTTTTGTACCTGTGTTATTAGAACAAACCCTTTTAATTATAGTTTCAGTGGTTAATGTCAGCTCAAAACCTCTTCCTAATAACCATGTGTGTTTAAACATTTTCCAGTGCATAGTACAATGTCTCCAGTCCTTCAGGGAAGCTGCTTGGCATTCTGACTGTCTCACTTTTTAGTTACTTTCCTACTTAGGTATTCCACACGCTACTTCGCCAGCATACAGCATTCTCGCCTGCCAGACCTGCCTGATTGTATATTCTGTTCAAGCAAAGACCTTCACTTCACTTCACCAATGGCAATATTTTTCATTATACTTTAACTCAGTATGCAGCTGAAGGCACTGACTGGGGGTGAAGGAATGATGGAAGATCATCACACATACGCTGACAAAAGAGTGGACAACAGTTACAAATAGGGAACCATGACTTGGGACCATAAGAATTCAAAACTGCACTCTAAACTATGAATTAAATCTTGTGGAAATGAGAGAAAATGTTCAATAAGAATCATATTATGCCTTGGTGGCTCATTACCCGTTCTAGATATTTTTGTTTATACTGATATGATCAAGTGAGACAGAAAAAAGGTACATTGATTCACCAATTGGTTGCTAGAAGGGACTTCATAGATCATTTAGCCCCAGAATCCTTCTCTCTTCCCACCCCTGTTCTTCAGAACAATGAAACTAAAACTCTGAGGTTTGAGATGACTCACTCAAGGTCACACAATTACTTAGTGGCAAAGTTGGGTACTCAAATCTAAGCTGCAACAATAATGAGATGATTGAAGCTTTGCCCTAAGGTGCCAGACTTGGAGAGTATTGCTGATAGCACATCCATTCTCTCTGTAGGTAAATACAATAAAATTTCCTAATTCTTTGCCAATAATATTTTGGGTTTTTTCCCTCTCTTTTCTCTACCAAGAGAAGGAAATAAACAAGCAATTATTGAACATTTACTTGTTGCCAGGGACAGTGCTAACTACTTTAAAAATATTATTGCCTTTGATCCTCACAGCAACCCTGTGAGATCAGTGCTCTGATTTTTCCCATTTTATAGTTGAGTAAACAAAGACAAGCGAAAGTTAAGTGACTTGCCCACTGAGTCACACAGCTAATTAAGTATCAACTAGTAAGTTTTCCTGAATCCAAGCTCAGAGCTCTCTCCACTATGCTGCCTAGCAATTGGCTCAATCATATGATTTGTATGTGGCAGATGCAGACTCGTATGCTTCTTGATCTAAAGGCAAACATTTTCAGTGTAGGCATTACTCAAAACTGAGTCTTCTGAATGATTCCTCGTCCAATACTTTCTGAATGATTTATATATTTTTCTTTCTTGTCCCTTAATGCCACTTCTGTTAAATCCCATGACTTTATTTAGACATAGAGAGCTCCCTTAACAAGTAAATGTATTATTGTTAGAGATTACATTGAAAAGAAATGATGGGAATTCTGCAATAGCCCTCCTTTTGGAGGTCTTTTGACCTCCCCGGTATCCTCTCCCCAGTATCCCCAGAATTCAGGTTTTTAAATACTAATTCAGAAGTTGTAGCAGTTCCCTTCTGATATGCAGATCTGCTAATTCTTTTAGGGACTTTTACGGTGATATCAGAAACCTATATGGTTCCTTCAAATTCTCACAATAATGTTTTTATTTACATTCACTATTGCAAAATAATCTACATTAACAAGAATGCTCTACTTGCTAAAGATGGCTAATGTAGTTTTTGAGAATTAATTACTTATGTTTTCTGGGGGTAAAATAAAAATGCAATGGAGGTGAAGATGGAGTTAAAGAAGAAAGGCTCTTTGAACTGGGTCCTTTTTCTTTATAGATATGAATACTGTCAACTAGATCTGTTATGAAAAGGGCAAAGGATGTTAGTAGTGGAATTGGATATCTTTTGTCCTATGATCTAGGAATAATGGGTCTTCTCTAGAAAGTTTACTTGTATGGAGGCGAAAAGATATCTAGACTTTTGTCATTTAGTGAGACTGTGTGGTACATAGGTTTAGAGTGGGAAGGAACTTCAGAGATCATCTCTCCTAATACCTTGATTTGATTTGATTTGATTTTTATTATCATGAAAATTGCATGTTGGTCATTGTTTATTTTAGAGATGAGTGAGGTGACTTACAAAGAGATTAAGTAACTTGCCAAACAGTAAATGAAAATTTCAGAATATGAATTTAGGCACTTGAATCCAGAGTTGTTTCCATTATCACTTTTCTGAGCTGCTGTTGAAGTACTTTCTTGTCTAACACTTCATGACACAATGTTGGGGATTTCTTGCCATTTATTTCTTCTCCAGATCATTTTATAGATGAGGAACTGAGGCAAACTGGGTTAAGTGACATGCCCAGAGTCACACAATTAGTATCTGATGCCAGATTTAAACTCATGAAGATGAGTCTTTCTGATTCCAAAACATGTGCTCTATGTGTTGCGCCTCTTAGCAAACTACTTGGAAGCTTCTATGATGGATACTTGATGGAGATAATTAGCTACCAGGCAAAGGAGAAGGATCATGTCCCAAAGGAAAAGATCCTCTGGAATCAGAACAATCCTCCCACCTCAAAAGCTTACTACTTTTGTGACCAGAGTGAGTCATTTAATCTCCCTTGGCCTCATTTTCCTTATCTTTAAATGAGAACATTGTACTAGATTACCTTTGAAGCTCTTTCTGACTCAAGGTCTGTTATCTTTTAAAAATTGTCAATTATTAGGAACAGTGTTTTTAATTTGAAGAAAAAAAAAGGATAAGAAATCACATTTATATGTCACCAAGGTAGAAGACAATGTTGCCATACCTTCAGTGTCACCAGCATATACTTAATGCCCCACGCTTTTTAAAATAAAAAAACAATATTAAGAACTGGAAAATGGCACAAAGGAAAGCAAAGATGCAGTAGATGACCTGTAGGACTTTGTTATGTATATTGTCTTTCATTAGTTTCTAATTTTAAAAAAATTATTACAAAGAAAATAAAGTTTCTTCTTGCATATATTTTTAGGTTTTTATATCGTCTGAATTCTGTGAGTTAGAACAAACACAAACATCATACTGTCACAATGCACATTAAGAAGGAATAAGAACAATCCATGGAGACTGCTTATTGTTTGACTAGAGGGTCTTGGTCCTTGGGTTTTTTTTTTCTGTATTTTTTCCTTGAAAAAAATAGAAAAACAGAATAACTCTGGTTTTCTTCTCCTTTAACTTTTAATAACCGTGTCTGTTTGATCTACTTTTTATTGTTACAAGAGAGTTTCAAAGAAGGTTAAGAAATAGAATACTTCAGACATTGATTAATAGGAAGCTGAACTCAGTCAAGTTTTGCTGTGGATCACATTTGACACACACATATATATATATATTATATGCTATCATTTAAGCCTATATATCTATATCTATATATTATATGTATACACACACATATATATCTATATTTTTTTCTGGGCACTGGTTAAAGCACAGACATATTTGTGTATGGTTGTAGATCTAAACTGGATAGGAATCAAGATATTGTTCTCTTGGACACAAAATCACTAGAAGAATAAAGATAAGTAAGTGGAGTTTATCAAAGGAAATTTAATTTTAGGTAATATCTACTTATTGGACAACCTCCTACTATGTATAAAGAATTGTCTTCAGTGTGAAAATAATGGTTCATTAATTACCTATAAGATTTTTCACTCTCATATGTTACGTGGTGAGAACAATTCTCAAAGTCTTTAAGTCAGCTGTGAAAATTCCTTGGATGAACTGAGAGTGATAGTGATAAGAAAAATGTTTGGATTGGCCCTGGAAACTTGGTCATTTATACACATGTCATTTATAAAATTGAAGAACATTTCAAAAGTCATTATTTTAAAATCTGATGCAAGAAGTGGTTTCAAGCATCTGTCAATGAAGAGGAAGGATTGGAGACACCCAAAATTTATCCAGAAACCCCCCAAAAACAAAAGACTTCAGCCTTGGGGAAAACATCAAAAGCAGAAAGAGAAAGTAGGATTGACTCTTGTCAGAGCAGGGAAAAACAAGGGGCAACATTAGTCTTACAGGTATCTCAGAGCCGAAGATTTGAGCCAAGAACAATACTTGTACTCACTTCCTCAAGGACTGAGGAAAAGTTCCAAGAAATGTCAATCAATAAGCATTTGTTAAGCATTTAGTACATGGCAAATACTGCACTAAATGCTGGGGAAACAAAAAAACAAGCAAAAGCAAAAACAGTCCTTATGTTCTAGGAGTATACAATCTGTTGAAGTAGGCAACATTCAAATAACTATGTATAAATAAGATATATACAGAATAAACTGGAATTAATATCAGAAGGAATGCATTAGTAATAAGAAGGGATGGTCTAGTACAGGTAAGGGTTCTTATGAAAGGTAAAGCTTTAGTTAGAGACTTGAACGATCCCAGGAAAACCAGGAAATGTAACTAAATTGGGAAAGAAAATTTCTGTTTTGTTCTCCAACCTCTTGCTTAACTACCAATTATTGTTTGGTCAGTTTTAGTTGTGTCCAACTCTCCAAGACAACTTTTTGGGGTTTTCTTGGCAAAGATAACGAAGTGATTTTCCATTTCCTTATTCAAGGAAGCTAAGAGAAACAATGCCACAATGGCACACGAGTGTCTGAAGCCAGATTTGAACTCAGAAAGACTCATATTCCTGATTCCAGTCCCAGCATTCTGTCCTCTGCACCTCCTGGCTGTCAATATTACCCTACCAAACTGTCTATTGATCACTGTCTTAAAACATCTTTGTTCTTTCCCCAAAACATTTCTGAAGTTTGTTTTTTTTTCTACCACAAAGAGACTAAACAAGTTAACTAGAGAGATATCAATTCCAATTAAAGCAGAAAGCCAAACTCTGCCTAAATATTAGGAATTTTCCTGAGGGCTCTGAGAGATCTTGATTATACTCCTGACTTTTTGGATAATGTAAATGCCTTAAAGCAGCAGGAAAAAAAAGTGGATATAAGGAATTATTATATTGCTTGTAGGCAATAAATAAGTCAATTATTGTAGCAGAAAATTAAACAGGAAAAGAATAAAATAACTTGAATAAAATAACAATAAGCTAAAAGCTGGGCAGCCTAGATTTTGGTTTGAACTCTGCTACAACAAGCTGTATGACCTTGGGAAAACCATATAAAAAGTTCTTGGTCTCAGTTTTTTCATCTATAAAACAAAACACTGAATTGTTTTCTTTCTGAGATTGTGTCCATTGCTAAACTTCTGGGATTTTGAGTGAATGTTGAAAAGTTTCCAAATAGTTAATGCCAAAGTCAGTTTGATCTCTTAGGCTAGCAGTACTCCAAACTGGATCCTTTGGTTGTTATCAGTCATATTTGCTAATTTCCTTCAAGAAAGAGGGCTGATTTCTATGCCTTATTCCTCTTGCACATAAATTTGTATTTATATAATCATTAATCATGATTTTCCTTTCACTGTTGGTACCTCCAAAAGGCTGCTCTTCTGCAAGACCCAACCAATGCATGCTGAAATTTAACACTAATAAGATATCATCATCAAAATAAAGAAATCTACTTTCATTCAGTCCCTCTATAAGACGGTTGACGTTATTTTTAACCACACATGAAGGTCCCATATTCAAAAGTCCTAATGGAGTTCATTAGTTCATTTTTCAGTACTTTGAAATTTGTGATCATTCATGCTGGACATTTAGGTTATACATGAAAAAAAAAAGTTAAAGAAATAATAATGTGAAAAATGTTATAGGAAGAATGTGAGAAACTAAAGAGGATGCATGTTAGACACCCAGATACTAGAGGCAATATTTTTCAGGAGGAGGAATAAATTCTAATTACTAGAACCAACTTTAAAATAATAAAACTATTTCTTTTTTACATTAAATGCCTTCGATCCATTACTTATTCACTGGTTACTTCAAGTTAGTCTGAAATCGTGAAGTTTTCTTGCTGTTTTTCGACTATCTTGTCAACATCAACATGATAGGATTTAAATAGATATATCAAATATGGATACAAATAAGGACACTCTGTACAATTGGTTTCATCTGCAAATGTGTTTTTATTAGAAAAGGCAGGTAACTTGGAAACAGACATACTCAAAAATCCCACTCTACAACCACCAAGCTATCAAGAGTGATAGGTTAATACGTAACTAAGCTACCAGGCTGTGAATGTGTATAATGGGACATGATTATTGAACATAGATAGTATGAGACATTATGACAAATGTTATTCTGGGAAACATGAAGGACTAAATGATACAATGAGTCATAATGGGAGTTTCTGTATGTTTCAAAACAGTTTTATGAAGAGATTCAATAATGTCTTTACTTTGAAATGCCAGTTTCTTTCCCAGAGACCATCTCTCATTTTTAGAGATGGGAAAATTTTATTTAAATATTATTCTTGTTCTTTCAACCATCCTGAAATGTATTCCTATTCATTTTTAGTGTCTTGGTATTGCATCCTTCATAAAATAACCATGAGCACTTTATGTTATTTGAAATCTGAGCTTACTAAACTTTTTTTTTAAATTAAAGGTTAGTTAATTCTAGAATATTTTCTACCTCTAATTTTCCAAGGAAATAAAAAGACTATCATTCCACCAAAAACAATCTTTTAAAAAAACTATCTTTTTAGATTTTTTTTTTAAAAATCTTCAAACACCAGTGAGATTTTTGTAGGGTAGAATCAGTTATAATTCCATAATGCTCTCATTCTTAAAAAATGAGATGCAAAAACATTTCACTGTTTCAGGAGCTCCAAATCAGATGAATATTTAGTCAACTAAACATCATCTGAATGTTTTTTTAAGTGCATGTCCATTATTCTATCTAACATCAAAACTCATTTCACTAATATAAAACAGCTGTTCTGTATCTTAAAGCTTTTCTTTTAGCACTGAGAGAAGTGATTTTCCTATTGTAAAATTTAAATCAATATCAATAACTCCAGGTTCTTATTTTTTCCATAGGGTTTTATTAATAATCTCTAAAGATAGAGAAAGCAGATTAAAGCCTAATCTAAACTAACTGACCACATGTGTGGACTCTCTCTCCTGGCTCCCAGCTAGGTTCTCTAGCTGTGTTCCAGTAAGTAGAGAGAGGGAGTGTGCCACACGAAAACTTTTATCCTCTTTCCTCCCCACCTTCCTCCACACATATGCATTCACCTCCTTTCACACAGCTTAAGCACACAAATGGGATTCTGTTTAAGAGGATTGGGTCCTACAAGCCTTGGGGAGTGAATTCTATCTACACACTGTGGTAATATAACTGTTACCTCATAGAGGTAATATTTGTGCCTGTGTCTTCCCTAACTCTAAGAATAGTTCTCCATCATTATGTTACACTGCCTCTTGGCTATTTCAATATTTAATAGGAATTTATTTGCTAAATCACATTTCATTACAGACACCTACCAATCATTCAGTATATACATTGTTCTGTGCTAGACACAGAAAAATAAAAAGGCAAATTAGAAATTTAACAAGTTCACAGTCTATATATAAATACCTCTATTTCACATATATTTGCTTTTCCCATTCAAATATCCAGAATCTCAAGACTATTTTTCCCCATGGAAATACATTTTTTTTTATCATTCTACTCCCTCCCTCCCTCCCTGAGAAATGATTCTTTCTCAAGGAAGTTTTTTTTTTCTGTTGAAGAAGCATTTCATTTCTTATACCACAATAAACATATGTCTATTTAAGTACAATGAATCCATAAAGGGTTCACAATTTAAAAACATGTTAATAAACTTGGAAAGAGTCCAGTGTAGGAAGAGAGCTTTCTTGATGAAGTACTCCTCACAGACCACTTACCAGACTTCCACTTACCAGACTGTCATTCACTCAAATAATTATAATATCATACCTGTTTGGTGTGGTTTTATTTGTCCTATTTCATTAAAAAAGAAGAAAAAAAAAGAAAAAAAATATTTTGTTCTGATCTCAATCCAATAAGCAAAAGAAAAAACAAATGAGTCTTCAGGTGTGAGAATTTAGAACCACTAAAAAGGATACTACTATCAATACAATCACGAGTAATGCTCAATCCCAGGAAGTTCTCCAGTTTTATAATTCCACCCAAATATTATAATTAACTTTATATATTTAGATTTCTTTCCATGAATCTTCTATATTTATTTTTCAGAAATAGTGGCTGTTCATTAATAACTCTTCAATAACAATCTAAGCCTGAAGATTAGGTAAATTTCTATGTAAATTTAGACAAAAGGGGAGAAAACAACAACTATGGGTGAAGACAATGTTAATTTTGTTATTTTTTTTCTGACTGTTTTGGCAAATTTATTCAACTCTACATTGGATGAATTTTCTTGTGCAATGATCAATGCAAATATATTTATCAAATGTCTATTTGGTATAGTAGAATATACTATATAGTTATATAGTATATTCTACTTTATACATATTGTAGAATATAGTTAGAACTGAATCACAGGGCTGCCATTTGAAGTTATGCTATATGAAATTTAGAGATCACTTCACATTTCTAGGCTTATTTTCTTATTTGTAAAATGGAATGGGAGGTGGATTAAATGTTTTAATCTGGCACCATCCTCCATCTAGATAACCAAGTGTGTAACCTCAGAATTATTTTTAAACAATTTCTGTCTCTCAGAATTCATTTTTAAGCTGTTACAGGTCCTGCTGGAATGTACTTCTAAAATATCTCTCACATTTATCACCTTTGTGACTCAGAGGACCTTTATTACTTGCAGCCTGGATTATTATAATGGCCACTTAATTGTTCTCCCTGCTTCTTTTTTCCTTCTATATTAAATTAATTTTCTTCAGGGCACCCAAAACAGTCGTTTTTCATGATGTAATTTCCTTGCTCAAGAGACTTTAGTCTGATATATTTGGAAATGAAAAGAGTTAAAGTCAAGGAGACCTGGGTTCAAATTTTACTTCAGACACTGCTTATGTCACTGACAAAGTCACTTTACCTCAGTTTCTCAGTTACCTCAGAGGATAATTTTTAGGATCAAATGAGATAATATATATAATATGCTAACCAAATCTTAAAGTACAGTATAAATGGTAGTGATTATTTTCATTAAGTATTACCTCAATATTTCCAGAACTCAGGATATATTGAATATAATAAGCTCATAGGAAATATATGTGAATTGAACCAAATGACAGTTCAGCTCTAAAAAGGCACCAGAATATGCCAATTAATATAGAATGTTCATTAGAGAGGCTATTACATTAATCTCTAATATTACTTGAAGAAAGACGACAGCTTTCATTTAAAATAATCTACCAAATTTATCTGCATGTTTTCTTGACTATGTGTGCAACTCTGTTTCTTGAAGGAAAACAATGCTGTTTTATTAAACATTTAATTTTGTTGTGCTAAACCATCTTTCCTTACTAGTAATAGAGACATACCTAGGTTTACTTGAGTGATTTCTAGCTAGCAAATGACAGTAAGTCTTACAGCATTTATGGTCTTCCCTGTTCAGGGGTATTGACAAGGCCTCACCTCACCATATAACTCCAATTAAGTCTTTCTAACTTCCCTGTTCAAAACACTCCACCTTATATAAGTTGTCTTTCCCCATTAGAATATAGGCTCCTTGAAGGCAGAGATTGTCTTGTTTGCATTTATATCCTCAGCACTTGGCACATAGTGTGTGCTAAATAAATATTTTTTCACTAATCCCTTCATTCATCAATTTATTTATTTATTTTGGGGGATAAGAAACAAATCTTTAGGAATGAATGACTGAGTCCTATTGCTTTTCTGCATCCACTTATTTTGGACCTAGGAAAGATGGTGATGTCACCTTTATTTTCCAAAGGAAATAAAGATCTAGCCTGAACCATATCCATGAAAATGTCAAGGAGCATGGGAGAAAGGATGAGGTGGGAGATAATGGGTTGGGAGGGTTGAAGGAGAAAGTAGTGAAAAATCTGAAGAAAGAAGAGCGATAAGGAAAGAAATAGATGACAAGTCTCTACAGAGAGCAATATCACTACTGCTGTTGCCTGAATAATTTCAAAATCTTATTTGTTTTAAAGTGAAAAACTAACTATTAAAAGAGGGAAACTAAACTGATAAATATGGTCATATAAATAGCAGAGATGAAATGGAACAAAAAGATAAAATTTAAGGTGACTGTGGAGAAAAAAAATCCTATTAGACTTCCCTTTCCCATGTGTGGAAACAATTAAAATTAGTAAATTATTTTCTCTAGTGAATGATGCTATATTAGACAAGCAGATGACTTAATAAATCTTTTCTATACCTAATTACCTTGATGAATTACTAGAATAGGAGAATTATTGTCCAGTTCATTAATTCAATTCTATTAATTTAGTTTAGTCTTTTGGGAGATTTAGTAACAAAATATGTAGAGTATTAATTTCCTGTGACTTAAAACTTAAATCCATATGTTCTTAGTGAGAATTTGTCAACTTGAAAGGAAGTACATAACTGCATGATCAGGATTTCAGCAGTGACTATAATTCAGCGAAAATAGAAAGAATAGGGACTTTTAAGTCATAATTTAAAATGCATTCACTTTTAGTACATCTTTGCAGGTGATGTATTCCTGTCAGGAAATTTCTATTTATAGTTAGATAATTTTTCTTCTTAATGCTTAATTCTTTGAACAGGATATATATATTAACCTTTAACAGCTCAACTTCATGTCATTCTTTTACCTTTTTTCTTACCTTCTATTTTACCAAAAAAGACTAAGTAGTTTCTTATTACTTCAGTATTACTTACCTACTTGTATATGTATATCAGAATTGAGCTGAAAATACTAGCTCAAGTTTGAGAGACTTAAGTAATGTAATCCACTGAAAGTGTGATAATAGGACTTTGGCATTTCTTACATGTCAGTAATAATAATAACTAGCATTCATGTAGCCTTTAAGATTTAAAGCACACTTTTGAAACATTGTCTTATTTTATCCTTACAACAACCCTGGGAAGGAGTGGATATTATTAGCCTATTTTCCCATTTGGGGAAGTGTTACTATTTTCCCTGTCAAGTTATCAATCAAATGAAGCTTCTGTTGAATTTTTTAAGGGAAAAAAACTGTTGAGGAAACTGAGGTAGATAAATGTTAAGTAAATTGTTTTAAGATCACACAGTAAGCAATTGTGTGAGATCAGATTTGAAATCTAGAAGACCTAGGTTCAAGTTTGGTCTCTCATAACATACTCTCTTTGTGAATGCCCCAGCCTATGCTCAGAAACTGTTAAACTAGAAAGACCAAAGAAATTTAAGCATAACTTCCAAGTACCAAGCTAACAAAATGCATTTATTTTTTTTAATCCACAAGGCAAAAGAAAATATAGAATTTACATTTTCATTTCAAAGTAAAATTATAATATATTTTGAGACCTTCTGCTGTTAAAGTGGTAAACTGCAATAATTTCCTCACTGGGAGTTTTCTGCACCAAAGAAATAATAAAGTCTAAATCATGGAAAAATAGGCTGTGATCTAAGAATACTTAATTAAAGAAAGCGTAATTTCATTTCCGTGTCTGCTCTCTCCACTGATGCAGATTTCAGCCCCTCTATAATTCTGGTTTATGGTCTCAAAGACTTATTATAGACAAAAACACCATGACCCTCTGGTCAATATGGTAACTATATTCTCTATATTGAGGAAGTCTGGACCTGAGACAATAAATATACTTTCCAGCTCATCGTTGGTGCAGACTTGAAGATTTTCCTTCTCTATAAGAGAAACCAAATCTCATACTTCACTAGCAAAGCCTCTGAACACTAAGCATCATATTTTCATAGCAGGATGAGGTTTCAAAGTAGGGATTTAACCAGAGAGATTCTGGAATAAAACAGAAATGCTGGGTAAATAGTACTGTAGGAGATAAAAAAAAATGCCAATAGCTTTACTTGACCTGCTGCATTTTGTAAGATAAACTGCCTCAAATTCATCTGCCACTTCTGATCTTTGAAGGAGTTTTTCATTTATCATTTAGTCAGGAAGGAAAGTGAAAATGTTACATCTATAGTACATGAATTTTTTCCGAGTGTAACATGTGTAAATCTAATTCAGTGGATAAAGGGCTAGTTCACAATTACAGAGAAATGGGTTCAAGTCCTACCTCTGAAACCTACTAGCTCTATAATGCAGAGCAAATTGCTTTACCTCTTTGTATCTCTCAAGCAAATTTTGAAGATTTTAAGCTACAAATGACTTGCTACTCTACATACATTGAGGAAGTCTTTTATAGTTGCTTACCCTGATAAAGTCACAAATTTGGCCAAGAAACAAGCAAAAACAAAAGAATATCATCTATTATTCATTAAATGTTTATACTATTAAACTTCTGTAACTATAATTGGATTCTATAGTTTTCAGTGAAGATATAGGATATGAATCATTCAATAAGTACTAATACTCCATGTTACATGCTAGCATAAATAATGCAGTAATCCCTACTCATAAGAACAGGTACATATATACATTTATACAACATAAATATCAAATAAAAAGTACAAATATATACAAAGTTGTTAAATAAAGGTAATTTGGCAGTTGGGAGGCCTCTTACACTTAGGGATTCAATCAGGAAAATCTCTATTTAGAATATGGTTATTGTTTTCTTGTTTTAATAGAAGAGATACTCCATGAGGTAGAAGGAAGTACTTTCAAGGCATGTAGGTTGGTATCAAGTTGTGTGAGAAACAGAAAGGTCAGTTTACCTAGATCACAGAATCTAGGAGGGAGAGGATTATCAAATGAGGCTTGAAAGATAAGATAAGATTAGAAGCAGGTTAATTAAGAAAAAAATGAAAGACTTAGAACAATATATATATATATATATGTATATGCATATATATGTAAAGTTTGAAGAATACCTTGTGAATGTCCACCTCCAGAGAAAAACTAGCAAATAGAAACATAAAGGATATAGTTTATATATATATATATATGTATATGTGTTAACAATGCCTTCTCTAGTACAGAAGAGAGGGATGGAGATACCTGGAAATTTTAAAGTAACCAAAAAACAAATTAATTTTTAAAATATAAAAACAAAAAGGAAGATAGATTGGGCCTGAGTTGGGTAGGGCTTTAAAAACTAAGTCGAGATTTTATTTTTATCCTAGAAAGTATATGGAAGCCATTGGAGTAGAAGAGTCCCATGTTCATATCTGTGTTTAGGGAAAATTACTTTGGTAACGCATTGATGGCAGTGAGTGGAGATTAGTCAGGAAGGCCAATTAGCATGTTGTTACAATGAGCAAGATGTGATGAGGTGGTAGATAGGTGAGTAGAGATAAGAGGCTAAAGGAGGGAAATATTGTGAAGATAAAAAATATAGCAACTTATAAGATATGTAAAGTCAAGGAGAAAAGGATTCCAAAATAATATCAAACTTATGAATCTGAGAAACTGGAAGGATAGTGGTGCCTTTGACAGAAATAGGGAAATTTGGAAGAGGAGAAAGTCTGAGAAGAAAGAAATGAGTTCTGTTTCATAGATCATTGGTCCTGTTTGGAGTCTAAATGCCCCCGGACATCCAGTCTGGAATGTCAGAGACAATTGTTTGTTTGGGACTGAGGCTCAGGGAAGCTACTGGGGATATAGGTGTATGAAAGGATATATGCATATATTTATGCATATTTTTTTCATCATGATAGAAATGATAGTCAAACTCATAGGAATTTTTCAGTTTGTCAAGTGATAGCTCTGACGGAGAAGAGGCAGGAACAAAGGATCTAAGTCAGAAACTTGGGAAACTCTCAAGGGACATTTTATAGTTTCAAACCAGCAAAGTTCACTAAGTAGGAACAATGGGACATGTGGGAGTAGAACTAAGAGATAGAAGTTTCAGAAAAACCCAGAGAAGAAAGTTTTCAGGATAGTTTTCAACAGTATCAAATACATTAGAGAGATAAAGAAGGATAAATACTAAGAAAAGATCAACAAAGATTAAAATTAAGAGATCATTGGTAATTTGGAGAGAATAATTTTTGTTTAGTGATGAGATGAGAAGATAGATTGAAGGGTTCAAGAACAAGTGAGAGAAGTGGAAGCAAGAAGTTCAAGTTGTTTGGCCAAGAAAAGAAACAAACAGGTTGAGCTAGCATAGCTTGAAGGGATGATAGTTTTAAGAAAAGTTTTTCTTTTATTGTTTGTTTTAGGACAGGGGAGACTGTTTTACCTAAAGGTGGTAGAATAGGATATCATTTTTTATCATAATTCTTAAAGAAATGGCAATCAGATCGGGGAAGCTAGACCATAAAGCAAATCAACCAACAAAAATACATTATTAAATTTAATTTTCCCCAATTACATTTCCAATATTTTTCAAAGGAGACAGTTTCAAATTCTCTTCCTCCCTCTGTACCCCCCTAAACCCTCACCCTATTTGAGATGGTAGGCAATCTCATGTGGACTTTAGCAAAAATACTATTCTTGTCACAGAATGGAATATTAGGGATATTCGAGCTTCTTATAGTTATTCTGACTATTGAATTCTCTATAAAAAGTAAAAAAAAATATATCCTAATGTAGGAAAATAAAGCATCTTTCAAGAATAATATAATTAAAAATCAAATAAATGTGGGAACAATGTATTTACTATTCTCTTTCATATAACATAAGTTAAGATACAAAGTCTTCCTCTCAATAAACCTCAGCATAATATTTTGTACTGTCTATTGATTCCTTTTTTCCCTTAAGTAGAAATAATTAGATATTTATTAAGTGTATCAAGATGAAGAAAAGATTTTACTCCTTCAAAAATGACTGCCTTAAAAGCAGTAAAATAACCAAGTTCCCTGATGAGCTTGCAGTGTAACAAAGGACAACCAAGAGCATAAAAACATTAGTGGATTACTGTTAATGACTTGCAAGGAATACTGAAGGCAATGGTCTCTGCAATTTTAAAATTGTGTCATCTTTTTGAGAATCTCATTAGAAACGAAACAAAAAAGAAAAGGTAGTTGTATTCCTGAGTCTCCATCGGGGGAATCCTGACAATTTACTAAGTAAAGATTCTTTGTTGTTTTTCTTTAATTTGGTGTGAGAAAGTCTATAAATATCAATGATCATACTTTAGAGTTCTAGACTCCTACAGTAAAAATTATACCTAGGAGTTTCAGTAGTTAGTCCCATCACAGAGACAGAATAATACTGGAGTCACTGGCATTTCCCACAAAGACCTATTCCACTGACTGAACAAACTGGAATGATAATAAGTGGAAATGCCTTGATACAATCAGTGACCTTTAGAAATTACCTTCTGGGTGACTTTCTCTCTGTAATCTCTCTCTTTGATATTGCTCTTTTGTTCATAATGGTATGCCAAAGGAGAACATTATCTCTGCATTTTCAGCACTAAGAACAATATGAGGCACCTGGTAAATACATAATAAATATATATCTTAAATGAATGAACTGGATGCATACTCATTTGTTGTTAGCAGGATACATCTATACTTTGATAAGTGATCTCATTAATTTGGTTGGTCCATCCAATGGTGCAGACCAAAACTCATCTATGCCAATCAATCAATCAATAGACATTTAAGTACCTACTATATGTCAGACACTGTGCTAAGTATGGGGAATGAAAAAAGGAGCAAAAGACAGTCCCTGCTGAGGAAACTTACAATTTAATAGAGGAAACAACATTCAAACAAATATATATATGTATATATATATGTATATATATATATACATATATATATATATGAGACAAGCAAGGAAAAATGCAAACTCATTAACAGAGAAGGAACTAGAATTAAGAGGAGTTGGAAAAGACTTACAGTCCATCCTGTGGGACTCATGTCCATGTTCTCCCCTAAACTCACAATAAGAGGTCTGCCCAATATACTGAAGCCCTTTCTCTACTTTTCTTCCAGTGAAATATTTAGGCTCTCCATCAATTGTCCATCATTGCTTCCACCATGTGAAATGGATTTTCTCTGCCCTACCTCCATCCATCCATTTCTTTGATAACTTTTCCTGCATTGTTTCTTATTTGTAGTGGGTTGCAACCTCCTCAAATCTATCATTAATTCTATTATCCTTTGTAGACTGTGTTATTCTATGACTATAAGCCATAAAACATCACTAGAAGATGATCAACATTAAAAAAAATAGAGGCTATTTGTTTCAGGAAGAAATGTGTAGTCATTTAAAAAACTGTACAAATTCAAAAAGGCAATCTCATCTAAATTATTTATATTATCTATAATTATATATTTATATTATCTAAATTAAAATATAAATATATGAAACTATTTAAAGAGGGAACAAGAATGAAAATATATGAGAGATTTGGATAAACATATATATGCATGTATATATATATACATATATACACACATATGTATTCATTTACACACACATATATTTGGTCTAGGCCAGTGATGGGCAAACTTTTTAAAGAGGGGGCCAAAGGAAAGGAAATGCTCATCTGTCAGTCTGTTTCTAAGGCAACTCTTTCAAAGTTTAATTCTATTGTATCCTACTCAGTGTATTTGTCAGATTAGGAATAATGTTGCACAGCCCAATAGAATATTTCGGCGGGGGGGGGGGCATATCTGGCCTGCAGGCTGTAGTTTGCCCATTACTGGTCTAGGCCAATGAGTTCTTCAGTTTAGAGAACTTCTAGTGAAGAAATTCCATTCATCAATGCATAAGAGCAATTACTGTGTATTTTACAATCTTAGGGATTTACCTGAGTCAATCAAAGATTAAGTGACTTGCCTGAGTCACACTGCCAATATTGTAGGTATTAAAGACAGGAATTTAACCTGGATCATATTCATCCTGAAACTAGTCTTTGATCCACTGTCATGCTGTCTCTATATTGCCTCTAGGAAATATAGCCAAGAAAATTTGTCCTATGAAGAATGAATTGTATAAACAAAATCAGATTCAGAATTTTATTTTCCTTCCTAATTGTCATCTTGGCATGAAGATCAAAATATTTTGGACAAACTGAAAAAGGGAGTTTTGACTGGTATTTTTGTCCAGGTCCTTCACCAAAGATGACTCTTATAGGAAACTTTGGAAAGATAATACTTTGCTCAATTTTGCTTTAGAGAAAACAGTATGATTGTTTTTTAAGGAAATATTTTTATAAAGCAGGTTATGTTTAATTTTAGACTACTGACACATATGTCCTCATTTATTCACCAAGATTAATTTGAAATAAAGTGTTCTCTCCCCACTAGGAATTCAAAGCCAACATGAATAATATTCTAATGCTGCATATTTCTTGCAACCATGAAATGTCTTAGTAAAACAAAAGTTTCATCATTTGCAATGTCCAAGAAGAGGTGTCTGAATAATCAAAGCATGTCTAGGGGGGCAGCTGGGTAGCTCAGTGGATTGAGAGCCAGGCCTACAGATGGGAGGTCCTAGGTTCAAATCTGGCCTCAGACACTTCCCAGCTGTGTGACCTTGGGCAAGTCATTTGACCCCCTTTGCCTACCCTTACCATTCTTCTGCCTTGGAGTCAATACACAGTGTTGACTCCAAGACCGAAGGTAAGGGTTTAAAAAAAACAAAACATGTCTAGCTAAAAGTTTATGAAATGTCTCCACTATTGATAGTGTCAAGTCATCTTTAAAAGAACTAATTTACTTTCACTAGTTTTTCACGACTTTCAGATTTCTTTGTACATACCCTCTCACTGGTGAGTACAAAACTGAATTATCTGAAAAACTCATAAAAAATGTATTTTGGTTGTATTCCCCTTATCTACATAAATTTGGTTTATTACGTTTTAACACATGTATGTATCAACATGTATAAGCCTGAACCTGTGACTTTATTTTTATCAGTAATTGCGAGAGGAAATGCTTTCTATCAATGCAGATCAAACACATGTAACATCTGAGAGCTGTGTTATGATTAGAGGGCACTGAAAGGTTAGAGGTCTTGCTAAGCACCACTTATTCAACATGTATTATAAGCAGGACTTGAACACAGATCTTCCTGATTCTAATGACAGTTCTTTATCCATTTTGCTGTACTTATCTTTTTTTGAGCATAACTCTATTGATTAAATTATTTTACCAGACTTATGTGTTTAATAACATTTCCAAATCCTATTATATTTAAACTATTCACTTTTTCATTTCTTTGAGAACTTCAATTGTTATCCCTATGGGAAATGACATATATGGACATGATAAAAGGTTTTTGTCTTTTTTTTAAAGAATGTGAATCACACTGAATGTATTAATCTCAAAATAGGAGATAACATTTGATTTAAAAGAAACTTGGCGTTTGATATTTATTTATCTAGTCCAGAGAAGTAGGTTTCTTCTTTAGGAAGGCATGTTAAACAATAAGTAAAGGTCTTCTATGGTCTCTGATGATTTAGTGAATTTTGACTACCTTTTCAAGTGAAAGATATAGTGTCTTTTGTTCATGTTTCCAGGGGGGAAGTGTTGAATAATGAAGAGTACATAATTTATCTTTCAGAAAATTGCAATTGAATTTTGTGGATTTAAAAAATAAAATAAATCAAGTCAATAAATTGAACTCCTCTCTCTATTGTGCAATCAATTTCATGTTTTAAAGCTTAGAATACTCTGAATTGTATTTATTGAAGTTTTATCCCTGATAAGGGCATTCTTTTTTTCAGAATTAAAAAATGGGGAATACCTTAAGGGGAATAAATGAATGTTTCTTCCTTGTTAAGTCTAACAGGTCAGGGACACCACTGTGGTATGCAAATGGCAGCCAAGAACTGAATCCAAAGAGTTCTTTTCACTAGTGTATTTTCTCAGATTAATAATTATGGCTCTTGATCTAAGATTTGGAAAATTAGCTTTAAAACATCTTTTGGTCTTACTGGTATTTTTAAAGACTGAGAGTAGATGCTTGAGAAATGAGATTTGGGAATGACTTACAGACATCAACTAATTCAATGAACGATTATTGTGCAGATTCTCATTCATTCATTGAACAAATTTCTTAAGCATTAGCTATGATCCAGTTAACTGTTGAAGGCATATAAATGCATATAAGGACATAATAAGGGGGTATATAAGGACAAAAACTATAATATTTCCTAACTTCCTTAACGAGAATAGCAATCCTAAAATATGTTAAATATTCTAATTTTTTTTTTATTTCTGGACACATTTTAGAACACTTTAATTCTAAATGCTACAATTTGTTTTCTTGCCATTTCATGACACAATGACAGGGAAGGATAGTAGAAACTACATGCGATGGGTTGATTACATGCAGTATGAGCTGCTTGTTTCTAGTTCCTTTTATTTAAAAAAAATTAATAATTTGGAAATAAACCTCAGACTAAGTCTAATATGTTTCTTAATGGAGTTACTTTCTTTTTTGTGGTAAAAAAGCATTTGGAGACTAGCATTCCAAAGCCCGTCTTAAAAATTTAGACAATCACCTACCTAGGAGGTAATTGAGGGACCTCTCTTTAGGATTCTGTGATTCTTTGCATCTTGGTCCATAGAATTGCTGGCTGTGCGGTCATGAAAATGACTTAAAATGCCAGCTTATAGCATGTGTATATGTTTATTTAAAATATGTTAGCATTCCTAGTCTTATGCTTAAGAAGATGTAAAGGAGTAAAACTGCAAAATAATTTACATTTATAGTATATATATATATATATATACATATATACACACACATATATGTAGAAATATGAGTATATAGGTATAAATATGTATACGCAGTGCACTGCTAACATTCCTTGTTTTTGCATCTTGAATGGTCAAGAATAAAAGTAAAATTTTCTGAAATGTGACCATAATTATGAAATTTCAAAAATGATTATTTATCTATACTTAACCTTTTTAATGTAAAACAGTTATAAATGTAATCTTTACCTTGGTGTTCTCAGTAGATTTTTCTTTTTGTGGAGAAAGCTACGTAAACCTTAAAGTAGTATATGAAAGTTAACTATTAATTATTATAAGTAACTACATAATTATATATGATTGATGTTTCATTTTAGTGACTACTCTATTCTCTTGAATAATTCCCTCCCTAATATTTTCTTTCAAAAGCATGAGAGAAAGGAAGAAAAAAAATCTGAATCCTGATATGGTATTCCCCTTGGCTTCTTAGTTTGCAACCATAGTTACACAGCAGTGAGTGGCAAAGTTAATTGGAATGTAGCTCTCTTAATATTTGTTCCTTTTCTTCAACAATCACTGTTCAGAATAAGAGACTGCTGGCAGTGCTGTTGATGAACAGAGCACAATTGCTTTGGGCTAGAGACTGGGGCTTGGAACTGTTTACCTTTCTGAGAACTGTTCATTCAAATGGCATTCATTCTAATAAGATTGGCTGCGTGCTTTGATTCAGGATGTTTTCTTTAATAATTACTATGCACATGAATGTGTAATGAGATTTGATATCAGTATACATGTTGCTGTCAATAGTGAGAAATTAATCATTCACTTTATTTCTCTACCTACCATTTCCTCCCAAGATATTGGGGTCATTTGGTCTTTTATCGGGTTCCAAGATATTTTTCTTTTTCCCTTTTGTAGTTTCAGACATTTATCTTTCTTCTTCCTGCAAATGGTAGGTTTAAAGTTTGCAACAGGAAAGGTAAAGGAGAGGAAGAGGTAGGTAGCATAAGATAAGTGATACTATGAAGAAAATAGAGACGAGACATATGATTATGCAGTCTCAGAACTGCAGTAGCCTCTGCAGAACAGAAAGTAATAGATGCAAGGCCAGCAGCCAGCACTTCTTTCAAAATAAACAGAAAGTCCTCCCCAAATAGACACAATGATTGTTTCTTATTTAGTCTTTGACAGGTGAATAATTAATTGGAGTAAACTTGTAATGTTATTAAAAGCTTAGGGTTGGGTGGGAGGAAGCAAAGAGCATAAATCTTGCCCTTCATCTTTGTTTATTACATGTAGATGTCAGACATGCTGAAATCATTTTATATTCTTGTTAATAATAATGTCTAATTAAGAAATTCATTAGATGTCTGTAAAATTAATTTAACAATGGGAGGGGGCCAATCCTAATGGAGTGTTATTGGTTTTTTTTAAGGATGCTGTAGACTTTATGGATTTATTAATCAATCGTGTTGTCTAAAATGGCTTATGGCTTATGTATTTTAAATAAATTTGCATATTTTGAAATGTGTACTGTTTGTATTTTAGAGCGTTTTTAAAAATTTTGTTTTGTTTGTATTTCTTTTTAAAAGATGAGTACTGTCCATAGGTGGGACATTAGACTGGGAGCTTTGAGAGGATGGAGATTGTCATTTTACCTTTCTATATCCCCAGTCCTTAACTCAGTTCCTTAAAGGAAGTAGGGCTTAATAAAAACTTATTGGCTATCTATCAGGATTAACTGCTGACATAAATGATTTTCCCACTTATCAAAAGGTGTGAAAATTGGACATTTTTATATTACACAAAATCTTCTGCGTGTAGAATGAGGTTGTTTTTTTTTTAATTTAATTTTTTTAATTTAAATTTTAAATTTAAAAAAAATTTAAAAATCACTAATAGATTCAGAAGTATCCCATTCAGGAAGCTTAGGAGATATAATAAATTAGTATTATATTTAGCAGCCATTTTTAGAAACTGAAAAGAGAAATTCTTTTAGGTGTTTTTTTTCCCCCACTATGAAGTTACTTCCCCCCTCCCTTTTTTTTTTAAAGAGGTGCCAGATATTTTAGCTTGGTGGAGATATAAAGAAACTTTCCTAATTTTTAATATATGAATCAGGATGCCATGTTGCAATTCAATGTTAAAAATATAATTCAAAGGGAAGAGTTATCAAAGATTAGAGATACCCCTTTGGGACTGCTAAAGTTTGGTCAATATCATTTCATAAAGTTGTCTTGTTATTAGCCTAAGGCAAAAGATACAGGTAATACATTTGAAAGAGATAAAGTAATGTTTTTAAGGCATATGATTTCTAAGTAAAAAAGTACTTCACTATACTACAAGAAAAACCACATTCCCATATCTAAAGTAATATTCAAAGCATCTCTCACTGTAACAAAGGAATTCTCCCTACACTGTGTTAGGGTTATTTTTCTTTGTCTTTTCTTCCAATACCAGTAGCCTATTGTTCTCTCTGTGATCTGTAGAATTACTAATCTTATTTTTTACCTGAATAGCTGTTTATTTAATTATTTTCAATTCTTTATTTTATTTTGTGTATCACAATAATCCAATTAATTTCTTAATTGCACATGTTTGTTAATGAGCAAAACTCCTAATGGAATTCAAGATTATAAGTGAATGTACTTGTTTTTTATTCCCTCAAATAATAGCCGTACCACTTTTTAAGGAGCAATATAACTGTAAAAAATTCCAAACTGGGCAAATTGAGTCAAGTCTTCTAAATCTACTCTGCTACAAACTAGCTTTGATGCGACTTTGGCATTCTCTCAGCCTCCACCTCCTCAGACATAAAATGAGGCTCAGTTATTACCAAAGTCCCTTTCTTTGCTAAAATCCAGCATTTCTATATTCCTATCCTTAGGCATCAATGAATATCTTACCTGCAAATATATTTGGTGAAATCCTAACCTCAGGAAAACAAAACAAACAACTAGCTTTACAACCCTATTATTTGCAGGGGGCAAAATTGCATCAAAATCAACGCTCATGTAACTCTTTGTATATTTATCAATTTGCCTCTCCATAAGGATGGATGAAATGGATGTGACACAACAGAGATAACTAAAGAAAACTAAGAGGTAGGATGGAGCAGTAAAGACTATTGATTTTGCTTAAACAGAACTGGCTCCAATCCAAATTGTAGCACTAACTGTTAAATGTCATCACTTCTTTGAAACTTTTTTCTCTGTAAAATAAAATATTGGACTAGGTATTTCCCCATGGTTGCCCTGCCCCAGATCACCTGGGAGGACTTTCAAATTGATCTTTTGGTATTTTATCTTTATATGCAAGAAATTTGGCAGACTACTATAAAGAATCAAAATAAATCCACTAATATTTTTTCTGAACATATACATCTCAAACATTACATTTTTTTAAGTTTTATTGACATGGTTTATTTGTGGGTTATACATATTTCCAGGTTACCCCCAGCAGGCAAGAGCTCTCTTGAGCAAAGTAAAACAATTAAGAAAAACCAACATTTCAATGACTTCATCTGAAAGTTCATGCAACATTCCACACTTACTGCCCTCCCATCTCTATTTTTGAAGTGTTTTGTTTAATTAACAGAAATCTGTTTTCTCTCCCTCCCTGGCCCAACTCAATGGGAAAGAAAAACAGGAGAAAAAAAAAGACAAATTCCCTGTAGAAAATATATATAATCAAGCAAAATAAGTGGCTACATTCAAAAATTTATAACTTATTCTGCACCCTAAATCTATTACCCCTCTTTTAAGAGGTGGGTAGCATGTTTCATCATCAATTCTCTGGAATCATGGATGATCATTACATTACTAATAGTTCTTACAGTTTTTAAAGTTGTTAATGTTATATAAATTCTTCTCCCTCAGTTTATCAAATTCTTAAAAGTCATCATCTTATGATATTAATATTAGGTATACATTTTCTTCACTTAACATAAATTCATATAAATCTTTTGGTCTTTTAAAAATCATCTATTTCTCCTTTTCTTATTATTAGGCAATATGTTATCACATTCATGAGGTATATTTTCTTGAGTAATTTTTCAGTTGATAGATATCCCTTTAGTTTCAATTTGTTTTTGTCATTTCAAAAAGAATTGCTATAAATATTTTGGTACACATAGGATTTTTCCTTATTTCTTTTATCTTTGGGGATATAGGAATAGTGGAATTAGAGCAGTTTTTTATTAACTTTCTACTTTAATCTGCTTCTGGGGTATGTGAATGTACATATGTATGGGTGTATATGAGTGTATATACATACACACACACATACACACTCTTTAAAGTTTATTTTACATCAATCACATTTTTCCATCATTTTCTTAAATCTAGATAATAAACAACAAAATAGATTAAATTCTGATTTCTACTATGGTCATTTTTGAGGTGTAAATGCTAATAATGAAAATTTAACAATTGACTTTCATGAGTTGTTATTTACTTGTTATACCCCAATCCACTCCCATTTTACTTCCCAATATCTACCAAAGGTATTATTGTCAAAAGACATTATTTATGTTCAAGATGTGGAATCATCTTTTGTTCTTCCCTTTGTTTTTCCCCTCTATTAATTCTATCATCAAGGTCAATTAATTTTTCCATGATTGTATCATTTATAACCTTGTATTCAATGATCATATGTCTTTTTCTTTTTTTTTCTTTCCATTTTCACTAGTCCTTGGTTAAGGACTCATCACTTTCCGTATTGAATAATATTATATTTTTTAATATTCTTCTTGTATTTATTATCTCTCTTTCTAACACATAAAATTCACATACTCCTTTGCACTCATTAATCCTCAACTCAGAATCTGCAATTGGCTACCATTGCCTGGTGCATAAAACCCAATCTCCTTAGCCTTTTATGTAAGATCTTCTATAATCTGGTGCTTACTTATTTCTCTAAACAAAAATTCACAACACTTCTAGATCAAGTTTTCACTTTTATCACACTGATTTTATCCTATCTTTCCACTTTTTCACATTTCTTTACTCTGTTCACCCTACCAGAAATATTTTCCTTCTATATTCCCTACTTAAGTCATCTATTATTCAAGTCTTTGCTTAATATAGGTGATTTGAGAAGGCTTCTTTAACTATCTCCATCCCTCAAAGATTACTATCTCCTGTCAACATTTAAAACAGTGCTGATAATTCTCATTTGACATGTTTGTTATCTATCATCTGACAGAGGTAGACAGATCAATAGATAGATCAATTGATCGATAGGTAGATAGATGGATGGTAAGTACACAGTATAGTCTAACCATTAATGAACTCTTTGAAAGCAAAGACCTTGTTTTATACCTCTTTTTATTCATGTTTCTAATCATCTGGCAGGTACTTAATAGTTTCCTGCTGATTTGTTATATAAACGTAATTGTTATTTCTGCATTCTACTTTGAAATAAAATGTTTTTGATAAAAGCCTTCAACTGGGAATATTTTTAACATTTCTTATCATTCTTAACAGTTCTTATCATTTCACTGAAAAATATTTTATAGGTATAAACTAGTAAAATATTGAATTTTACCAAGGGCTACAGTTTATAAAATCAATTGTCTCTTTTCTTAAAAATAAAGGAATGTAGGGGGCAGCTGGGTAGCTCAGTGGATTGAGTCATGCCTAGAGACGGGAGGTCCTAGGTTCAAATCCGGCCTCAGACACTTCCCAGCTGTGTGACCCTGGGCAAGTCACTTGACCCCCATTGCCCACCCTTACCATCTTCCACCTAGGAGCCAAGACACTAGAAGTTAAAAGTTTAAAAAAAATAAAGGAATGTAAAATAAAGTGTGTAAAGGCCGTGGAATTTTCAGTGTGGCTGAGGTGAAATATAATACAGCTTCTCAAACTTGTTATTTTCTCCAAAGCTCCCCCATTACACCTTTTTATTTTAGAAAAGTCTTAATAAGTGGAATTAAAAGCTTTCTTTTCTTTTTTTTGTAATTGTGTTTGAATGTGGATGGTTTATTTGGCAGCAATGAATTAAATGAGTTGGAAAGGGCATCAGAACAAAACTTTTCAAAGAATAATATTGTTCAAGTAGTGTGACCCAGAAGCTCAAAATTCCCACATATGTTTTCAAGATTTTTCTGGCTTAATAGCAGTGTCTATTATTCTTGCCAAGGACTTCATCTCTTATAAAGTGTAATATCTCGTAGCGATCCTTATGAAATTGTAACTAAGTTCAAACAAATGTCTTTCTCAGAGTGGTACTTTTCCATGGCAGAAACAAAAAGTGACTTGTAAAGAGACTTTCCAATTCACAGTATGTAGGTTTGGTAATGGACTTTAATAATTATTAAACTCTTCATTTTACAAATGAGTAAACAGTCCTACAGAGATGAAGGGACCAACTCAAATTCTTCTGTTTATCCATGCTCACGGTCTTGGTGAAATTCTCATCTCCTTTTGTAACTTCTTTCTCTGCATGATCTTTCATTTAAATTCTCTTCTCTCAACTTATACTATCCTAGTCAGGTCCTCAATGTCTCTTACCTATATCACTACAGTAACCTCCTAATTGTACTTCTTACCTCATCTCTCCCCATAAGAAACCATTTTCCACATATATATTTTAGGGACACCTTGGTGGTACAGTGGATAAAGTTCTGGGACTGGAGTTAGGGAGACATCTTCCTAAGTTCACACATAACCTCAGACATTTACTAACTGTGTGATCCTGGGCAAGTCACTTAATCCTGTTTGCCTCTGTTTCCTTATCTGTAAAATGAGCTGGAAAAGGAAATAACAAACTACTCCAGAATCTTTGCCAAAAAAAAAACCCTAAATAGGATCATGAAGACTCAGACATCACTAAAACAAGTGAACATAATTTTAATAAAATTATATGGATACATGTATCAGAGAAGCTTCAAGAAGTCTCTCTTTGGAATACAGTCACTGGGAATGTCTTTTTAAATTCTTTTGTCTTCTTGGACTTATTAGATTGCTTTTATTTTCTTTAGATTTTAGGGTTTTTTTTCCTTACAATGACAAAAGTAGAAATAGTGAGCCCAAGCATACTGCAGGGTTTGACAAGCTATTAAATAGACAGGAGAACCACTGTCAGTTCATTAGGGAGAATTCTGGACTATAAGGCTGAAAATCTTGAAGGCTTTAATGGAAGAGATGAACTGTCAATTTGGATCAATCAAGGACTCTGCATTTACAAGCCTGATAATCAGGTTTATACTACAGCTTCTCTGAATTACAATAGTCCTTTTCAAAGGAGAAAATGAACATCCCTGGCATGCAAAATTCTTTTATTTTCTTTTAGTTCTTGTTCAGACAGGAAGAATTGATTATTTCTTTCCTAGAAGGAATATTTCAGGCCTCACTTTCAGATTCCATTTATCAATAGGTCATTAAGTAGGAGTGGGGAGGAAAGAACATTAACTAGCTTTCTCACCTGCATGGTTTCAATTTATACCATTCAAAGGCATAATTTCTTCCACCTGTCCTATAGGTAATGTCAGAAGCTTCTCAAAAGAGTTCTTGTCTTTCCTTTTTATGGCTGCCCTGCAATATACTTCTTTGTCATTTGGAGAACTAACAGTGTTAAACCCTGAAGTTATAAAATTTATTGTTGTTGTTTTTTGACAACTCACACAGCAACAGGTTAAAACATCTTTGAGTAATAAGGGTGAATGCAGTTTAAACCTTGGCCTCATTTTTCAGGAGGAAAGCAATTTTTATTAGATTTTTGGATATTATTTCAACATTTTTATTATACTGTTGTAATGGCTAGACAGTAAATATTCTTTTGAGAATCAGGAAACAAAAATTAAGAATATTTAAGTTATCTCTGGAAGGATACACAGCTAGTAATCATTAAGGGCTAGGTATAAAGTCGGGTTTTTCTAGTAAAGAATCAAATGTTCTTTTTGCTATCCCCATGTAGTGCCAGTGAAGTAAGATACATATTAACCAGGCACAGGTCTGGGGGATGAGACACTTTCTCCAGTCTAGACTGCTTTTGGCTACCTAACCATTAATTAGAAGTCTGGGATGCTATTTCTTGGCAGCCCCCAGAAATTTATTCATTATGCCAGTTTTGACATGATCATGATGACTTGTACCTTACTTATGGGTGCATTCCATCTAATATTAAAATATTAGTAATTGGGGATATATTTCCAAAAGTTGGGGGAAAGTAAAATTCTCATGCATGCAGCATTCTGGGAGGATACAAAAATATCAATGGCATATACTGTAAGTATCTAAAAAAAGCAGGTCTAACATGGGTGAAAGAGATGAAAACAAATAATTGTTATAGGAGGAAGGATGTCAAAACTGCAAATAAGATTTCTAGGCAAAGCACAAGGCTAAATTTGAAACAAAAATATTGTTTTACCTGGGCGGGGGGAGGGCAGCTCCTAAGTTGGACCTTGAATGACTTTAATTATTTAATTGACATGTGGGGGAGAGGAAGGATAGGTACCTTATCCAGGAGGGACAGTCTTTAAGCTTCAGTTTTCTCATCTGTAAAATGAGAGATTGTACTATTAACTCCAAAGATCCTCCCCCAACTCTGAAACTATGATTGTCTAACCCAAAGCATATGGTTTCCATAGAAGGAATGTACGCTGTGACTTGGTGACATAAATAGGTTCCCCAACAAGTAAATTATATTATAGTAAACACTTCTTTATTGTCACATTTTATATAAAATAAACTTATTCATGTTATAATGCATCAATATTAACTAGCTATTATTGATTGATTATGAAAACAAATCTGCTTAATTTTGTGCAAAAATGTTTCTTTAGTTGAATGAGCAATTGCATCCAGAGCTTTTTATTCCCCAGAATATGAGCAATTTACATTATTCTGGTCCTCATTTTAATATTTCATAAAATCCTAAGAGCAGAAATCCTTGGGGAAGATGCATTTTCCCACCTTTAATTTGCTTACTTTTCTACTTAATTCTCACCATGTTCTATCCTAATGATTAATTTTCTCATTGAATAGCACTTGCTGTATATAATCTGGCAGATAAATCCTAGGGAGACACAGCATGGAGTAAGGGATAGATAGGATCCTGACCTTTGCAGTCAGAGCTCCCTGGGTTGAAGACCTGCTTATGACATTCTGGTTTTGTGGTGGCCATAGGCAAGTCACTTAATCGGCTCCATCAACTCTCTAAAACTCTGAATTACATGTGAGCTGTTTACCTCTATCATTGGTGAGAGAACTCCATATATTCTCACACAATTCCACACAAAATCTCACATTCACCCCAAACACTCTCTGTACAATGGTCAAGCTGACTTTTTTATACCACAGGACTTGGCTAAAAGTAGAAAAGCACAATAAAGACATGGAAGGTAATGTTGTACAGTGGACTTAAATTCAAGAGATTTCAATTCAGATTCTAAGTAAAATACTTATTGGTTTTTTGGACCAATTTGGATCATTGAGACTCTGAGTCTTAGCTTTCTCATCTGGTGATGAGAATAATAGTACAGGTAATGAGGGTGCCATAGGATTGTAAGAAAAGTACTTTGTAAATTGTACATGTCATTATTATGACACTGACTCAGTCCCTAAGATTGTCCTTTTTTTCTCAATGAAGGGAATTTTTTTTCATTACTTTCATAAGAAAGGATGAGCAGATTAACTATGGAAAAACATGGAAGATCCACATGAAATTATGGAGAACGAGATGAGCAAAACCAAGAGAACATTATATATAGCAAAAGAAATATTGTTTGAAGAATGACCCCTCTAGAAAGAACTGATAAATAGAGATGAGTAAGATATAGTTTTATATATGCATATATCTTTTTGTCAAATAATGCCTTCTCTAGTTGAGGGAGTTAACTGGCTATTTTAATGTTTAATTGTTTAATAAGATTAAAAATAAACAAACAAACAAACAAACAAATAAATGAGCAAACAAATGAATGAATAGATAGACAGACAGACAGACAGACAGACAGACAGACAGATAGATAGATAGATAGATGAATGAATAAATAGATTTAAATTTTAAAAGAAGGGAAAAAAGACCTCTCCTTTCTGGCCCAACAGACCTCCCTATTATCTTCCTTAAGGACAAAGCCTCTCTTGTTCTTTCTGATTAAGAGAATTCTTGTCCAAAGCAAAGGAAAGAGAAACTGTTCTCAGGGAACCCAAGTTCCCCTGATGTTAGAACAGAAAGTCCCTTCTCAGAGTAGTACTGTCCCCAGTTAATGATCCAGCACTATAGCTCTTAGAAGACTATTCTCCAGCCATCTTTAAGGCTGCAAAGCCTAAACAAAGAGACTTGAGGATCTCTGAGTTCTCATCTCAGCTTTCCTACCAAACTAATTTGTGATCTTAAGTAAATCCATCACTTAATTCTCTCAGAGTGGGAGGGTGCCTCTAATATATTAGAGCAAGGCTTATAAGCTTCATCTTTCTCTATTATTATTATTCTTCTTAAAGACCAACTTTCAATTATATGGACAAGGGAAGATTAGTATTGCATAATTCTCAGTCATTTCTATTTTGCTTAAAAAGCATTTTCCCCCTATTTTGACAGATAGTCTGTATTTCTCTTCATTATTTTTTTCTTATGCCTTTAGTCAAATAAAATTTTATGCATGATCATACAACTGTTAATGTGAATTCAGGGAAAGAATGTATCTCAGAATTTATTTTTTTTAATTTACAGAAACATAAATAAAAATATAAGGAGTTTTACAGATAACTATTTTTAATATTAAAAAATGAGGCTATCCTCATGGATGCAGGGTCAGCCTTCAAACTAGGGATCCCTGGTTTCAAGTGTTGTCTAGAAATATACTGGTTTTGTGATCTTGAGCAAATAACTTGACCTCATTGTTATAGACAATTCTCGAAGACTGTAAATCACATGTGATTTACAGTCTGCCTCATAAAAAAAAATTCCATTCTGAAAATTTCCTATACTAATGAAATTACAGGTCTAAGCAAGAAAAAAATAAAATAAAAAATTAAAATAGGTTAAAAATTTAAACAGAATTTCCCTTTGGTCTTCTACCTTTTAAAGTCAGCAAAAAACAAAGGTTTTCTTATTTATAAATGAAAACTGTCTCACTTTTGCATTTTGAAGATCCTTCATCAAAAGGATGTAAGACATTCAAGAAGATGAAAGCCTTTTCAAGTGGTATCTTCAAAATCCAGGAGAATTGTTGAAAAATGGCAAGCAAAATGAGGTCAGAATAAATGATCACTAAGTTTCTTTCCCACTTTAAATTCCTATGACCCTGTGACATTTAAATGTGGTCAACATTTATACATTAAGCCTAATTAGGACTGTTTAGTACTTTCTATTTTTGATTCAAGTCATTTTTACAAAATTAGTGAAAAGTTTCCTGGAAATTTTTGTTCCATCAAATACAACCACACTGTTATTGCCTCTCCACTTCTCTCAGTTCCTCTCACCTACTTGTCTTTCAAACCTTTCATTCATCCGCTCAAAATCTTAGGTTACCCTTTTTCATTCCTAAAACAGCAATGCCAATTTTATCAGAATTGTTAAAGAGCAAATTCCTGTTTTGAAAACCCAAATTTTAAAGACTTGTTTTCTAAATTTTTTAAATTTGAAATGACAAACTGAAGTAATTATTTAACCTGGTCTAAAATCATGCACCCACATTAACAAAATTTAAATTCACCAAACTGAATTCCTGTTTATTTCAAGTTTTTTTAAATCTATTATACTTTTTTATTTGGACTTATAATTTCATCAAAATGGGAAACTTTCATCAATATGGAAAAATTAGGCTGATCATTTCTGAATTTGAGAAATATATATACACATATATTCTTAAAGGATGGCTGTAATCGATAGACCCATTGATTGTTGGTCTAGCATGTGTCATACATGATTTCTTATAATTTGGAAGTATATATCCACTAGTGGAATCAGTAAAGAGAATTTCCTCATCTAGGAGTTGCCTACACCAGTACAATCACAGGTCTAGTCCTTATTCCAATCCCTTTCATCTTTTGAACTATATGCATGTAGAATCACAGGGATAGAAATTAGATGTTGATGTTGATTTAAATAACCTCTAAATTCCCTTTCAACTCTACACCTATGATGCTTTGATATAAAGCATATATGTTACCATGATGATGTATTTCCTCATTTAAAGATTGAGTGCCAAAAAATAATTATAATACTTTTGACAGGATAATTCTAGCCTGAGATTCACCAAACAGCAAGATTTTGTTGTCATCATTCTGTTTACAACAAACTAGTTACCAGCTTACCAGAGACTGCTATACTTTCTTGTCTGACTTATAAATGTCCAGAGTGGCATTAGGCTGAGCACTTTGGGACATTGGTCAAATACAAAGGACTGTAATATAATCTCCTGATCACTAGATGGTAGCATAGCATATATATAAAATCCTCTTTTTCAGCATCTAAGACCTTTTGAAAGAGAAATCATAGACAAGAATACTCAATGATTCCCTATTACCTATTCTATTATCATCGCAGACCCCTCACAATATGATTTCACTCAGTATTTGCAGCCTTATCTTAAGCAAATCACTTCTACTCATTCTACATTCCTATAAAAATGCTACAATCTTTTCCCTAAATATATATTTAAAATTTTCCTGCCTCCTGCCTTTGCTTTCAGTGTGCTAATTTACAATGTTGCCTCTCTTACCTCCCTATATTCTTATGGATCCTTTAAAGTCGGATTCATCTATTACAAACTCCATAAACTTTTCCTGTGTTTCCTGTTGGTAATATAACTGTTAACAACAGAATCAGAAATCAGCAACAACAGTCCGACAAACTGTTCCATTGTCAGCTTCTAGAAGTATCCCTAAGATGTTTTTTCAGAGAGCTAGCAGAAGATGAGCTTATGTCCTAATGTTTTTTATTAGGTTAAAAAACTAATAACCAACTAAGCATTAAATAATAAAAGAAAAATAGTAGGATAATGTTCTATTAGAGTCATTTCTACCTTAACTGTCAAATGTAAAATTAGATGAATGGGAATAATAACATTCATTTATGTAGCATTTTTGAGTTTATAAAGTGCTTTGTATTATTTTACACAATCCTCAAGACAACCTTGTGTGAAAGTCCTATTTTGTAGTTGAGGTAGATGAAGGCCAGACATATTAAAGCAATGTGACTAGGGTCTCAAAATTTAAAAAAAAAAGTCTGAGGAGAGTTGAACTCAGGTCTTCCCGACTCCAAACCATCCCAAAGAAGCTCCTACCACACTGTCTTTTCTTACAAAGCAATTCTGTAAAGCTTTTTTTTTTTTAAACCCTTGTACTTCTGTGTATTGTCTCATAGGTGGAAGAGTGGTAAGGGTGGGCAATGGGGGTCAAGTGACTTGCCCAGGGTCACACAGCTGGGAAGTGGCTGAGGCCGGGTTTGAACCCAGGACCTCCTGTCTCTAGGCCTGACTCTCACTCCACTGAGCTACCCAGCTGCCCCTTTCTGTAAAGCTTTTATCATTTAATATTATGTCTTAAAAATAATTTATTCTTATGTTTGATTACCGTAATAAAATATATCCATGAAAGCAGAGATTTTATCTTTTTCTTTATTTCCTCCAGTGCTCTCTCTATCAGCACATACTAAATTATTGTTGAAATGAATTTGTGTAATTGAATACAACACAAACAGGTTAATGCTTCTTTGAGAGTATTGAAAATTATTTAACTTATAACTCCCTCCCTTTGTTTTCAATAACTTAAAAAATTAGGAGAATTTCCCCTTCCTGGGCCAAAGCTTTCTTATAAGAAAGGAACTAAACTTGGTAACTAATGTTTCCTATAATCATAATTTCCATATTTGTTGGTCTGTCAAGGAAATAGTAGTTCAGGTATCTCTCCTTCTTAGGTGATGCACTCAGCCCCTACCCTGGTCAGATTTTTCAAATTGTATAATTTAATTGAAAATAATTTATTAATGAAAATTCAGTGGCAGTATGTTCTCTTCCTCATATATAATTAAATTCATATCCAGATTATACTTTTTAAGTATAGCCTATGATTTATGTCTGAGAAAAGTCCTAAGTAAGAAATTTAGTTAAACCAAGGAAATTCAACTGACTTTCACTTTTCACCCCTTCAAATCCATCTGGACATCTCTTTTGCCACCCCAAAAGGGCCATTAAAATCAGAAGCAGCATAGGGAGTGATGCCTGAAGCCTTATCAAAGAAGCCCTTAAGGAAGAAGGAGGAGGCTCAGACATACAACTTGCTGCTGAATCCAAATCACAGTCTTGCTCATGCAGTATGACTGTGTTCTGACTCTCTTGAGACAGTCTAAGTAACCATAACCACAGTTTATGAATCTACCAAAGGAAAGGAAAAAAATGTAGTCCTAGGTTTCTTCCTCAGGTTGATGCCAAAGAGGATGGCAAACTGGGGAATATACTATATGGAAAAGACCTTTGCAGCCAAATTCTCCCCTGGATAATTGAATTTTAATTCTCTATCCTTTTTACTCCATGTATGTAAGTGTTCAATAATAATAATAACCTCATAATTACATAGCTATAATGTTTTAAGTTCTTTGATCCACATGGCCCTCTGAGCTACATAATCTAAATATTATATACATTTATTAATATTTTATAATTATATATTTTATGTTATATCACTATATCATGTTATTACATTGTACGTATATTACATTATGTTATCTATATATTACATAAATACATAAATCATATTATACAATTGAGCTGAGGCACAGAAAAGTTAAAGGACTTACCTAATGCCCAAAAGCTAGTAGCTGTCAGAGCTAGGAATCAAAATCAGTTCTTCTGAGACTGAGACCAGTTCTCTTGCCAAGAAACCAATTAAATTGTCTTTGAAAGCAACAAATTTTCTTCCTTAAGTTGATGAATGCTTCTTTTGTTTATGTATAGTGGATGCAGGAAACTTTATGTGTGTTTAGAAATGTCAGGAAAATAGCCCCATCTGCTCCCTCCCTTCCTCTTCTTTTACCATATTGCTTCCCATTGTGTTGACTAAATTTCATTTCAGGTCAATTCAGTGAATATTCTTTAAGCACCTACTATATGCCAGGCAATGTGCTAAATGCTGAGAATTCAATAACGAGACAAAAGGCAGGCCTTGCCCTCAATGAGCTCTGTTCTTTTATCTCTCATTTGTCAAAACTTGGATAGAGTTGCTTAGTGACTAATAACTCACCTGTAGACTTCACTGGCCCCTACAAATGCCTGTAAGTCTTCTCTGTCATTTTCTTCCTATTCAGCTCAATGACTCCTGACTTTAGTATATTTTCCCCTATGGTACCACCATTTATCTATTCTCCCATGTTTGAAATCTCTACATCTTTTTTCCCCACTTTTCCTCTCAAACATAAACAAGTACAGAATTGACTATCAGTGGGAGTGAAGGCTGGATGAACCTTTATATGGAATGTCATAGCTGGGATTCAAAATTTGGGCTTAGGTTACCCTAGAGGACTTCTGTGGTCCTCTTCAGCTCTAAGATTTTAATTTTGTTCCACATATAAACCATTTGACTTCACTAAGAAATGTAACCTTACTTAATTGGTAAAAAAATATATGTGTTATTTATATTTGCTAAAATAGAAATTTAAATACTCTCGCCTCTGTTAATTGAGAGCCATTTTCAACTTGATAAAAATCATATGCCACTTTTCAAGTATTTTTGCTTATATTTTCATTTTATGAAGTTTTAGTCTAAATTAGTATGTTTCTTCAATTCTATCATTTTATCAGGTTTTTTTTCCTCTAAATTTACCATTTTAAACCTAGTTTTCTTATGTAAATGGAAGGTTGAGGGCAAAGAGAAGATAAAATTAAAAGCAGAAATATAGACTTGAGTTCCAACAGGCATGGAAAATTTCAGAGTAAGAAAATGTTCATAGCTGATTTGTTAGCCCTGGAAGAAAGGAATTTAAAATAGAAATTTTGATGGACTATTATCTAGAGGAATAAGAATTGGTGCCTCAAGTAACTGTTAAATAATTAGAGATTAGAGCTTCCAAAATTGACAATCTCTGAAAAAAAGTCAACTCTCAGCATTCTTCCTTTTTAAATTCAAAATATTCACATCTACTTGGTAAAAATATGAGGCTAATGAAGCCAAACTAGTTGATAGGTCCCTAGGCAGCAGGTTTCATTCTTGTTCATAACCAGATAATGCACATTTAACCCTCACCAATCATCATATGAATGCATATAAATTTTTGAAACAGGGATGAGCTAAAAATGGGAATGGCTCGGTCTAAATCTCTCCATATTTATCTAGCCTGAGGGGAAAAATCAAACTGTGACCTTCTGATAGTGAGTCAATATTGTCTTCTTTCGACAACAAAATAAACCCACTTTATGTCCCTTGTACAAAATATCCAATCTCTTTTTTCTTTCTTTTTTTAACTCTTACATTCTGTCTTAGAACCCATACTAGGTATCATTTCCAAGGCAGAACAACACTAAGGTCTAGGCATTTGGGGCATAGAGTCATAAACCCAAGAAATGTCTGAGGCCAGAATTGATCCTAGGACACTCATCTCCAGGTCTGGCTCTCTATCCACTAGCTGCCCCCCTCCATGACTTTTCTTCCATGTTTTTATACATAGGGTGTCCTTTATGCCAAGAATGCTCTCCCTCTCCCACCTCTGCCTATTGGAATCCCTGGATTGGTCCATTCCTAATTCCCCTGTGATAGTGACTACTTCACTTTTAAAAAAAAAGAAATTGTATTTATTTCACATCTATATTGTATTTACATATATATGATATTTCATTTACCCCACAACATACACGTATATAGAATATATGCCCTCTTAGAGGACAAGGACAATTTTATTTTTTACTATCATCAGTACCTAACACTGAGACTGGTATACAATAAGCACTTAGTACATGCTTATTGAATTAAATAATTTGGTTCATTTGAACATGTCCTCTTTCCTTTTTCAATAGAAGATAACAGAACAACAATAAATAAAGCAATAACCAGGTTAATTAGAAAACTTCAAAAGATACCTCAGCAATTTTGTGGTTTATACAAGTCATCCTTGTCCCAGTTTTCTGAGGTTCTTGTTCAAGAGTCTCTGAGGAGCTTGTCCAGGATCAATTGGGTCATAACTAGGTTAGGTTACATTTGTTCTCAATTTAATTTCACCCTGTCCTATAGTAGGCAAACATTTTCCAATTTCCACATGTCTGAAAAGTGTTTTCCTGATTCATTTTCTGAACCACAGATGCTGATTCTTAATCCCATGAGGTCTTTAAAAATAGGATTGGATACACAACAATTTTGGATCGTTTGAGTCTAGCGTTGTTTGAATATAAGGACATGAGTTTTGTGACCTACCCTTCAGGACCAATTCCAGTCCCAACAATTCAGGTTTCCTCCTTTTTTTTTCTTTATCATTAGATCATGCCATTTGTATTGATAGCACAGCAGTCTATTAAGATTCCTATGCTGGTTCAGCAAAAATTTTTCATTATTTCCTCTATTACAGGAGGTAATGTTAATTGTGGATTGAATACCAGTCAGCTCTTGTAAATTGACAATCTTTTTCTTGCCTTGGAAAATGATGCATGCATTGAATAATAAATATTAAATCCTCCAAACAAACAGCACATTAACCAAAGAGGACTCAGCAATTTTCTCCTGTTCAGGGTACAGACAAGATGAGATAATCAATCGAGTCAAAGTTAGAAGTAAAAGTATGAAAAGAGGTAGATCAATCACTACGGGGAGATTATATAATATTCATAGAAAAGATATGTCTGGGTAGAGTTATTTAGCTTGAGAATAAAAAAGAGGGCAGATGTTAGGGAGTAGCCTAGCCTAAGTACAACATGATTTATAGATGGGTATGAAGAAAGCCAGGAGGCTGAAAAATCTGGAAAGAAAGAAAAGATCATAAAAAAAGAAATGAAGGGAATAAGAAAGAAACTGACTTGTCTATCATTCTTACATGTGTCAAATTCATTCATTCATCTATTAGTTTCTCTGAAGCCCCACATGGGGGCAAAAAGTAGTAAGTAGTTGGGTAAACTAGTAAAGTCTAGAAGGGCCTCCATATCTCCTGAGATTGTTTCTGGGAACAAGTCCTTCAGTTATAGTCAAATGTTTAAATTCATAGCTTTGAAGCTGCAACTCTTGTACAATGGCCCTGGAAATCATCTGAAGCTGAGAATGTGTAAATATTATATACACAGTCATTTACAAGAAAGTCAATATTTCCATTCTCAGCCCTAGTTCCTGAGTTCCTGAAATTGCCAAGACTGTGTGACCTTTTAGACCATCTCTCTCACCTCTCTTTACCCAAGTTCTATTAAATTCATATTATCTGACTCTCTAGGGTGTTCTGAGGCTTGACAGACTAACATTTGAAAGTACTTTGAAAGCCTGAGGTACAAAATTATAATGGTGCTAATTATTATGGGGAGTACTAATTCCACCATTGAAACCCCCAGGAAATAGATTAGGAAAAATAGGAACTGCTTGATTTTTAATATGAATGACACAATAATTCATTATCCAAACTTTGACCTTGTGTTTTCTGGCTATTAGAGTATCTAGTGTCTTTAATTTACCCAATATAAGAAGTCTCTGTTACCTTCCTCACTGAGCTATTGTGAGAGTAGGGCACTGTAAAACTGAAATCACTTTCTAGATACCAATTATTGTTATTATTTCTTGATTTCTGCCACATAGTATAGGAATAAAAATGAGCCATGGTAACATGAAAAAGATCCTTCGGTCCAGTTTGAAATAGTCATATACCTGTGGATAGGTTACAGATTTTCAGGACCATTTCTATTTCAAGAAAAAGATAATTGACTTTTAAAATTTTCTTTTAATTGATGTATTTTGCTTTTGTGCCATCTTAATTTTTGAATATATTATTCTCTTCCCCGCCCATCTAGTCATAACATAATGAATTATTTTAAAAGAAAGAGAAAAATACATATATTCTAAAGAGTCTTCACAAAGGGAATATTCATTGTGAAACCATGTATTCTGATTTTTAGTCTTTTTAGTGCACTGCGATAATAAATATATTTGTGATTGCATTCCCTCCTCCACTGGTGCTAATCATCTCTCACTTTTGCCTTCTTTTCCTATGCCATTAAATCCATATTCTCTTGAAAATGCTACACAAGGGGGCAGCTGGGTTGCTCAGTGGATTGAGAGCCAGGCCTGGAGGCGGGAGGTCCTAGGTTCAAATTTGACCTCAGACACTTCCCAGCTGTGTGACCCTGGGCAAGTCACTTGACCTCCATTGCCCACCCTTACCACTCTTCCACCTAAGAGCCAATACACAGAAGTTACGGGTTTAAAAATAAATAAATAAATCTGTCCATGAGGTTTCTGCCCCATGTAGGAGGAATCTGACCATGGGCATGTTTCAGATGGTCTGAAAAAAAAATGCTACACAAAAGAAATACCTAACAATCTGCCAACTCCTAAGATTATGGGGGTGAAAAAAAAAACAACAGAAAACTGAACTAATTAATAAGATCCTGCCATTGTTTCTTTGGTGAGTTTCAAACTTTATTTAGTTCACATAATTAAATATTCAAGCATAACTGACAGTGCTGCTACTAGAAACTTTTTTGTTTAATTTTTGACTGTTGTTAGTGGTTACTAGGAAAAATAAAATTAATACTGAATTTTGGTTTTGTGTCAGATATTTTCAGTCCTTAAAGATATGTGCCTTTCAGGCTAATCGTTAGGGTAGTTTCATTTGTTAAGTCATTAGAGAAAGATTAATGTAAAGACAGTAAGTATTCTTCAATAATTTTGTGAAGTAAGGAATTGAATAGTACATGCTATTCCCTTTTGGAATCCATATGAAGTTATTTGAATTCATGAAATATGTTAAAGAAATTAAATATGCTATAATTGGTATAATTATTATTGCTGAAAAAGAAAAACAAAGCACTGGTGCCAGAGAAGTCAATTTTAGCAATTTCTGATAGCTTATACATTGAAATATGAACAGTGTATAGCTTACCATGCATATATCACCTTGTATTATATTCAACATAACATTTAGAATAATAACTCTCTATGTAAGATATGTTATTGGGCAATCTTCAGTGTAATATTCTTTAGCAAATCTCAGGGAACATTTTCCCCAATAGGTATGTTCGTTTATTTTCCCTCTGTATTTTTAGCATGTAAGAATAATATGACTTTTTATTATCATATAAAATATTTGCAAGAAGTGTCTGAGGTATATGTAGAAAAAATTGTACATGTTTTTTCTAACACTTTCACAAAATTGTTAAGTAGGAAATGGCATGCCATCTGGCAGCTGCTTCTACAGTCCCCTTCATGTTGGGGGTTTGGACCTGGGGAAATACATTTCTTCATAGTTTTTGCTCTTGTACATTCTTCATTTTTGTTTTCAATGATATTTCTCACATCTAGCTAATTCCTGCTTTTCTACTTTTATACTGGGACCTAAACATTTACCATTTTGTGCTTGAGTATTCAAAATAATGAGCATTTTCCAAAGGCTCCCAATCACCCCAAAAAATGATAGAAGATAGGGGGCTCATGAAGAAGAAGAATACCAAAAAGCAGCAACAACCAACTAGCAACTACAACCACCAACTACTAACCTAACCTTTATATTGTACCTACTATGTTCAGGCACTAAGTACTTTATTACTATCATCTCATTTTATTCTCACAACTACTCTGGGAGGTAGGTACTATTATTGAACCCATTTTTCAGTTGCAGAAACTGAGACAAGGTCTTCCTGACTCCAGGCCCATCACTCTAACCATTGAACAACCTAGCTACCCATGTAATATTTGTGATGCATTTTAGTTCTGACTTTAAAAACAAATTTTCCTATTTTTCTGTAATTCAACAATGAAAAAATTTAAAGAGATTTTTTAAAATTTCATTCTCCATTTCTGAGAAACAATTGATGAATAAGTAAGTTGATATCAGAGTTTTATTGAAAATTCAAGTATTTCAAAAGCTTTCTTGAAGTACCTTCTCATATTCAGTAAATATATCATATTAAATATATTTTCGGATAGGTTTATGGTACATGTTTATTGAATTACAGAAGACAGAAAGGCAAGAAGCAAGGAAGGCAGGAAGCAAGGTTGAAAGGAAGACAAGCAGGAAGGAAGGAAGGGAGGGAGAAAGGGAGGAATACTTCTTGATTTTTTACAATGCATAAAGTACCATGCTAAGATCTGTAGTTGTAAAGAGAAAATATTCTCAAAGAGCTCACTTTCTAATAGGTAGAAACAACATGTATAATTTCAACTTCAAGTCAAATGGAAAGGTCCAGTGGTCCTCAGTATACAGCAGTAAGACAAAGGTAATGAGAATTTAGTGTCATTTCCATGGATAACAAAATCAATTTTTATATTGAAACATTTGCTAGTGCTACAGACATGGTAGTGGATGTTTTTTCCCCCTGTCTTATGACTGCTGAGTAGATAGAGAATGGATATATGCTGAGAAACTTTCTAGATTGAAGGATCGGAAGCAGGGACCAGAGTCTAGTTGATTGTCAACTTGAATAATTAACAAAACAACCTGTTCTATAACTAATCTAAATGGGCAAGAATTTCCTGTAGTTGAATAATTGTTGGAAAGCATTCCTTTGACTTTTAAATTTCTACAAAATCTATATGTCTCTTGAAAGAACTGGTATAATGGAATGCATTACATTTAGGAGATATCAAGACTGATAGAACTAAAAGTGATGTTTTCAGTTCAGAAGGATAGCTTAGCCTATTTTTTTTTTTTTACTTAGTATTTCTCTTTCTGCTTCTCTTCATCGCAATATATTACTAGGCATTATCTGGCTCCTACAAAAAAGAAAAGAATAACAATAATCCTTCACTGAGAAAAGAAAAAAAATCACATCCTTTGTCATGTTTTAACCAATTTTTTCTCACTTCCTATTTTGTTTTTCTAAGTAATGAGGTCTTCTGGTCATATATCAATCACAGTTTTCCTCTAGTTTTCTCATCCTCTAGACTTCTTTTTATTTCTATCCACTTGACATTCGTTTTTCTTTTTACCTATTGCATTTTATTTTTACATTCATATTACATTAGGGAATCCTTTCTAGAAATTTATTGTCTTTGCCTTCACTTCTTGTTTTAAGTAACTTCTAACTTACTTGTTTTGACTTAAAAATGATTCACCATTACATACTGACAGAAGATAAATCTTCAATTTCTTTGCTATTTAGAAATCAAGCCACTCATCATTTTGACCCTTGATAGTGAGCACTAATAATTTTTCTCTCTATTGAATACCAAGTTTCATCTTTGAAAGTCGATAGAATATGGAAGTTTCAGGTTTCAAAAAAAGTCAGTGAAATTCCAAATATTTAGTAGAAAATTCATCTGCTGGTAGGAAGTCAAAGTTGGAAGATGCTAAGGGAAAATCCCCTGTGGTGTTCAATTAAAAAATGAAAATAGAATTGTATTTATAGTTTTTCTCCATCCCAAGTTTAATCTGCCTATTTATAATTGAGAGTTATCTGCTGCATAAAAGTTTGTCTTCCCAATATGGTGACTAAATGACTAGAAATTTAATTAAATATTTTTTGAATTCCTTGATATGAAATCAGTGGGCTAGCATTGAGAACCTTTATATGGTGCTGAAAAATTTTGACCCTAATTGTGAAATTAAATAAGCAAATATTTCACCATTAGATAAAGCTTTGTTATCTGCTACACTTAAGAACATTAGGGAAGGAGAATACAGCATGTGCATATGTAAAAATAGTGGTATTTTTACATGATTAAAAAAATCTCACCTGTACCACTTTTTATACTGTGATTTTCATGTATCATTCAACATATTTATGCCCTGTTTTCTTCATCTTTTAGTCTGAGAAGGTTGGACCACATGGTTTCTAAAATCCTTTCTACCTCTAAGTCATTGATTGATTGCACTTGTGTCCATATAATATTATGAAGAATTTCTGGAAAGTTGTAGGTATGGTGTTGAACTTGAATTCATTTCCAGTCTTTGACATTTAATGTGATAATAATATGGAAGAGATAGCCTTAGGCTTCTTTCTATGACTCATCTACTAAACTATAGACAGGTTCCAAGCTATACTGATGGAAAGAGTTCCCATAAATATGAAATTAAAAATAAAGTATAAACAATTGAATTCATCTAGTTTAAGCTATCACACTATGAGTTCACTAAGAAATGGATTCCTACACCTGATTGTCCTGTTCATTATTTTTCCATTGCTAAATTTGCATGCTTATTTCTGAAGAGCATCTTTCACATAGACTTCTTCCTTTTTACCTCTACATTTATATCCAAAGGATTGGTCCTAGGCATTTCCTTCCAGGATTACTGTCACCAACTTTCTTTGTTTTCCATCATTACAAAATTCTGAATGCACTGTTTTATCTCGAGTCAAATGATATGCTTTGCCTCCTTACAACTTTGCAATTCATATCCCAAAACTTCAGGCTTAAAAATGGATGCCTTCCAACAAGTCGCCTAAAATATCTTCCACATCTAATTAGTTATAAATATCACTAATTCTTCTTTTGCACTGCCTCATTTATACAAAACCTTACTTTAATTTCTATTGTCACTACAATAATTCATTCAGTTATTACTCCTAAATTAGAGATAGTGTAACAGTTTTTAAAACTTATATCCCTGTGCTAGCTTCTATAATTAGGAATTTAGATTTAGTGATGAAAGGGATTTATTTCAAAGAAGATGGGCAATGAATGCAAACAAGTTAGTATAGAAGAAAATATGTCCCTAACCACACAAGAGTTGTGGGAAAGAGGGCTATGGTGATCTGACCCTGGGTGTGAAAATCTGATAATCAGGTTGGCAGAAGACCTGAAGTGAGGTGTGGAAGACAGGAGTCACTGATGAGGGCAGTAATCAGACAGATCCTTCCTATATGCTTGCACTCTTTTTTACCATGCATTAGATTACATCTTTGGAGAGTCATTCCCTGAGCCACCTTATCAGTGCCTTGAGTACAGTGAACTTAATATTTGTCCAGTGGATGAATGGAAGTTATTTGGTAAACCTGGGGGTAAAGCTCAATTTTCTTCTGTCATTTGAACTTAACTTTTACTTTTTATACTTGAGAAAATACACTTCTGGGTACAAAAAATAGAAAATTCCTTTTCCAGTTCTCTTTAGTTCTCCAGACTAGCTAAGTTTCTGAATCATTTAGTGATATAGTACCTTTACTTCTGATCAGTGGGTCTGAGGAGAGTTATTTTCTTGACGCTGTTTTTCTCAAGCATTGGTATATACAGGCAGGAAGACAGAGGAGAAAATATGTGATCAAGTGTTAGGGAATCTTAGTGTCCCATTTAGAGAGCAGAAGCATCATTAAAAATATTTCTATGCCTATTGTGAACTCTTCTAGCTTCAGAATTACTATGAAGTTCAAGAAGCTCAGATTTTAGTTAAAATAATGTAAAATGTCTGCTTTATGTAATTAAAAACAAAGAAATGAAATATAAAAGCTTTATGACCCTACCACAGAAAATAAATAATTAAGCTTTCCCTGATTCCTCCAATCCACAGCTCCCTTTTTCCTCTTGGACCTCACATAGGTCATGCATCCTTCCAATGCATATACTATGTATTATTATGTATAATAGTTACCTGTGTAAATGATACTATATACTCTATATTCTCCATGACAACTCTGGGTCTTATCTAACTTTTTGGCTCCTTTAGCCCAGAGCAGATTGGTTTGCACAGAATAGGTGCTTAAGAAACATTTTTAAAATTAAGTTGAATTGGCAGATTTGCCAGATCATGTGATAAACAAATGATGGACCAGATCTTCTCAACTGCTCAAAGTTCCCAAAAATAAATTACATGCCAAACATAAAGAAGCTTCACCAGGAGCAGGAAAAGAGGACAAGACACCTGGATAGGGCACTCTGTGTGTGTGTGTGTGTGTGTGTGTGTGTATTGTGTGTGATGAGGGCAGAGGGAGGATGGCTATTCAGCATTTAAGATAATAAGCAGCATTCAACTGGAGCCAGTTTTGTTCATCCAAAATATTTGAGGCAGGAACCTAAGCTTGTGTACTGTGAATTGAACATGAGAGGAGGCTGAGATGCTTTCAGATGGAGCCTCCAAGGAAACCAGCATCAGAAGGGAGAGAGGTGAGAGAGCCAGAAAGTGAATAATACAGGATAATGGTGGGGAGAAGTTGGAGCTGAAATTGCCAAAGACCTCAGGAAGAAGAAAACTCAAACACCTTGAATATAAATAGATAAATCCACAGGGAAAAACATCAGCAACTGAAAGAAATATGATTTCCAGATCAAAGAAACTAGTTCAGGTACCTGTGAATAAATACTGCAACAAAAAGGAAAATGATGTAACAATTGATGAGACTGAGATGGAGGACTCTGTGGACTGTGAGAAGAACATGGAAGCAAAACACATTGTTCCTGAGTCGTTTGAAAGAAAAATTAGAATTATAAGAACAGAATTCATGGCCTAAACAGAAAAAAATAACAGACAGCATAGAAAAACTAGAATCTGAAATGGTATTTAGTGAAATTTTCACCAAAGAAACTAAAAAAAAGAACAATAGATTTGGAATGCAAATACTCAAAAATCAAGGACAATTTAGGAGGAAAAAAAGTAAAAATCAATATCATTAAAATAAAATGTTCTCACTATGCCAATTGAAAATGGCAAGTTGAAATCATCACTTCTCATCAACTTATTCCTTTGATATATCATTTGAAGTTTTTGTTCATAGTGGCTAAAATCTATGATTATTAATTATCTCTAATGGAAATAAGGGAAAATTTTGAAGATCAGAAGTCCCATTGTCAACTTTTCATCTAAAGCAGGCAAAGAGATAGAACCTACATGTTTTTCTTTAAAGCCAGAAGAGCTGAAGAAAGGAGTGAAAATTATAGGATTGTAAGTTGCTAATTATAAGGAATCTTAGAGGTTATCTAGTACAAAAGATTCATTTTACAAATGATAAGGAAGAAAGGAAAGGAAGAGGAACAAAGGAGTGAGGGAGAGGAGATATCAAGATTGCTCAAAAAAGAAAACACAAATCAAGAAAGGCAATTTTTTTATATTCTTAGAGTATGTGCATACAAAGATATTTTAGCTTGGAATCATACATGAAAGGTTCTGTAGAGGAACATATTTTTCCTTTTAAGCATACAAATGATTATGTATTTTCTCATAAAAATTTCAAACTTACAATGGCTTAAACTACACATATATTATTTTTTCTTTTAAAAAATAGTGGTTTATTATAATTATCTAATCAACCCATTATTGAGTATTTTATTAAGTGTCTACTATGTGTTATTACACTAAGTGCTAGAGATACAAAGACCAAAAACAGAATCTTTTTGATCGCAAGAACTTTTTTGATCTTAATAAGGAAGAAATTATAAGTATGTACAGATTAAATAAAAAATTAATACACAATAGAGACGGACACCAGCATTGAGGTGAATCAAAGTAGGCCTTATATAGAAAATGGTGCTTAGGTTTAATTAAAAAGAAAGAAAGTGAAGTGGAGGTTAGAAGGGAGACCATGCCATTATTCGGGTAGTGGGTATTGTATAAGGTGCAAACACACAGAGAGGGAAGATGGGAACATCCTGTATGAAGAACAGAGAGAACGCAAGTTTGGCTGAACTGTAGAGTGTAGTAAAGGAACTAATGTTTAATAAGGCTGAAAAGATTGGGACTACGTCACGACAGATTTCAAAAGCCAAACAGAGGCGTGTCCTGAGAGCAACCCAATATGGTTTAAGTGTAAGAACACTTGAGTAAGACTCAAGACTTGACTTTTAAGTCCTTGTTCTGGTTGGGAGGCCTCAAGCTAGTCATTCATTTATGCTCTCTGCACCTCAGTTTCCTCTTTTGTAAGATGTGGATAATTATACCTCCCCAACCTCCTTTACATTATTATACTGAAGAAAGTACTTTTTTGAACCATAAAACACAGGACAAATTAAAGCTATTATAATTAGCCTCCATGAAAATGAGTTAACAGAAGAGAATTAAAATGTCTGATGATTCAGCAGCAGTGTTCAAATATGTTGTAATAACTATACTGTATATGTAAATATAACTTATTATATTTTTAATAATATGCTTTTTGCCTATCCCCAGTGCCAAATAACCTTCACACAATTTTATCAAAATATCTACATTTATGCATTTATTGGATAAATTCTATGTTGATGTAGTGAAAAAAACCAATTCATTTCCTTTCTCCAAAAGGAAAGTGATGAATTAGATTATCACTAAAGTCTTTGGGAACTTGAAAAATGTTATATCACTTTAAAATATCACTTGTATGCTTTAGCTAGAAGTTGTGTTAATGATAAGCTATCAAGTGAAAAGAAAACATAAAACAGAGGAGAAGAAATTTACTGTTTCCCTTCTAATTAGTTAGGGTCATGGGGTTCAAGGGATTTTGGAAGATACATACATAAAGAAACAAAAATACCCTTATAAACTTAGGGGAAGATATTAACAGCATGTGTGACTTGCTTAGAAATGGGAGAAGTAGATAACAAGATGAAAGGAGAATTGGATTAATTTGTTTACAGTTTATTCTTCTCTTCTTCTCCTTTTAGCCTTTCCCTTTTCATGAATGTTTTTGCTTCTGACAACTCTGCCTTTTACCCATCCTCCCTTTTCTTCTTCTTCCTACCCTTTTCCCTCCTCATTAAGGTAAGATAGGTTTCTGTAGCTAATTGAATGTAGATGCTATTCCTGCTTTTTGCCAATTCTGATGAGATTATGTTTCAAGCTCTGCTGACACCCCTCATTTTCCCCCACCACTGTTCTGATTCTTAAGGGCCTTTCCATGTGAGATAATATACTCCCAACTTTCTCTTCTTTTCTCTTTTCACATTATATTCCTCTTTTTTATCTCTTAATTTTGTTTTGCTTTTGTTCTCTTTCTATATATTCTCCTGTCACTGCCCTAATACTGGTAAAGTTTAATTATTTCCTATATTTTAAGTATCCTAAGAACTTTAAATATTTTAGGTACTTCAATCATCATAGATATCTTTTAAATATCTTAGTTATTACCTTATGTAGTAATGAAATCAGTTTAACGGTATGGTTTCCCTTAATTATCTTAAGAATCTTTTTTTTCTTTAATCTTAAGAATCTTAAGTACCATTCTCTTGTATCAGAGATATCTTAAGTGTCTTAGTTACCATTGCATAGCATTTATGGACACAGTCAATAAATATAAAAGCAGCTGAATAAATTTATATAGTATTTTATAGTTAGCAAAGAATTTACTATAATCCTGTAAATAAGAAAATTATTACCAACAGTGTCACAAGTATCATTAACAATATCATCATTCCCCCCATTTTGAATGAGGAAATGAAAGCTCCAAAAAGATTCAATGAGTTGTCCAAGGTCCCACAGCTATGTCATAACTGGAAATTGGACCCAGCACTTTTGAATATAAATCCAGCATGTTTTCCTCATGATATCACTCTACCCCCCCTCAGTCTCACTTTTCTTCCAGATATTTTCTTATCATGTGTACACAGCGAAGTCTAAAGCTTCCGGAAGCTTTTATTTTAGCAATTAAGAAAAGAAAGGAAACGTAAGAAGTAATACACAGCAGTGAATTCGTTCTAACAAAAGTGCTGTATAACAGATTATATTAAAATATTCTTCCTAATAATTTTCTTCCTTCAAGTACAAATGATAGATAAAATTTGATGGCCACTTCTCTTTTCCTGCCACCTACTTGTCCTCCTTAACCTGCCCTGCCAATACACCAAGAAACAAGCACCCTGGTAAATCCCAGTAGTCTAAGCACTTAAATATTGCCACATAAATTCTTGTGTTATTTTGAAGCTTCAGTTTCTTTTTCTTCATCGTTTCTTCTCTTTTATGGCCCTTTACATTCTTTTCTCAACCTGTAAGAAACATCATTTCCATTATAAAATGTATACTAGATAATTTCCTCTTGCTCTGAGACCTCTTAAAGGTAGAACTGCATAGACCCTGAACAGGTAGTCCTTGGGATACTGACAAACAAAGAAACAAACCAAAAATATATATAGTATTTCTGTACTGCCTCCTAGACTTGCTGCCTTTTCACATAAAAAATCCACAATTACCCTGGACAAACTCCTCATAAAAAGCCCAAACTAGGTCAGCTTAGCCAGAAGCTGTATCTCAGAACTCTCATTCCAATCCTAGTAATGATTTTCTCATGGGAAAACAGCTTACTTTTTTGTGATCTTGCATTGCCTGTTGAATTAAATAGTATTTTTATAACATATCTAAGGAAAGCATAATTTTCTATTCCTTTAGAAACTGGTATCCTTAAATTCTTCTTTAATTATTCAGAAATGAAGATAAATAATTGCTTTTAACCAATTGAAGAAAATATATGTTATGTCACTCCTATAAAAATAATAATTTGGTTTTCTTTTGCCTTAAGATATTACCTTGTTTCTAAATCATGTATTTTGCTTTCTATCTTTGTGGAAAGAAAACAGCCAGGGGAAGAGAATAAAGTTTTCTTCATTTGAATTGAAATATAAACTGTCTTTTCCAAAGCTTCTAAAATTTGGGTTGTGAGAAGACTACTAAATGCTATACATGTAGGTAAATTATTTAGTCCTTCTATATCTTTATACAATAAATTAGAATTGTGGAGTAGTTTTAGAGACTCTTGGCTATAAACAAATAAATCTCCTTTAGAGTTTACTCAACAAACCTGGTTCTATCACAAGACCTACTTAACATGTAATTCCAGCATATCTTCTAACAAAAAATAGAGAGAAAACCATTCATATACCGACCCCATGCAAGGAAAAAAGCATCACAACAAATTAGGCTCTCTACAAGACATTTTTAAAATATTTTTTCATTTAAATAAACTAAAATTTAGGTTGCAATTTAGGAAATTTGACTTTGAGGAAGCAACTTGGTGAAGTAGAGAAAAGCATTCCTCTTGGAATCAGCTCACTTGGGTCAATCCCATCTCCAACTTTTACTGGCTATACAACTATGAAAATGTCATCTCGTTGTTCTGTCTTTTTTTCCTCCCAATCCTTAATACGAGGATAATATTTACATCCTTTTTCCCACAGAGTTGTCATGAATAAAACATCATAAACCTTATAGAAAGGTGAGATAGAAAAAGTTTATGCCATTCTCTATATGGGATCATGTGAGAGAGTCATAAGTTTCAAGAGTAATATATAACTACATTTTGGAGTAGCTAACCCTTAATAGTGTGTGGTGAAAAGTGAAGGGATGGAAGTAGGATGGATGGAAGAAAGGAGAGAGGAAGGTAGAGGAAGGGAAAAGAAGGTGGCGGTCTGAGCCCCAGCTGGGGGAAATTGACCAGAACCCTCAAATGAATGATCAGAGAGCAACTTTAGGGTTTGAATAGCTGGATTTTATTTTAATTAGAAAGGGAAAGGTCTGGAAAACCTAGGGAAAACTAGGAGGTAGGAAGAAAGGGAAAAAGGCGCCAAGGGAGAGATCAGGGTTCAGGGTAGAGAGTGCTAGCAGGTGGAGAGAGCCCAGCCAGCCTCCAAGGTGTAGAGCACTTGCTGGAGAGAGAAAAGGCGCCAAACTTTCCCTTTTATGCTTTCCCTGACACGTCCCCCGCCAAAGGAAGTGGGAGGTATCAGGGGAAGTTTGTAGCAGAGAGTCCTGGGAGACAAAGTCTTCCAGGGCTTACAATAATTTCAAATGACACAATAGGATGATGACTTTTTAGGCAGTGCTTGCCCAATAACTCTGGGTGGCTGATGGGTTTCGAAAAGTGGTCTTTTATAGGAAGAGATTCAAATAGCATTCTGAGAAAGGTGATGGGATATGACACTTTGGAAGGAAGAATTAAAACACTCTTCTAGGCTTAATTAAGAGATGATCATCAATCTAATAACACTCAAATTCAGCTACTTTCCCCCCCTGGAATATGTGTTAAACCAGAGAAGTCTTAATGAGGAGTATGGCTTTAATGCTGGCTCTCAGAGGGTTTCAAAAGACAGAAATGGTAAGTATGTGAGGACAATAGGTAGTGGGGTAATCAGAGGCAAAGGTGTAATCCCACATGTGACACACAGGAGTTGATGGTGAAGAGTGCATTTTACATGCATTTTACATGGAAAGGATTATTAGATTATTATGTCTGGCAAGTTAGGGTGGAAGACCATAAAGAGTTTAAATTTTATTTGGTAGGTATTATGAAACAACCAAAGATGATGGAGCAAAGAAGCCACATATCTGTACATAAACAAAATTAATTGGTTGTCATTATGAAGGATGATGTGGAGGGGGGGATAAAGCAAGTCAGGTAGGCTTCTCTAATTTGAAGGCTATTTCAGTAGATGAGGCAAATGTTAAGGGGGACCTGTATTTCCTAGGATGGGGAATGAGGAAATGAGAGGAAAGAGGAATTACAAGATATGGAGGTAGAATCCAAAGAACTCAGCGGTGATTTTGTATTTATGGCAGGCGACAGAGTACTTATCTAAATTCTTATATTTAATTTTATCCATCGACATACTGAACCATAAAAAACTTCCCCTACTTCTGATAATATTTTTGAATAACTGGGCAAACAACTCAGAATGCTGACCTTCTTCTGAAGACCTAAACCTTGAGCTCTGAATCCTACAGGAGGTGGGAAGTGTTTTAAGAGAACAAAGTAATGGGCAGAGGCCCTCCCAGTTGGGCTTCCTTCTTAAAAAGAAGCCTCAAGCAGGAAGTCATCCAGGGTCCTAGATGGGAAGGGCACATCATGAAAGGGAGGGAGGTATTGTAACAAAGAGGACTCAAATTATCCACAGTTTTAAAAAAATATACGTAAATGCTTTTCATAAGACAAATATGCATTAAGTAGGACTTATTGTTTCATTTAAGAAGAAATATCACAAAATTATTTCCCAAAGAATTCAATCAACCAAGTGTCCTCTAATAAAGAAAAATCCCATTAAGCATAAAGGAATTTAAAATGTCATCAAATTCAAATGATTTTATCTAGTTATCTTTTTCAAGCAAAAAAAAAATCTCTGTTGTTGGAGATAAAAGAAGGATCAGCCTACTTTTAAAAGTGAGCTTATTTTCTTCATTAATATATTGACCACAAAAAACAATAATGTGTTTCTTTGAACCATAAAAGAGAATACCTATGGATTCCCACAGGACAGAAGTTTAGAGGTAATTTTGTTCGAATGTTTAAAAAAATTCTCATGAACTCAAAGGGAAAAAAAAACTTTCCAGAGGTCTCAGTGGTATCCAGGAGGCTAGGGAACTAGGGCAGGGTGGAGAAGGTAAGCCTTAATAGGTCTCAAAGTAATTTTCTGAACAGGGTAGAGATTAACTGTACTTGGAGCATGTATCACACTAGCCAATAAAAATCAGTATTTAAAAAAGTTTTCTCACTGATGTATTTCATCAGATCTAATAAAAGTTGGAAAAGAAGAATATAGCACTAGATTTTGTTCTTTGTACACGTATCCAGTATTTTATAGTTATGTAGTCAACTGCTCCCAAATCGAGAAGATTTACTGTAAATTATAGCTTCAAACTTAAAGTAATGGTAATATCAAGCCTCAGATATAGCAAAATATCATAGGATCATAAATTTGGGACTAAAAAGGATTTTAGAAATAATCTTGTCAATCAGTTCAATAAACATTTAGTAAGTCCCTACTATGTGCCAGTCATTGTATTCAGCAATGGATATGTAAAGAGAGGGGAAATATAGTGTCTATTCTCAAGGAGTTCACAACCAAATGGGGGAGACCAAATGCAAACAATTAAATAAAAAAGATGCTGATTAAATTGGAGATAACCAGCAAATGAAAATAGAGAACTAAGGGATTGATACAGGAAAGCCTTTCTGTAGCAGGTGGAGATTTTAGCTGTGATACAAAGGAAAGAAAGGATGCCAGGAGGCAGAGAGGAGAGAGAATTCTAGGCATGAAAGATAGTGAAAATTCCTAGAGTTAGGAGATGGAATGTCATGCTTGAGGAACATCATGGAGGCCAATGTTACAGGATTGAAGAATATATAAGGGCAAGGGAGGCAAGTTATGAAGGGTTTTGAATGCCTAACAGGATCTTTATTTGATTTTGGAGACATTAGGGAGTCAATCAAGTCCATTGAGAACAGCAGTGACATGTTCAGAACTGTACCTTTAGATGACTTTAGCAGCTGAGTAGAAAAGGGAATAGACCATGAGAGATTTCTTTCATGAAGAACAAGAAGAAGATTATTGCAGTAATCTAGGAGATTGGTGATAAGAATCTACATCTATGAAAAAGTAATCTGTAATTTTACAGATGAGGAGAAAAATAAATTTCTTAATTTTATGGATGTGGAGATTAAGCTCCAAAGTATTTAAGTGATTTACTCAAGAGTACATAATTTTTGAAAGAGACAGGATTTGAAACCTGATCCTCAGACTCCAAATCCAATGATGTTTCACCATATCTAACTTCTTTGTCTTAAGAACTCCTGCTGCCTCTTTCTTAAGAGAAATCCAATTGGTTACCTTTAACAAAGATCATATGTGAGATTTAATATTTGAGGTCAAATTAATCAACAAATGAATTATCAAGATATATTGTTCTTGTGGGTAGCTGAGTGCTCAGTGGATTGAGAGTCAGGCTTAGAGACGGGAGGTCCTAGGTTCAAATCTGTCCTCAACCACTTCCCAGCTGTGTGACCCTGGGCAGGTCACTTGACCCCCATTGCCCACCCTTACCACTCTTCCACCTAGGAGCCAATACACAGAAGTTAAGGGTTTTAAAAAAATTATTGTTATTGCTTTGTTAGAATTTATGTTGAATAGTGTGAGACAACTTATTCCTAGATGTAATTTGCACATTGTCTTCAGTATGGTTTTTCTTAAGACCTACTAACTAGGCTGGAAAAATCTACTCCTCAACATTGGAAATGTGTTACTTCCTTTGTGAGTTACTTTCTGTTTTAGCTGAAAAAAAAAAAAAACAACCTTAGTGGACCAAATAATTTTTGTTAATGAGGAATTCTATAAAAGAGGCAGACAGAGTTAATGGAAATATGTATGGGTACAAGACTTTTATTCATTAACTTGTGGTTAAGGAAGGACAGAAAGAAAGGGAATTTTAAAATGGTAGTTTCAATTTTTAAAACAATATGGATTGACATTTTGATGAAAATACACACACACACACACACACACACACACACACACACACTAATGAAATGCTTAGAAAAAGCATTTATTTCCATAAACCTTTGTCAAAAGAATCAATCAGCTGAAAATGACGCATCCTCTCTTCCTCTTGAATAACTTCATCAGTTGATCCTTTTTCTCAGTTATGGTTTCAATGGTAAGGATAGCCCCTGCTTGTTTAAAAAAATCAGGAGAAGGATTCAACTTGAGCATATCTAGCCTTTATGAAGCAGGTAGGTTGATCTAGTCCAGAGGATCTTAATTTTTTTTAATAATGAATAGGCTCCATTGGCATTGTGATGAAACCTGTGGACACCTTGGAAAAAGAAATGTATCTCCAAGAAGAGAAATGTTGGTAGGGAAGGACCTAGATGGATTGGTGATGAAAAAAAAAAAACACCTAGGGACCTTCCAGGGCCAATGAAGCACAAAACCCTTGAGACTATATGAAAACACAAGTTTATTTTACTTATTATGGTTAGGGAACAGATAGGTAAGATCCAAAGAGTCCCCGTGTCTATAAATCTCAATCTCCACCCAATTCCTATATTCCTCTCACGAGGAAGCTCTTCTGGTCTTCTTAAACCCCCCAAACCATCTAACTATTTATACTAAGAATAATCAACTAAACTTAATTGTCTCCAAAAGGGCTAGTGAGAATGGACTTTCAGAATAACATTTTAAATGCATAAAAAGAAATATATCATGTTACAAAAGAAATCTTGGACACTTGCTGTGTGACCCTGGACAACTCACTTAAACACAGTTTGACTTGATTTCCTCATCTGTAAAGTGAGTTGGATAAGGAAATAGCAAACCACTCCAGCAGCTTTTCTAAGGAAATCCTCAATGAAGCCACAGAGTCAGAAGCAAATAGCTACTTCAGGATCTGGAATGTGATCATCTATCTACATGAAGAAATAAGATGACTTACTTTAGTGGTAAGAAAAATACTTAACAAAAAAAGATAATATAAAAATATTGAGATGTTTGCAATATTCAGGCAAAAAGAAAAGACAAATAGGGAGAAATGTACAGCCTTTTCCTCTTTAGAAAGTATGATTTAAACTGCAAGATTGCTGAGAAACCCAATAACATATCGTTAACATTACAAATAAGAGATTATTTAAAGGATTGATAAATTTAAGTCAATCCATTCAATATTTATTAAGTTCCTCCTTTCCACAAGGTATACTGTTAATCTTTCTTCAATCATATTACATTTTAGATACTATATTCTACTTCTTACCTTTTTTTAAAAAAAATCTTTATCTTCTGTCTTAAAATGGATACTGAGTATCAGTTTCAAGGCAGAAGAGAAGTAAGGGTTAGACAATTCGGGGTAAGTGACTTGCCCAAGGTCATACATCTAGGCACTATTGAGGCCAGATTTTAACCTAGGACTTCCCATCTCCAGTCCTGATGCTTTATTTGTTGAACCACCTAATTTCCCCTTGCCTTTTAAAAAAATAAATGTTAATCCACATACTAGAAATGATGGGGGTTCACAGAAGAAAAAAGTGAATTATTAATTGTGGTACCCTTCCCATTTGAGCTATCAGACTCTTTCCCATGCCATTTCTCTAATAATTTAATTAACAAGGGCTTATTGGATATAGATTATGAATTGTTATAGATAGATGTGAAAGGATCAGCTCCTCCCCACAAGGTGCTTGCATTTTAGTTAGGAGAATGGAAATATACCAAAGGACTTGATCACAATTAGAAGCTGACATGTACAAAAAAGTACAAAATAATACACAAAATCAGATTTAAAGCACCTAATGCTTCTTGTCTCTGCTTCCCAAACTCCTTTAGAAACAGTGTGTCGCCAGTTCTCAGAATAATACTGTCAAAATCACAGATCAGAAAGATAGTAAGTGTGAAAATGGTTTAATCAAGGTCGTGCAAGTGGCACAAAACTTAGTCTTTCCAACTCAAAACTTAGGATTCCAACTGTCTTCTATCAACAAGAATTTTCCCTCTATTTGTCTTTCCTTTTCTTTTTTAATAGAAACTTTAGAACTACAAATCAATTCTTTGAATTCCTATCACCTCAGGGTAGACTTCTGGGTCTCAAAGTGAAATCTAAGAATTGTTAGTAACTCAAAAAGGTTATCCAAGTAATATAATGTCCAGTTTTTGTTAACATTAATATTGATGAAATGTTAATGCCTAAGTTCTTTATTTCCAACATGAAATGGTTTTAATTACATTAATTAATTTAAAATTGGAGATAGGCTTTTCTAAAATAGAGCCATAAAAATCACTACTTCCTATGAGCTTATTCATTCCCCTTAATGTAGACATGTATGTTTGTCAATAGATTTGATAGTTTTGAACCCTACCCAAATTTCATTTTTTAAAAAATAAAATCACTTTTAAAATTGCTACTCTAAATTATAATGTTGCCAAGTCCACAAATCTTGTATATATTAGAATAAATATTATAGAAAAGATGATTTGATAGAAATCTATTTTTGCTGATTATATTAGTTCTGTTCTTAGTTTTCTTCATGTTGTCGGCGTATTTTTAAGTTGTCCTCACTAGAATTAATAGGCTAAGATTGTAATAGCATCTGTGTCTAAATTGGTGACAGAATTTCATGTAAAATCAAAGAACTCTGATTCATACATGCTATTCAGATATTTTAAAATTCCAACTCATTGAAGAATTAAACCAGACATAGTGTATTACATTTCTAATTCCTTGATTAACTAATTAAAATAAGTCAACCCTCTTTTCATATCCAGTTACTAGTATGTTCAAATGAAACTCAGAGATTATTGTCATGAATTCCTTCCCTCCCCCCCCTTTTTACTATCTTCCCAAGGGGGCAAATATTTGATTATCCAATTTTTGTCTAAATCAGTTAAAATTTATTCTTTGAAACTTTTACTTGATTCCTTTTTTGTATTTTCTAGCATCAGATTTTCATTTAAACCTCATTCCTCCTAAATGTACTCATATTGCTATGGTCTTGATCCTAAATTCTGTTGCTTTATTTATAAAAAAGATGGTCCATTTATTAAAATATTGTATCCATTGAAGCATTTTCATATGTATTTATACAATAGCCCTATAAATAATTAAGCACTGAGTTAATGCTTAACAATAAGGATCTCTATATTATTTCAATTTTCAAGTTCAATCTTATTCACAATTTGGAAAATTACCATAAAAGAACTGAAAACTTTTAAAGATCAGGATTAATGTACTTCATCCCACATTCCAATGTAGTAGATTTTATAATTAGCTTCTTTTAAGCCTAGGAAACTATATAAGAATGACCCTAAAAGTCCTGACATTTCATTCTAGTTGTCGTATTCAATTGGAATTAAAAGATTTCCTTACCTATCAAAGATGATTTACTCTTAATTTAATAGGATTATCTTTGGAGCTCCACCCTTACACAAATATGTTCAAAATAAATTTTGCTACTTTTATTCTCTCCTTGGTCAGGTATAGAAATGAAAAGAACCTTACTTTTCAAATTATTAGCATTCTCCCTCTGCCCTTTCTTCTTTTTTTCAGCCTCTACTACATGAAAAAGACTTCCTTAAACTTAAATATTACCATCAAGAAGTACTTCTCTATTTCAAATTGTCTTTCTGTATTTTTTCCTCACCAGTTCTTTACCGAAATTGCATTTTGCTCCTTGATCATCAGTCAATGTCCTCTGTGTTTTTCTCTGCACAAAATTTGCTTACTCTCCCAATTCCCTGCTCAAACTCAATTGACTTTTCTAAGTTCAAAGCCATTTTTTTAAACAGTGGTCAGGAAAAGAAACATGACTCTTTTCCATGACCTTCTTTACCTAAACATAAATTGTTCCCACTGCAAAATTCATAGTTACTTCCATTTTTGATGAAAAAAAATCAGTGTTTTCCATGGACATATTCTTCATCTGGCAGACTTTTCTTTTTTTAAAATGCCTCCTTCCACATAAGATATGCCAAACCTCCCAAATAAGCTTTTTAAGTTTTTAAGTTTCCCCATTCCTCTTGTAAACTTGTTATATGTGTTTTATATGAAGTTTCATTGGAGAAAGGTTCAATACTATTTCACTATAATATCAAATTAATTAAATAAAAGACTAAACAAGGTAGCTTCACAATTTCATTGTGCCAAAAAAAAAAAAATAGAAGTCATTCCACTTCAGTTTAACAGATATTTACTAGTGCACAACTATGACAAAGTCATGGTAATAGATACTAGGAATGCAGACAGGAGGAACAGGTTACAGAATGCTCTGAAAGAAAAAAAATAAAACAATCAAATGATATAGAGACATTTATATCTATCCATATTAAGGCTTAATATAAGGGAAAGTGTGATAAGTTTGTGGCACAACAGAAAGTCAAACATCAAGACTTGAGTTTGAGTCCCAGCAGCTCTACCATTTACTAATCGTGTGATTTTAGATATTTCATTTAAGTATCTTAAATTCTTTGGCTTCGCTTTTTATACTTATAAAGTGAGACAATTTGGATCATATGATCTTCAGTGTTCTCGTCCGCTGTAGTTCCATGATCCTGCTGGTCTAACATATAAAAGAACCATACACTCTCTCTAGAACTGGAAGATGTTCTGGTTTATACTCTCTCTTTCATTTCATTTTAATGATAAGGAAATGGAGACTTAGAAGGACTGAATAGCCTGTTGAAAGCCACACATTTAGTAACCACCACATTCCAGATTCAAAGCACAATTCTTTTGACTTCAAATACTTTTGAGAAGTCCAGATGGTGTATGATGAAATTTTGTTGAATGAAGCGATTTTTCGTTCCTTCCAAAATTTTATCATACATAGATTTAATGAGTGTTTCTTATCGTACAAATCATTTGTAAAAAATGCTGTACCTGTCCAAGAACAATGTTATGTTTGATATGTTATGAGAGACTTTGGTATGTTATGAGAGACTTCTTCCAGACTGATATCTCTCAAAATTCTTTAAACCAATCACTTAACTGCCCTGTCATATGATCCATATCTATTTAATTTGTCCCAAGAGATGAGAGAGAGAATGGCAGAACTAATAGAAGATTAACCTCTAGGTAAGCAAAAAATGGGGTTCTAATCCTGCCTCTGACCACAGTCTCACCAGGTGATGATGGGGCAAGTCCCTTATCTCCTCAGTGTCCTGAAGTACTTTCAAAACTATATATTATAGATCTATAACGGAAGAGAGAAAGATAGTATCAAAAACTGATAGTATCAAAAGAATATGGAGGGCAGGTATGTGGAAAAGTGGCTAGAGTACAGGGACTCAAGTCTGAAAAACTCATCTTCTCTCATTCAAATCTGGCCTAAGAAACATACAAGCTATGTGACCCTGAGAAAGACACTTAACCATGTTTGCCACCATTTTTCATTTGTAAAATGAACTGGAGAAGGAAATGGCAAACCATTCCAGTATCTTTGATTAGAAAATCCCAAATGGAGTCACAAAAAATCATGAACAACAAAAGAATAAATGATCCTTTGGCAAACTCCAGATTTTAGTATCTTCTAAGGTTTTTACTTATGAAGCCTTTTTCTTTTGTCATTTCACTGACAAGTCTTTCCTTTCTAGAAGTGAAAAAAATGACAAACCTTTATAAATTATTCATACATTTCATGCTTTTTATATCACAACTTCCAAATGATTGACCCTTTCATGATTATTGAGATAGTATAGGGTAAAGTAGTTATCTAACTTCTAGACTTCCAATATAACCTAAGCATCCAATTTGACTAAGTTGAAAAATAGCTAATACTCCTTTTCATGAGTGATTCAATGTATTAAAACCAAAAAATCTAATTGGTTTTAGATATTATAGAATTCTATTACATAGTTTCTTTTTGTTGATATATTACCCATTGTCCATTTATCTTCCTTTACATTGCCTCTTGTTTTCATTATGATAAATATCTGGACATTAAAATAATTCATTTAGTTTTTTAATGTGGTCCTCTAGTACCTTGAAAAATCTGGCTCTTGTATTTTGCATATTAAAACATGTCTGCAGAATATAGAAAGTCAACACACCTGCCTTGCCTATTGCTCGAAATGCTCAAAGATTAAAGCTAAATAGAAAAGGTTGCAATGTTATTTTCCTTCGGGTTTCCTTTTCTTCTTGGTTCCTTGTCTTTGCTGAACATAGAGTATGCTTCATTGGCCTGTCACTGTGAGATGATGCTCTAGTGATATTCAAATGTCTTCTAATACCACTCCATCGCTTAAAAACAGAATGCATATAGGTTTGACTCCACTGCAAAGACATTCCTACAACTGCTTCCTTGACTTTTCTTAAATCCCTTATTTTTTTGCCCAAACAATATTATATATAATTTTTCTTTTCTAGACCAAAAATACCATCACTTCAAGAAATTAAATCACTACCAAAGCTTCTGTTGGTGTCTTCTAAAGTGATTCCCTTAGCACTGTTCCCAAAGGTCCACTTTATTATTTTTTCAGTTGTGATTTAACATATTGTCAGAAGATCAGATTTGTAAAACAGACATTTAACTGAAATGGAAAATAAAATTGATACCTGGTATCTTGAAGCTACTTGATATTCAGTGCCATTATAAAATGTGAAAATGACATTCAAAAATTTTTGTAGGAAAAAAAATTAGTAGCATTAAGATGATTTGGGAACTCATTAACTCCCTTAAAGTTTTGGCCTACCAACCTGCTAAAGAAGGTTCTAACATTTTCGTCCCTTCTTTTATTCATTAAACTTCTTGTTTTAAACTTAGTTCCCCTTTCTTCTAATATTTTTTTCAAGCCAAATAAAAAAATCTATCTATCTATCTATCTGTCTATTTTACAAGTGATAGAAGTTAAATGGCATGCCAATGGTCACACATCTAGGAGTTTCTGGATAAAATTTGCACTCAGGTCTTCCTGATTTCAAATCTATTATCTGCTATTTAATCTAGATGTATCATGTAATTATAAAATAGCCTGGATAGCCTCAGAAGTTCCTTCCAGCTCTAAATCCATAAACTCCTGATCCTTTCCACTCATGTTGTACCTACTGGACATCATTGTTTCCAGAATTTCATTGCCCTCAATCAAGGACTACTATTTTTTATTTTTGCCAAATTCTATTACAAAAAACTTCAGAATGGGGAGCTAAGGAACAAAGTGAATAGTTGCAAAAGACTGGAAGTTACAACAACCCTATGCTTTCTGCACAGTTAAAAAGGAGATACCCAAAAGGAGTATCTACAGTAATTTGAAAATAGCTGGCTACCCATTTCCTTAGATTTTTTTGTATCTGTTCCCTTACTTAGAGTTCTTAAAAGCCTAAACTATGCCTTCTTTTTTACTCTTAAAATTCCCAGTCTTATGAGTTGGTGGCAAAAGTGGTGTGTGTGTATGTGTGTGTGAATTTAGGAAAGAATCATAATCATTATTGATAAAATAACTTCGGATTCTGAAACATAAATCTTGTTTCCTATAAATGGCATAATCCCAGTCTTGTTTAGGAGCTGCAGGTTTCAGTTTCTTAATCAAGCTGTTGGAAATAATGCAGGTTTATCTCTCTAGAGGCTGTGACAATAACCATTATTGTCTACAGATACTGCACATAGACCTGCAAATGAATATGTAGTGTCAATGGGAGAGTCATATTTATTATCTATTCCTTTCAGCTCTTTTCATTTACATATAAAACCAAGTGAATGAATGATTCTATAAATGCTTCTACAGCATTTAATTGTCTGCTTTTTATTGTAGACCACAAAATATTCAATAGTTTTATTAGAAAGCAAGCACAATGGGCATTTATACCTATTGTGATAGCTTAAAGCTGCAAATCCTCTCCCTCTCCTGTAATGCCTTTTGTCATTAAGACCCCCTCCTTGATAGGCTATTTCCATTTTCACCTCTTGTGTTTCATTTCTTATAAAACACCCCATCCTCCACTTCCTCCTTCTTGGCAGCTCTTCCTATCAATCTAAGCCTAGAAAAGAGAACAGTTTATATTCCAGAATAGCTCACTATCTACTGTGCTACATGAAGAGGGCCTTGAAGTCAGGAAGACCTAGACCCACATCCTATGTCTCACACACTTTGGCTGTGTGACTGGAAGATATTACTTAACCTCTCAGTCAGTGCTCCAAGTCAATGATGTCAAACTCAAATAGATAGGGAAGGGGCCAGCAAACCATTCTTGAGGATCCCTGCTATCATATATTGCCTGAAAAAAAAAACATATTTTATTGCATTTTTATTTATTTTGATAAATAGTTCCCAATTATAATTTAATCTGGGTCCTATCTCACTTGAGAGCCCCATCCTTGGCTCTGCTGCTCAATGAAATGAAACTATAAGTTGCATGGTAGGTTCTGATCTGCATTGATAAACCTACAGTGGTAAAGGTCTTCCTCACCAGAGTTTCCCGTTCAAAGTAGTAAATCACAGATTCTTTCTCTAAGTGCAGGATGTGGATAGGGTCAATCAGGTCAGGTTGTAAGGAGAGGGTGGTATTTAATTTGGCCTTTGAAAAATGGGTAAAATTTAAAGGGATAGAGATGAATTTTAGGTTGAAAAATAGAAATAAATGAGCCTTTGTTAAAATGATAAATAACATATATCTAAAACCATTAGTTGCTGTTATCTGTAATGGAGATGAACTAGATTCTTTTCCAATAAAATCAGAGATAAAACAAAGACATCCACTATCACCTTTTCCATTTAACATTTGAGAAGAATTCAGGGTGGGGAGGCTAGTATGAACAAAGGCAAAAAAGTAGGAATGAATTGCACAGTAGATCACAGAGTCATAAAATTCAAAGCTGGAATGAAACTTTTAAGATCAGTTGGTCAAATCTTTTTATTTAATAAATAAGGGAACTGGAGCCCTGAAAAAGGAAGTTACTTGCCCAAAGTCATAGGAAGAGTAATTGGAATCAAGATTGGTTCAGAGAACAATCCGTGGTTCAGTTTGGCAAGAATCAATGTTATTCAGAGGGTAATAGAGGGAGAAAATGTTGGAAAATTAGATTAGCCTTTGGGTACTTTGACTGATAGTCTTTGGGATTTGAATTTCATTCATTCATAATAGAGAATGGCAGAAGGTGAATGAATTGGGGAATGATGTGATCAGAGCTATGCATTTATTTTTCAGTCTTCTTCACAACCCCATTTAGGTTTTTCTTGGCAAAGATACTGGAATGTTTTGACATTTCCTTCTCCAGATCATTTTACAGATGAAGAAACTGAGGCAAACAGGGCTAAGCGGCATGCCCAAGGTCACATGGATAGGAAGCATTTGAGAGTGGATTTGAATTTGGGAAGATTAAGTATTCCTAACTCCAGGCTGGGCACTCTATCCTATGTATTAGGAAGATGAAATTGACTGTATTATTGGATTGGACTGGATAGAAACTGGATTCAGACAGACACTTTAATAGATTGTTGGGCCAGTCTATTCAAGGGAAATGTGAGTCTGAAAGGAGACAAAGGAGAAGACAGATGGCAGAGATTCTTTAGGAAGTAGAATCAGGATGTTGTCTTACATTTTTTGAAACCTACCATTGCTTATAATCTGCTTTTGCATACATTTTAAGTGTAACTATTATTCTGGGGAATTTATGAGCACATTGATACCTTGTCTACATTTATGCCTATTAGCTCTATTGATCTATTGAAATGACAAACTAGTCTTTGACTATCTGGAGGTGAATGGAATTTGGCAAGTGACTTGCAATTAATGTGAAATCCTTATCTGCAACATAATTAAATCCAATTCAAGATTTTATTTCTACTCTGCAATGAACTGTTTTGCATTGGTGGATCAACCTAGCAAAACAAGAGGACCAATGTCTTTGCAGATGTTTGCAGTTTTAGTATGCTGAGAAATGTGAAATGATCTAATAGGGGCCAATTATTGAGCTTGCTGCTGCTCTAGCAGAAGTGCTATTAAAGTGTCTAATTAATTAGTAAAAACTAATTGGCAATCACTGAGAGGTGCTGTGGAATCTGCTGCCTTCATCACCAATAGCAAAGCAGCCAGACATACAGCACAACTGGGACAATTTTAATTTTCAAAGACTAGCATGCAAGGGTGTTTAATAACATTATTGCACAGTCCTTACTAACACACACACACACACACACACATACACACACACACACACACACAAACACACCATAGACACACACACACACACACACACACACAATTCACAGTCCATATAGGAAGTAACAAGCATTTGTAAATAGGAAAAGGCACTGGGGTATGAAAATAAAAGTAGAATTTTATATTCCATCCATCAGATTCTCCTGATCAAATACTTTGATTATTGGAAGTATCCTAAAGACAAATATTCTGCAAGGTTGATCTTCCAAGGTACATCGAAATTAAACATACACTATTATGGCTTTGCAATTCAATTGTCTCTATAGGGGGTCTCTGCTTATGTGTTGATAGAGAGATATGATTCAGGAAAGAAATATTTCCTTCCAGTGCCCCATAGGGATTCATTTTCAGAACATCATTGGCTTTTTGTCTATTTCTTGAAAATTCTACAAAGATCAGAATATTCTGATTCCCTTCTTCCCATTTTACTTTTTCCTCTCCCTATCCATACACATAAAAGTAACACAAGTCAGAATCCTTAAAATTCTTTAGAGAATTCTAAGTAATCGTTCTTAGAAAGTCATATTTAGATCTCAAAAGATCAGGTTCAGAGCAGACTGCAAATGATAATAAGTTGGAACTATCCTTAATAAATTTTGCCTTTAATATCAACTACCCCAAAGCTTTTCTAGGAAGTTCTAAACTTTTAGCATTTATAAGCCCCAAATATTCCAAATTTCCTATTGTGGAATATTGGTTTGAAGACAGACCCATCTCCAAAAACATAATTTAGAGAAATGTTAATAAACCAAATGTGTAACAAATATTAATGGGCATAAAACTAATTTAAAATTACATTCTGAGGGGGAAATAATAAACTAGCAGTTCTTAAACAATTTATTCAATTCAATGAATTTTTATTGTGTTTATTATGTGCAAGTTACTGTTCTAGGCACTAGAGATTCAAAACCAACAATGAAACAATCCTGCAATTTCTAACAGGAGGAATAAAACATGTAAATGGATCAGCATAAAGAAGAAAGAAAAAGAAAAAAAAGGGAATGAACATCTATACAGTGTCAATTGTATGTTAATCAACTAATCAATCATTCATAAATATTTATTAAACACTTTCTATGTGCCAGGCATTAGGCTAAACTGTTTTTTTAAAAGAAATTTTATCTCTCTTAATGATGGATACCAAAAAGGAGAGATCCAAACAAAGTTGCCTAGAAATATTTAAGAAAGCAGAGAATCCCATTATCTTGAGGAAATAGGTAGTTTTAGAAGCTAGACAAAGATAAAAAGCAGTGATTAAGGGAAACTACATTCTAGGAATGGAAGAATGACCTATAGAATAGCATGGAGATCAGAGATGGTCTTTTGAGTTCCAGAATCCATAGTTTTCCTCTTCTATAGATCACTTCAGTTTCATGAAACTGTCTCAAAGAGGTTCTACAAAGAACCCTCTGAAATCAAACACACATAGAGTATCTTTATGTTTTCTGGTTTAAATCATTCTCTATCTATCAAAGTGATTACAGGTTTATCAGCATTTTTGAGATGACTTGGACCAGGATTCCAAACCCATCGCCTTCTAGTCAGAGGTGCTGCCAGGTATAGAGGATAGGAATGGAGCTAAATCTACACAAGTGAGACCAATTGAATCTTCCCTGTACATTGGTATCAACAGCAGCAGTACTAGTCCACTACAATCAAAGTTGCAGTACTATGTTCTAGCCCAACTTTTGCCAATATAACCCCAGTACTGGAGATAAAAAGTAGATTGTCACAAGAAGAGCATCTTGGCCTCAAATGGCCTCATGTAAAATGGAAGCAAAAGTTTGAGGTCATCAGGACTCCTCTTTTCCTGTGTTGCCTCAACTGGATTCTTCGTATTATTCTTTCTCTTTGCTGTATTCTATATTTCTGTCATCTTAAATAACCTCCTCCCTTCCTTACTAGTTCCTCTTGTTTCCTTGTTCCACATTCTCCTTTGTCTACCCCTTCCCTCTTAAGTGTGCCAAAAATGGTATAATCATAGATTCAGAGAAATTTCAGGATAATCCTTAATTCAAATATTCAATCCCATTCAATTTCTCAGAAGTTCACTGGATTTTTTCTCCCATCTATTCTGTTCAATTCAGTAAGTATTAAATACCATACTGTGTGCCATATATTGTGGTAAGTCATGGGGACCCCAAAACAAAAAAATGGAGTCCCTTTCCTCATTCTCTTGTTGTTTATACTCCAACAATAAGGACTACATTGCATCCATAACTTATCTCCATTTACAAAAACAAAATAAAAACAAACAAAAATACTTTCCTAGACTTTTTGTCCTGAATATGTGGCTTGGGTAAGTTAGGCATGGTCCTCATGGAAAGTTAGGAGTTGGCAGAAAGAAATGAAGTTAATTTTTTTTAAAAATCAGTTAAAGGGACTCCAGTGTTCAATATAATCTATTTTAATTAACTTGATGTTATTTGGAACTACAAGTAGTGAATACTCTTTTTTTATTATTCCAAATGTTTATAAATCCAAACAAAACAAGCATTTTCACATATAAAAAGAAGATATAAAGGAAATCATGTATCTCCTCTATGTTTCACTTACTTTTCCACCTTTCTAATAAAAGATCCTGTCCACTGGTGTCCCAACCAATTCCCAACTTCCCTGCCTCCATCTCATAAGGATTGATTTTATTGTGGAAGCTGATGTGTTCTTATAATTTCTTTTTTTGTTTTATCTTTCTGGACGTAGCATTCTTGGTTTAGTCTTCTGGTATTAGTTCTATGGCTGTATATAATGTTCTCCTGGTTCTCCTGATTTCCTCGTTCATTATTTCATATGGTTCTTTCCACTTTTTTTTTTAAAATCAGTTTGTTCATCATTTCTTATGGTGTAATAGTATTCCATCACAATCATATATCACAATTTTTTTAGCCATTTCCCCATTGATAAGCATTCCCCTAGTTTCTAATTTTTGCCACCCCAAAGATAGGTGCTATAAAATTCTTGGGAACCTATGGATTCTTTTCAGTAGGCAATATTCTTAAAGTCATTTTAAAATCATTTATTGTAGAGGTTTCAATGAAGTTCTGTTTAAAGTAAAGGGTTCTGGCTGCACAAAAATATGAGACAAATTGCTTATTAGCAATGGAAAAGAATGCATTTTTAAGAATCTGCTATATCTATATTGTCCCATGATATATCCCTTGCTATATTGAGGTTCAGTTATTGCGGCTTCACTGCATCACAGATTTTTTTTTAAAAAATATGTCTAATTTTGTATCACAGAGTTTTCGCTATATTGCAAGATTTTGCACATGAATGGCATACTGTACAGATTGGAAATGTAGTAGGAAATGCACCTCTTATGCAAGTTCGCCAACCTGTGATTGTTCAGGACATACTTTTGGCTGATGGAATGAAAGGCAACCAACCACAGCACTGTGTTCTGTATCCTGGGCACTGATTGGCTCAGTGACTGTAGATAAATAAGAGTGTGGAAAAGGTTTATAGGAGAGTGGGAAGGGTTGAGAAGCCTTAAAATATACACAAATATTAAAATAAATATAAAACTACTACTTTGGGGATTTTCACCTATTGCTGGCGTCTCTGGAATATAACTCCCATGATAGGTAAGGGATCACTGTATATGTATTTATTTCTTAATCCAATAATTTCTATTGTTGACAAGTTATTTTCTTTTCACTCAGAAATTCATTCTGTGTATTTATGTTTGCTTTAGGGGTCATTTCTGAAGTATGGGAGTCCTATGAATCAAGCTTTGGCTTATAGCTCAGACCCCCTATCTTCGTGAATTTTATTATGGCTTTTTAAAGCTTGTTGTTATTGTCCTTCAGTAGTTTCAGTCTTATCTGATTCTTTGTGACCCCATTTGCAGTTTTTCTGGAACAGACACTGAAATGATTTTCCATTTCCTTCTCCAACTCATTTTATTGATGAGGAACTGAGGTAAACTGGGTTGAGTGACTTTCCCAGGATAAGAGTTCATAAATATCTGAGGTCGTATTTGAACTCAGAAAGATGAGTTTTCTAGACTTCACACCTGACACTCAGTCTACTACTTGCCTGATTAAAACTTACAGGTATCCAAAGTAAATCACTTTCTTTCATTTGATTTTAATTCATTTCAGAAAATGCATATTTAACATCTATTCTATGTGCTTGGTGCTAGGGAGAGAAAAGTAAATTGAAACAATTATTTTTTTTCAAAATTTACAGTACTATTTCTTGAGAAAATACTGCAAACAATCAAAAGAAGGTTTTAAGACACAAATAATTATGTAGGTTATCCTTTCCCAGACTTTCATCTCATTGCTTTCCCACCAAGAGCATTCCTGCCCATAAAAAGTTCAAGGTTCACAAAACCCATGGTCTGAAGTTCCCACTCTTTCTTCTCTTCTCACTCCTATCTTATAACATTAGTAGGTGCCCTCTTTATTTTCTTGGTTTTATTCAAAGTAAAAGGTACTTAATTAAAGAAGAAAGGGAAGGTAAATGACTAGATATTGAATCAAGAAGTAAATATTTTCTGCCATCCCCCTACACAATCTTGACAATCCCCTATATCTCCAAAGGAATGATAATAAACCTTTTATTTAAGCCTTCTTTCTTCTCTTTCCTCTCACCCACATATAGTATAGGAGGAATATGAACAGTCCTATAGGATATTTCCAAATCTCCCTTTATTTATAGTCATGATTTAGATTGTAAACTCCTCTGATTAAGTAAAACCATTTTGGGAAGCAAATTAGAATACTGCTTATATGCAAATAAACTTATGAAAATGCTATCCAAGCTGAACCTGAGAGTCTATTATTAGACTTAAACTCCAAGAAGACAAGTGATAAGAAAGTCCCCAAATATTTATAGTAGCACTTTTTTGGTAGAAAAGAATTGGAGAAAAAATTAAATGCCCATTGATTAGGGAATGGCTAAACAAACTGAAGTATAGTTGTAATGGAAATGAATAAACTATTTCTGTGCTCTAAAAAATGAGGGATATGATGAATGCAGAGAAGTATGGAAAGATTTATATGAACTGATGAAGAGTGAAATAAGCAGAGATAAAACAATTATGCACAATGTCTGCAATAGAGTAAAAAGAAAGGACCATAAAATAATTTCAAATCATTGTTGCAAAATCATTGTTTTTAAGCTTCTTGAAATAAAATATAATGTTTCATTTATTTTCACATTCCCCTTAATGATTAGAACTAATGAATAACCTACATGTACTGTAGTAGGAACTCAGTAAATGTTAATAAAATTGTTAATTAACATCTACAATGGATTTCTAGTTTGTCTGACATTTTAAAAATAATTCATATACCATGATATATTTCTCCTTTTAAAGAACTTCTAATTAATTAACTAATTTGTCAGAGAATAATTCAGCATACATCTATGGAAACTGACCACTGTAACTTTCCTTATGAGAGAGCCCAATGTTGTGCTCTCTTCTTGACAATGCTTCAGAATTATTTTTTGATTTCTACTGAGTAAGGAAGCTCAATGACTGAGGGCAGGGATAGGAGAGATGCATTTCTAGGGCAGGCTTAGAAGTCAGGGGTACTTGACTCTGACAACCCTGAGTGGCAGCCTCTGAGAATAGATTACCCACACTTCTAGTCTAACTTTACAAAGGACCATTCCCAAATGGCAAAGTTGTTAAAGTCATCAAATGAAAGTTTCCAATAAAAACTTAAGAAGGCAAAGATTGAGCCTAGGCTGCTAATTAACAAATTATCACCTAATTTAAGTAGTAAAAGACATCAATTATTTTGCCAAATATGAAAAAAATCTTCAGGCAGTTTCATTCTAAAGGAAAACCATGAAGTTGGGATATTTGCTTTGGCAGATCCTTTCCCAAAGTCTGGCAGGCTGACACTGTTCCCCAGGAGCCCTAGAACCTACTGTCACTGGAAAAGAAGTAGGATAAACTAATTCATGTTAAAGGGTTTAATACTTTACTCCTCCCAGAAGGATAGTTAAGCTTAGTACAAATGTCTGGGTCTCTAAAGTTCCCAATGTGGGCATGAGAATGGAAAGAATATTTTTGTGTTGTCAGGATCTAAAAAATATTGCCTTGTGTTATTTCAATAGACATAATGCCAATCTTGCTTTGTTTTACTACCCAATTAGTACCTTCAAATAAACATGAATGTCTTTTGTTTTTACTTACATTTCATTTCTAGAATGAATTTCTAGATTTCTAGAATTTTACTCATATAATCATTTCTACATACTACTCTGTTCTAATTTTTTGATGATGCTGAGTCTAGCTCTCCCCATCTCACCCAGTCTGGAAGTTCAGTAGCCTGCCACTATCTCATTGCTCATCACCACAAAATCTTAGACCTTTTCTTATTTCTTACTTAGTCTACTGTTCAGGATTTCCCTATTGTTATTTCACTTAGTGTGGGCACCAATCCCTTAAACCCTACTTAAGCCCAGTATTCCTGAGCTAAAGAGATCTAACAGTCTACCCTGCTGGGATACTGTGTTCTTATTAGATGAACTGAAGATTTACTGAGGGATGCATTGCCAGCACATTTCTGTTGTACATGGCCAAATGTTCTATCCCCTTCTTTAGACTGATACTCTGTGTGTGTGTGTGTGTCTGTGTGTGTGTGCGCGCACGCATCTGTGTTTCTGTGTATGTGTGTGTGAGAAAGGAAGGTGTGGAGAGAGATGGCAATGGAAAGAGATTTCCTTTCTTACAGGGTTTAGTGTGCTGATTGAACTCCACCTTCTAAGGGAGGATGGAACTTACAAGTATGATCTATTCCTTTGACTCACATAGCTGATTTAAATAAAAAAGGGGACTTTGAAGTTGAAAAATTTGATTCCCCTGGTTTCCCAGGATTTGTGCATGGTCATATCCTAGAGAAACCTAAGAATATGACCTTTCCTGGGAAGGCAGAGACTCTTTTCTTTTTCAGCAAAATAAATTTTATTTGCCTCTGCAAATCTTTGTTTTATTTTTCCTCATATAGATTTTCATGTAGCTACTTAGATTTTTTTTTTATCGGATGGATTTGGAGCTAGCTATCAAAGCCAATAGCAAAAACAGTGACTAAGTGTATGCTTTGGAAAGGATGATTAAAATCTGATCTTGTAGGGCAAATATAAAATAATTTCATTTCTGAAACACCCCAAGTGAGAAAATACTTGTTCCCCCTAGAACATGAAAGTAGAAGGGGAGCAGTTGTTTTTTCATAATGACAAGTAGATATAAGCACAACCTTTTTCATTATTCAGCAATGGATAATAACTACTACATCAAAAAATTGCTCTTTATCTATTGAATTAATTTCCACAGTTATTTGTAATAAATATTTTTCAAGTAACACTATGATAGAAATAATGATTCTTCAAACCATAAGAACCACAAGAAATCCTAATATTCTTAATAGCTCTGTGACCCAGAAGGATTCATTTAATTTCCTGAATCTTAAGTATTTCATATATAAAACTTCTTACTCTATAACCATACTTTATACTATATTTCTCAGAGAGTAGTTGTATAGAATGCACTTTGTCACTTCTTTTTTGAACCACTGATTTTTGCACTGTGATTTTGTTTATATTGGCATCTCTCTCTTATTAGTAAAATCTTCTGGTAATGAATATCAGCATCTGGTCTGCAACTAACAGTTTTTGAGAGTTGTCTCTGGTATTGAGAAGGTTAAATGACTTGCCAGGATCCTTTAGCTCTGAATCAGAAGTCAAACTTCAACTCGGGGTTTTCTGATTCTGAGGTTGACTTTTTCTGGCTGTAGCTTGCTTCCTCTATTATAAATGATTAGTTAACATATAAATATAAATTATGACCATCTCTGTGTAAATAATTTGCCCATCACATTGTTTAATCATTCTATAGAATATATTCACAAAAAAAGAAAAAATAAACTAAGTTGAACAAAAAGCAATAATTTAAAAATCATAACATGGAATATTTTTTAATTTTCCCATATAGATTCTGAAAGAAATGAGTTAAATGAACAATTTTGTATAATTTTGTCATAATTTAAAAGAAATAGTATAAAGGCAAACAACATAGGAGATGTTGCAGAGTAGCAGTCACACTGGTTTGCCATTTGTTCAACAATTGTACAGAGTTCACAAGCAAAACCCACCATGTAGAAGCCCTTTTCCCCCCCAGACTACAGCAAGGGTGATTTGCATTCTAGAATGTGTGATTGTCCATTTAAGTGTGAAAAACTGCCTGATCAACTTTGCTCAATTAATGCATGTTGACTTACATAGTAATTGGTAACAGAGTTTCTAAATGCCTCTTAGATCACTAGAAGAACACTTGGAGTGCTGATTGACCCAGCAGGGGTCTTTAAAGATGTCTCTGAGGCAGGGAAATGATTGCCAGGTGTTCACTCGGGGTGTTCAATATAGAGCAGAAGCCCTGAGTTCAGCCTTGAACTCAGGGCTTCTGCTCTATATTGAGAATCACAGGATAATCTGCAAAATAAGCTAATGTTTTATTGGATTATAAATATGAAACTGTGTTAAATGAATATGCACAAAGAAGAGTGGTATATAGCTAGGAATGCATCAAATAAAATAGAATTCCTCAAATAAGTTATTAAATCTTTTAAAGGGATTTTGTGAAAGAGGTTTTTCTAAATGGTTTCATTTGGTTTTTCCTGTTTTCTGATAGAAAGTAGACTAGTCATACAATTCTTCCTAATAACCACTAAGCTGCCAAAAAGTCTAAGAATACAATAAAATAAAGCAATTACTTGTTTGTCTGAATCAGAAAATTTATTTTCCTAGTTAGTATAGGAACTCCTAAAATTTCATAGTGCAATATCCAAAATCAATAGTAACAGGTGTCAGAACAGCAAGAAGATCTGGTGTTTGTTTGACTCTAAAAAACTCCCAAAATAAAATAAGAACAATAACAAAAGCATATCACGAAGGTTTCAGAATCCAAAAGAATCCGGGACTCTAAATATAAAATATAATGTCGGGGCAGCTGGGTAGCTCAGTGGATTGAGAGCTAGGCCTAGAGACGGGAGGTCCTAGGTTCAAATCCGGCCTCAGACACTTCCCAGCTGTGTGACCCTGGGCAAGTCACTTGACCCCCATTGCCTACCCTTACCAATTCTTCCACCTATAAGTCAATACACAGAAGTTAAGGGTTTAAAACTAAAAAAAAAAAAAAAAAAAAAACCTATAAAAAAAAATATAATGTCCTAAAAGTACAGTTAAAACATGTGTTCAAGAGAATGCTCATATTTCTCAATAGCAAGATAACAAAAACTATAGATAATTATTATTAGCAGATTTCCATAATTTCCAAAATTGCAATGCCTTGATTGCTTAACCTTCTGAAATTCCCCTCCTCCTAAAAGTGTTGAATCACATTTTCTTTAAAAAAAAAAGAAAATTAAAATTAATTTAACTTTTTTTTTCATTGATCAAGACTTATTTCTATATTATTAATATTTGTATTAGGGTGATCTCTTAGAGTCTACATTCCCAATCATTTCCCCATCGATCCATGTGATCAAGCAATTGAGTTTTTTTCTGTGTTTCTACTTCCACAGTTCTTCCTCTGAATGTGGATAGCTTCTTTCTCATAAGTCCCTCAGAATTGTCGTGGATCATTGCATTGTGCTAGTAGAGGAGTCAATTATATTCGGTTGTGCCATGGTGTATCTGTCTCTGTGTGTAATGTTTTCCTGGTTCTGCTCCTTTCACTCTGCATCAATTCCTGCAGGTTGTTCCAGTTCACATGGAATTCCTACAGTTTATTATTCCTTTGAGCACAAAAGTATTCCATCATCAACAGATACCATAATGTGTTCAGCCACTCCCCAGTCAAAGGGCATCCCCTCATTTTCCAATTTTTTTGCCACTACAAAGAGCTCAGCTATAAATATTTTTGTACAAGTCTTTTTCTTTATTATCTCTTTGGGGTATAAACCCAGCAGTGGTATGGCTAGATCAAAGGGCAGGCAAACTTTTAAAGCCCTTTGAGCAGAATTCCAAATTGCCACCCAAAATAGTTGAATCAATTCACAATTCCACCAGCAAGTGTCCCAATTTTGCCACATCCCCTCCAACATAAAATTAATGTAACTTTTAAAATTGTACTACTGTTGGAATACCTGGAGATACCCTAATGTTTTGGAAAGTAAAGTTAAGAAATCATTATTTTAGACTCTAAAATCTAAGTGACTGTTCTCCTATCCAAAACCTGGTCTTCAACAATCAGAAAAGTGTTGAAAAGGTTAATGGCCTACCTCTCGAGAACTCTAACATTCTGTATGCTCTTTAGTTGGAGTGTCAATGGGAGAAAACTTTGAAAGAAACTTTAAAAACAATTAAAAATTTTAGGTATTAGAGAGTGAGTAGGGATCTAATCTTTTTTCTTTAAATAAAGTTAATATTTTACTTAATAATTCTACTGATTGTACAGCTAGACACTAACTTGTTAGAAAATTGAATTTATCAGCAAAAAAGTTTTTAATATTTCAAATCCTCCTGTTTCTCAAACGTTGGGTTTCAAGAGGGCACAGAAGTCTATTTTGTCAGCCGACTTTTCTCTCAAGAGAAGTCTATAAAAATAGATTCTCTTCTTAATGTCTTCATTCTTGATGTGCTTGTTCCCGGAGATATCTGTTTCTGAGGGATTAGGTTGTTTTCTTCCTTCTCCTACTAATTTTCCATCTTTTACCTGTTCAAACAGTGCTCAGACTTAACAAGAGGAACATCCAGATTTGAGCAGTGGCTTAGGGCTTTGGACATAAGCTTTCCACTTGTCCCAGTGTACTAGTGGTTGAATTGCTCTCGATAAATAGCTTCTCCAGGGACATAATTTCTCCCGCAAGCTCTATGACTTTATGATTTACTGGTGTCCATTTCACTGAACTGTAAGACACTCTAATCCCCCAGAGCACAGCTTTTGCAGCTTCTAAAATAAAATTAGGTTAAACTTATGTTTGCTTTTCTAAGTACTTCCCTTGGTATTTGAAGAGAATGCCTTTAAATCACTAACCTTTAAGCAGTATACTCCTTGGCTCTTAAGTGACTCCAAAGTCAAACTGGGTCAAATTTTCAGAATAGGAGTCACTTGAGCTATAATATTAATAGCTAGCATTTGTATGAGACTTTAGAATTTTCAAGATTCTTTTTATAAGCATTATCTCATTACATCTTCACAACAATCCTGCAAAGTCAGTAGGTCAGACAGCATCATTGTTATGTAGAGGTAAGGTAACTGAGAGACCCAGAGAAATTAACTGACTTTTCCAAAAATCTCAGTGACATAGTAATAGAAGAGTGAATTTTAAAGCTTAAAAAATATCATAGAGAGATCCAAGACTTGGAAATCTAGGTTAACAGGCCAAAGGTATAGTGCAATAGATAAAGGTTACCCAATATAGATCAGTCAGAAATGATTGAAAATGATGGTTCCATTGTTACTCTGGCCTCCTTTGGATGGCCCCAAGTTGGTGCCTTGATCTCTGTCTCTGCTGTTGCTAGCAGGAGCCTTGATGTCCTAGAGCTAGGGACTCCCCACTGGGAGACCAACTCCTATTGACAAGGTTCTCCCAACATGGAACCCACTTTCTAGGAGGGAGCCCTCTGAAGAAATGGAAAATGTTTTGTATTTTCTTTGAATCCCCAACCTCTTACAGAGTACCTTGCATATAAGAGGAACTCAATGAATGTTAATCAGTCAGTCCATAAGTATTCATTAAGCACCTACCCTGTAATAGATGTGCTAAGAATTGAAAATATAGAGACAAGAAAGAAAGAAAGAAAGAAAGAAAGAAAGAAAGAAAGAAAGAAAGAAAACATCCCTGACCTTCAAGGTGTTTACAGTCTAGCAAGGAAGGCAATACCTAGGTATTTATCTCTAAACAAGGATAAAACAAGTTAATTTTGGAGAAAGACACTCCTTATCTTGGACAAAACCTTTTGAATTGTTGTGAGGAAGATTATTTAGTTGTTATGCAGGAGACTTAGCAGGAAGGGCTGGAGAATTCCACATGGAATGGGGAAGCAGGAAGTGGCTTGCTGTCTCTCTGAGATGGACTCCATGGTGCTTAGGACAAGCAGTAACTGACCCTGGGAGACCTCAGAGGTAGTGGAGCTGTACCCTGATTCCCTGGGATCCTGGAGAGTGGTGAAGATTGAAAGCAGAGGACATCAATCCTGCAAGACAGCACCGAGTAGGGAAGTGGCCTGTGATCTGGTGGACAGCTTACAGACTTCAATCTCTACCTGGCTACATCAGTTCTGGAAGAGTTGGTTCCTGGTGTCCTGTAACATCCCTGGAAGAGTTGTGAGATCCCAAGTTCAAGCCCTCTTCCTCAGGTCCTTAGTCAAACTGTCAAAGCCTGGCAGAAGCCGGGATCTTACTCTTTGACTCCAGTCCTCGGTTGTTAGCCATAGTTTACCGAATCCCCTTTCCAATTCCCTCATATTATAATTAAACTGATTCCCTGTGTGTTTTTAGTAATTTTAGGTCCTCATTGTGTGTATGTATTAATCTGTATTTATTCCAGGCTGGGTGGACTGAATGACAGTTCATCAGGCTTAACTGTCATTCCAGTCAATGGTCTTTCCCTTGTAGTTAAACCTGGTTCCCTGACTTGTAAAGTCTCACCCATTCTCCCTTCCTGTCTCCTATCCACCCCAGTGAGCCCATAAGTAATATTTAAGGCACCTTCCCTGGTGTTTCCCCATTATAGAACCTAAGATTTATATAACTTAATTCCACCCTTCCCATTCTTGCCAGCCCACCCACCCTGTTCCCACAATTTCTGCTTGGTCTATAAGCATTGCCAGTAAATTCCCTAATCTTTCTTTTTTTGCTACCTCAGTTTTTCCAAGTAAAATCTCTGTTATTCCCCTGAGTGTTAAAAAAAAAAGAAGGAGGTAATGAAATCTAGACATTGGAGCCAGTGCAAAAGCCCATAATGGGGGCATGATGTATCCTATATGAGAATCGGGAAGGAGGCTAGTTTGTCTTGACTATAGAATGAAGAGGGGTGTGTTGTATAAAAAAGCTTGGCAAAGTGATTGTAAAGGTTTTCAATTGCCAAGGAGGGAAACATTTATTTGATCGTTGAAGGAATCAGTAGTCCTGGAGTTTATGAAATATAAAAATAACATGATCAGACATGTGCTTTAGGAAAATCAATTTGCCTGCTTGATGGGGACTTATTGGAGAGTGAGACACTTGTGATGAGACCTGTGAGGAGGTCTACTGTTTTCACCTAATTCAAAAACCATTGAACTATACTACATACATCTCTCCATCCAAGAAGAACAGGAGAGACTGTCCAAGAGCTTTGATTATATCTGAATGAATTATGTCTTTAGTAGCCTCCTGGTCTCTTCAATTGTGGTCTAGTCACCTCATCCAAAAAGATGATGCTATTAGTTGGGCATGAGCTGTTCTTGATGAATCCCTCTCCTTTACAAATATATTTTAAAATTTCTCCAAGAATCAAAGACAAGCTCACTAGACTTTATATGAAACTTCACTCTCTTCCCTTTTCTGAAATTAAGAACATTTGTCCTTTTCTAGTCCTACATACATACCTCCTTTGTTCTCCTTGACACTTCATGGACAGTAGGTCAACAATTATATCTACCAGTTCTTTTATCACCATGGGATATAGGTCGACTGGGCCTGATGACTTCAATGCATCAAGCGTACCTAGGCATCCAGTCTTCCTATTAATGCTTGGTTTCAACACCCCATACGCCATTTTTGTTCTCTTATTTCTGGCCAAAGGCCATTCTCTTTGGTAGCAAAAATTCAGAAGCAAAGTTATCAGTAGTTCAGGCTTGTTTCTGTTTCCCGTTATCATTGTCTCCTGAGGTACTGATCTCTTTCTTTTTGATCCTTCTCCCTTAAATAGCATTGCAAAAATATATACTTACTCCCCTATAAATTGTTTAATTTGTTAAACATCTACTGAGTGCATAGCAAATTTTTTTTAAACCCTTGTACTTTGGTGTATTTTCTCATAGGTGGAAGATTGGTAAGGGTGGGCAATGGGGGTCAAGTGACTTGCCCAGGGTCACACAGCTGGGAAGTGGCTGAGGCCGGGTTTGAACCTAGCACCTCCTGTCTCTAGGCCCGGCTCTCAATCCACTGAGCTACCTAGCTGCCCTGCATAGCAATTTTTGCTAGGTACTAAGACAAGTCTGGGACATAATTGTGATACATATATAACTTTTTTTTTCCCCCATTCTATTTAGGTTAGTCTCCAAGTCCACCAATTACCAAAACTGATGATTATGTACTTGCCAAACAGTTTATTGCTATTCCTTGTATTTGGTTTCTATTTTACAGTAGATCAATTATATTGCTGCCGCTCAGTAACTATGTTGTTGTCTGTCCCTACATTGCAAAACAAAGCCTAATTTCTGAATCTCTGGTGTATTTGGTAAACTCATCTCCTGACCATTCCATGCCTTCCTTCATAGGGCTTTGAGAAAGAAATCTTAATGGGATACTAATTAGGTAATTCTACTTCAAGCCAAATTTCAATTATTATTGACCTAGCCATCCTGAGATAAAACAATAATAAAAACTAGAATGTGAAAAGTCCATAGGATCAGAGGTATGATTTAAAAATTTATGTTAATACTTTTTCAAAATATATTTCTTACCTTTTCCCTCATTTTATCAAAGAAAAGTCAATTTTCTCTGAAAATAAGACTAGAATAAAAATGTAAGAGTTTGCACATAATATATGTGTATAGACATATATATGTATATATAATGTTTCTACTGTATTCTCTACCTACTCAAAAATAGCATATCTCTTTTGAAGGGACAATAGGTTAAATGTTTAAACAAAAAACTCAACGATTTCATTACAATGATTTAACTAATATTGCATTAAAATCTTAAAGCCATAATAAAAATAATATTTTATATGCATAATTTCATAAGAAAAACTCAAAAGCTAAATATTTCAACAACTCTAGTCACAAAATAATTTAGATGGGAAGAGTTTTAATTACAGATAGAAACTACTTGACAAAAACCATATGAAGTTTGGTCTTTGTTTTAATATTGAGCTTCGCATAACACAAAAAAAGATATTTTTTTGTTATTATTTTAAAGAATGCTTATAGAAAGATGATGATCTCTTGACTGGATGCCTACTTTTCATGATGCCATTCCATTCAATGTGGCATCAAACTTAGAAGACAAGAAAAAAAAGATACATTTTCTCATCTCACTTTCTTCAGGTATAAAATGAAGAAGTTAGACTAGATGACCTTTGAGGTCCCTTCCAATTCCAGATCTGTGATCCTGTCATCCCACATATATATCTCCCAGCCTCGAGACAGCTCAACTACAGCTTAGGACAAAATTTGTGGTATTTAATTGGATCCAAACTGAAGAGCCAAGTAAAAGAAGTTTCAATGCACCTTTCAAAATCAGTCTGGTCCTCATGTGCTTTTCCCCAGAACTAATTGCCTCTTTAGATCCAAAGCTGACTTTATGGCCCATTTCTCAATGCCTGCCCCAATGACTCTGAATGACCGATGGCTCCTCCCTGGCTGCTCTTCTTGCTCCTTGGCTCTCAGCCTTGGCATCCTTCTCCTTCTTCCTTCCAGCCACCCGACATCCTGGCTCCCCACAAACAGCCTGTCAATCTGACTCTAACCCCTCTGATCTTGGTAATGAGCTTTCTCCTGTCAAAGAAGGGTATTTCCTTAGCAGATGCTGATCCTTTAACCCTCTTGCTTGGAGCTCCCTTGGCTGGGAATTGTTTGGGTCTCCCTCTTATACTTAGTAGTAACTATCTATTGCCCTCTGCTGGACATTGGCTGCCCTATTCCTTTTAAACTAGCCTCAAATCTGTTTTTAATCCTCTCTGGTCCCAGGCTACTTTCAGAGTACAGTAGGTTGGAAAGGCTGAGATTTGGTCCATGAATATAATCTGTGAATGCTCAGATCTTTCAATAAGTCCAAGAATCAGTAATATCTAAAAAAATCAAACAAGTTGGGATTGTGTGTTTTTTTTAACCTTAATTAAAAAAAAAAGCCTCAACCCAAAGCAAAAAAGAAACCACCTTATTATTTAAACTGGACTCAAAAAAATAATAACCACAGGACAGCTAAGTGGCTTAGTGGGTGGACAGCTAGCCAAAGAGATGGGAAGTTCTAGGTTCGAATCTGTCCTCAGACATTTTCTAGCTGTGTGACCCGAGGCAAGTCACTTAAACCCCACATCTTAGCCCTTACTGCCTTTCTGCCTTGGAACCAATACTTGGTATTGATTCTAAAATGGAAGGTAAGGGTTTTAAAAAAATTATAAAAAAATTAAATGGAAGGTAAGGGCTTAAAAAATAATAACCACTCTAGTAAACAATGCAGTGATGTGTGTGGAAGCTTTGAAATTTTCTGGTAGATATGGTGGAAATCTCTCTCCTGGAAAGAACATGAAATATGTAACTTCGGGAAAATATTCAAAATTAAAATAAAAAAAAAGAAATCTCTCTCCTTCTCCTTACACTATGCAGCTGCTAAGACCATCTCTTTAGACCATAGGCACCTCTTTAAAATTCCTTTTTTTAGGGCCCCTTTCCTTTTAGGGGAAGAAATAAAGTCTTCCCCCTACTCCCAAAACACAGACCCTTCTCAAACAATTTGGAAATTTCTATGGCTCTGCAGTTGTGTATATAACACAGTGCACTGAAGCGGTGGCTTAGCTATTTGCCTGGGAACTAGAAACGAATGGTATCTTTTTTATCCCAAGGCTTTTGAAATATGCTGCAAATGACATTGGCCTTGAATCACCTTTCATGCTATGCTGCCTGTGAACTAAAGTATTGGTAACCTTTAGCAGCAGAACACCTTATATTTTATGATATATGTTCTCTGCAAATCCGAAGAGCTATGGCAAACACTCAGCAAGGAATAACTTTTAAATTCTGAACATGCCTTTGTACCTCTATTATTCCATTGTATGTTAGATGAATTTCTCTGCAATGGCTTGCTCTATAGTAATCATTACATTTGGGTCTCAGAAAAAAGCTGATAGACCTTTGCGGTGGCCTGGGGTGTGTGTGGAATTTTTCGTCGTGAACACGTATTTTATTATTAGTCAGGATTTAATTTAAAAAGTAATTTTAATTAAAATTAATAATTTAATTTAATAGAATCTAAAGTCATGATCTATCAACCAATACTTATCATTGAGATATTTATTTGGCAGGTCCTCATTTCTTCAGAGTGTTTATAGGCAAAATTTCATTAAACTTTTCTGTTCTCTACCTAAACTTGAGATAGATTTTATCTAGTGTTTAAATATATTATGCTTCTTGTTCCTAATTATTTTTTGTGTTCCTAGATATTGGACTATTTCCTCGTGTTGGTCCCATCATCAGCATGAGTTTAATAGATTATTGTAGACTTAAACTAAGATGGTTCTATGGACACACACAAATCCCCTGGGCTCCCTTGCACCAGGACCTGACATTCAATTAAAAAAAATGGTATCCCAAGTGACCTTTATATCAATATTTGTTTCATTATGCTTCTGAAATTGGGTTAATCTTTCCATCATAACTACCACTTTGTCATAAGTCATGGCATGAATTGTTCAATGAAATATTGATTTATTGCAAACAAAGGAAGTCTTTTTCCAGACTATTTTCTAGCTGTATCCTTGTCCTCCATTTTAGTCATTTTTAAAATTATGCTTATTTATGTCATTATACTTTTATTGGATTATAAACTCCTGAAGGCAAGGACTGTGACATTTTTTTTCATCTTTTTATCCCAACTGCCACTGGGGAGATAATGCCTTCATATGATCTTGATTCATGTTTGTTGAATTAATAACATGTACACAGAATTTGAACAGGATTGAACTTGGACAAAATCGCAGAGAAGACAAAGATTATTCTTGAAGTCTCTACCTTAAAGTTGAGTCACTGGAAATGTAAAAGAAGGCAAACAAACCCCTGCTATTTTCTTTTTTATCATGGTTTCCAAATAGATAGCAAAGCATATATTTTTTAAAGGAGGAGATCATATTTAATCTTTTTTGCTTTCTTAAATGTATATAGGATAAGACCACCATAGAGGTTAGTGAAGTTTTTGTGAGCTCTCTTAGCTATGCCATGAGAGTTAGCTAGCATCTTTTAGAATTATAGAATACTGTTTGCTAAGTAAACTTACCAAGGTGCTTTCTAATAAATTGCTTAGCAACCACCAAGTTTATTGAAGTCATGGTATATTTTTAAAAACATTATCATATTGTATATGATTTACCACTTTTATAAAAGAGGATGATTTAAAAAACTTCCTAGGTGATAATTTATTTTTCTTTTTATTAAGAATAGTGCTGTATGGGTTAGGAAGGAGAATATCAATACTGGGATTTAACCTGCTTTGTAGACAAGTCATATAAATGTATTATAATATTGATTGTAGGTTTATCAGATTTAGATATGCGACAAAAGCATCATCTGGTCTAAGACTGTAGATCTAATCCTTAGCTAGGATTTAGCCTTTATGTGGTCTAGTTTCAGAATACATTGGTCTTTGTTGAGATTAAGAAGCCTTGAGCCTTCCTAGTTGTCCAAAAAATGCTATTCCTGGTTGGTCCTGGCCCACGATATCCCTAAAAATATGCTGCCATTTCTGCAGCCAGCATGGAGTTTGGGGATCTGCCCAAGACTTAAAAGTTAGTACAACTATATTAACCATGTAAATAGATCACTGCAACATGAATGACTTCCTAACTTTATTATCAATTTAACTAGCTTAAAAGAGAAGCTGAATGGAAGGGAGCATCTTGGTTCCATTAATGGAAACAAACTTCTGCAAATCTAGAGAAGGAACTGAGAGCCTTGAGGGAAGAATTAACTGAAAACCTAGAAGTTTTATTTCTCAAGTAAAATCTCATTTAGTCATTAAGTATGAAGAACCAACGGGTAGGGAGCAATGATTGAGTATGAGAATAAGGGAATTGTAAGAAAATCAAAGGTTCTACATTCATCCTTAAATTTCTGACTCCCTCCTCCAAAGAATTAAGAACCAATGTCAGATTCTCTGTGACTTTGCCTGAAGGCCTAGCAAGGGCTAATGTTAGTAGATATTAATTACAGTTATAAATCAAAAGTTATAAGTCAGAAGCCCTAATTTTCAAAACCATAAATCAAAATGGAGGAGACAAATCTTCCAAAGTTTAACAAAAATGTGTTGAAACAAAAGAAGAAAAATATGACCTCCCATATTAGAAAACATATGACATTCTTGTAGCTTTCTACCAATGAAGTACATCTAGGTGCACTTTTGAATAGGTTTAAAAGAGACCCATATCATTCAACTTTCTTGCGTGGATTTTAAAATTAATATTCAATAAATAAATATTTTACAAAGCCTTATTAATAATAAACTAACAAAGAACACTAACTAAAAAGGTGCAAACCAGTCCCCAGTCTGCTCCTAAGAGCAAAAGAGGAAGAGGGAGGAGATACAGCCAACTATAAAACCATAATGTGACTGTGCAAACCTGGAGGCATGGAAGAGATTAAAGGGAATTTGGGGAAATACTAAGGGACTTATGAGGGATTCAGTCCAAGGTTCAAAAATCTCCATTTCTACATTTGTTTCTCTTCATTCATAGAGTGTTTCATAAGGCATTTATCTTAGCAAAACATATTTGTTTTGTCATAAGCCAAGCCCAGATTTTGAATTCTAAGAATTAGAAAATATGTACATTTTATCTTAAAATAGTGAAAGGAGGGACACCTAGATGACTCCATGGATAAAGAGCAAGCACCAGAGATGGGAAGTCCTGGATTAAAATCTCATCTAAGATAATTCCTAACTCTGTTACCCAGAGTTTAACTCCCCATTACCTAACCTTTACTGCTCTTCTGCCTTGGAACCAATACTTAATATTGATTCTAAGACAGAAGGTAAGATTTTTTTTAAATAGTAGACAGGAACCTGAATTTATGACTTGAAGATAAATTTCTCTAAGTGGTAAACTTAAATAAAATTCATTCACAAGTATTTCAATTACCAGAGTTAATATTTGGACCCCATTAAAACTGTCCACCTAAGTTACACGAAACCATTTGAATCAATACAGATTATTAGGGGTAGATGTGGAATAAATTAACTTTTGAACATTCACTTCATACAATTTATGGTTAGAAAATACATAAATGTGTTAGTAAACAGAGAAAAATCTTTTTAGTTAAAATTTTCTCAGAGGAAATATCTTATAGAGTAAGCAGAAACAAATATTGCTAAAATGAAGAAAACTAAATTGTTAAATATGTTAATTGACAAGAAGTTATAGCAGTGACTAACCTTTTGGGAAACCTTTAGACTTAAGTATTTCATTTACTTTCCTCTATGGCTAGTTCACTTTAGCTGTTCAATTATTTTTGTAATAGTGATGCCAGATGTCACGTCACAGACACATATCATTTGAAATGCATATGTTGAGCATCTATATAGGAAATTATGTTTTGTAGTAGATGGTAAGATAGGGATATAATACATACATTGTTGTTACTTCATTTTAACACTATCCTCCTCTCACCCTCAGACTTTCCAATCCTGTTCTCCCCTCTGCTCTATTATGGAACTACTCTCCCCACAGAGCCCATTCTTGCCATTCTAGTCTATTCAATATTTGTCCATTACTTTACCTTTCCTCCAGATGCTCTCCCTCCCTGGAAAGCTTTTCCTGTGCCATTGCCAAAATGCATGATTTATGTAAATATATAACTATTCTCTTTCTCCTTGTCTGAGTTTGGTCCACAAAGAGGAGAGATTCAGGTCTTTTATCTGCAGACTGTTGCTTCAGTCTTCATTTTTTATAGGGTTCACTGACAAAACATATTCCTCTGACCTTTGGTCCTGGTTCTTCTCCTAAACAAGAAAATCAGAATATTCTGATTTTAAGTAGTTGCTAATTAAATAGTTCTCACATCAAGAAACTAAAAGAGGAAGCATTGTGTTTCATTTGATTCTTTTTTTCAAAAATTATTTAATATCCCACTTCCCTGACTTAACTGCTCATCAGAAATTAACATTTTTTAATTTAAAATTTTTGTTTAATTTATCATTACATGCCCATTCACTTTTTAATTAATTAATTTAGAATATCTTTCCATGGTTACACGATTCATGTTCTTTCCCTCCCCTCTTTACTCCCCCCTTCCCAGAGTCAAAGAACAATTCCACTGGGATATACATGCATTGTTCTTCAGAACCAATTTCCATATTACTAATATTTGCAATAGAGTGATCATTTAAAGTCAGCATCCCCAATCATATCCCCACATTATACAATTTCTTGTGGAAGATGAAACTTAGGGAATTTGTCCTGGGATAAGTATATGGGAACAAGGGGAGAGTGTGGCTCAATGAGGAAAAAAAATGTTTACTAGGGTCCAATAGGATCTGAGCTTGAATCTACCTGTGCAATTTGAGTCTCAATTTCCTGATCTAAAATTTAGGGTTTGTCTTAGAGGAGCTGTAAAGTATTTTCGAACAGGAAATCTATGTTCCTATGACCTATTCATTATAATTACACATTAGGATAGGTAACACAATACTTTGTATCATTTATGTAATTATAAGATATAAATATAAATATAAATATAAAATGCAATTTATTTAAAAAAAACCTCTGCCTCTGTGTAGAAAAAAGATTTTCTATGTTGGAGTCATAGAAGCTAAATATTTACTGAAAGACTATGGATGAGTGGGGAGGAAGAGGAAGACAGCTTAAAAATAATTAAAAATAATTCAGCAATGCAATAAATACCGTTAGGAGGATATGAGGATTATACATATTACATTGTTTGCTATTTCCATTATGATAGCAAGAATGAAAATAACTATGCAATATCAAGTATTATTATTACTCTATAATTTATGTGATAGCTCTAAAAGCTGCTAAATCAGTTTAAAGATGTAAGATTCATTTATAACTCCAACTCATGGTCACAGCAAATTTAATTATTTATGTATATGTATATATATATGTACATATATATATATTTGTACACAGACAATTAGTAAATACTCATTAAGTCAAACACCATTCTAAGCATTAGGGATTACAAAGAAAGGTAAAAAGATAGTTTTTGCCCTTTAGGAGCTCATAAAGATATACAAAATAAGTAAGAGAGAGTTAGGGAAGGTGGAATGAAGCAGTGATGAAGGTAATTAGGAAAGGTTTCAATGAAGAGAGAGTCATTTCTTGAAGGAAGTGTGCAGTTCCAGGAATTAATGCATATAAGAGGGTTGAGAAGGAAGTAAATTCCAGGCTTGAGGAATGGACCAATAAAAAGTCATGGAAAGAAGAAACGGACTGCCATCTATGAGGGATAGAGGCCAGTTTAGCTGAAACATACATTATGGGAGGGGAAATAAATAATAATGAGACTGAAAAGATAGCATGGGATCAAGTAAAAGACATTGAAAGTTCAAATAAAATAATTTGTACTTTAACCTAGAATTAATAGGGAACCAATGATTTTATTAAGCAGGTAAATGACATGTTCAGCTCTGAATTAAGGAAAATAACCTCCAAAGCTAACATGAGAATTATTAGTTTTTAAAAAGTACAAAGGGAAAAAAAAGAAAAAAGGAAGGAAGGACATAAAAAGAAAAAAAATAGATTTGTTCTTTGATCAATTGATGAACTGCATTTACTTTCCCCAGGAAGTCAACAGAATGACATACAGCATTCCAGTAGAAAGAAGGATTCCATATCCTGGCATATAACCCAAGCCTTCATGTCCACTGTCATTTTCTAACAACCAGGATAGGTATCAAACCTTAGTATTTGTGAGAAATGTGTTAAATTGCAAGTTGGGAGGGAATTGAATGTTATACAAAGAATTGACAAACAGGATAACCCTTGATGCTTGGTTTCCATCTCTAAAGCACTAAAAGTGCAGAGCAGTGCTTGAGGGATGCATTGCTCTGTGGTTTGGGAATGACTGCAGAGGACAGAGATCCCAAGAGGTGTCCAGGCCGTCTGCTTTTTAATTTATCATCTTGTCACCTTCCCACTCCTTTTTCTTTAGGGTTTAGATGAAAGAGGTGAGATATGAAGGAATATTCATTTCACTTTTAATTAAGCATTTGGTTGGGTTCCAAAAGCCAGACTCCATTGCCAAGAAGCAAAACAAAAACAGTGAATGTCAGAGAATTGGAACAAAAACCATGCTTGTGAAGAATTTTCTTACACATGAAAGGAGATTGACTTACCTTTGCTTCAATAGTAGGAAGAAGAAAAAAAAAAAAACCTCTGCCTGTGGGTAGAAAAAGACTTTTCTATGTTGGAGTTATAAAAGCTAAATATTTATTGAATTCTATAGTGGATGGATGGGGAGGAACAGGAAAACTGCTTAAAAATAATTCATTAATGCAATAAATTCAGTTAGCAGGATATGAGGATTATAAATATTACATTGTTTAACATTTCTATCATGATAACAAGAATAACATTAATTATACAATATTAGGTATTATTATTATTAATAATATATTTAATCTGCAGAATCATCATCATCAATTACCTCTTTCCTCCAAGATATAAACCCTTGTCCCAACTCATATGAATGAAAACACACCTAGAGTTATATTATGCTACCCCCCTCCCCACTTCTAACCTCCAATTCTGGATAAATCATTTTAGGTAGCTAGAAATAATAACTATTTTAATTAAATGTCATTATTAGTAGTATTTTGATTTTCTGGATGTTATAAAATATGATTTTAATAGATAAAGGTTTGCTATATGCATTTTAAAATATAAATACTTGTAATATTTTTATAATTTTAAATATATTTTGAAGCTCAGGAAGATATTTGCAGCATTCACATTTTCCTGATTAAATTCACTTTGTTCTTATTGTGTTTCCTTTTTATTCTTTCCCATAGTAAACAATAGCTATTGTTATAAAGAAATGGGTACTAAGTCCTAGGGGATAGAGATATTGGTGAGGGAAACTGTGTCTCTATATTCCTCTAGGTTGCTGGTGATGGGGAACACCAACCCCAATCACCCTTGCTGGATGTTACAATTCCCCTTCTAGTTGCCCAGGAAGGACCCCGACTGGTCAGGTGGATGGGTAACCCTTTCAAGTCCCACCTGGGGTTGGATCAAGTATTAATATTGGGCTCTGATTAGCCTTGGATCATGTTGTTCATCTGACTGCTTTTTCTTTCTCCCCAAGGGTCGTGATATAATGACCACTCAGGAAGGTACTTATTAAATGCTTTATCTATGATCTTAATTAGGGAAAGGATAATCAGGATACGGATTGGGGATTGGATATTGGAGACCCTGTCAAGCTAATATCTATAAACTATAATCCCTCAGGACTGGAGGCTATTGATTCAGTAAAGTTGGAGCTTTTGTTCTTCACACACCCTCTGATTCATCTTGGCCACTGCCAAAACTGCTCTGTTGGTGCAGCTGTATTGATGATTTCCTCTCAGCTTCCTTATTATCAGTTTGTGATGTGTTAACCTTCACAGCCTTCAGGAAGTATTCCACCCTTAAAAAACCACCCTTTTCTTCTCAGACCTCCCTTCCTCCCATTCACCACCCAGGCCCAGATACCTAAAAGCTAAGATGATTCAGATACCTAAAGATCTAGGGAGATTCAGAGAGAACCAATAACCAATGGTCAGCGACCCAAAGATCAATGGTCCAAGATCCAGGATCCCCAAAGATCAGTCATCAAAGGCCCCTCCCAGATGGCTGTTAGGGGTATTTATACTCTTAGGCCAACCAACTTTTTCCCCTGGCTCACGGCATCTGGGAATATTCTGATTTCTCCAACTGTCTCCCCTGTCAATCAAGGTGAGATCAACATTTCCCAGGGTTTGAACATAACACTATTCAATAAAAAACAAAACAAAACAAAAATATTTTAGCTTAATTTTATCCAGTGCATGTTATTCTTATTCACTGTGAATAATTTCTAATCAGTACTTTTCCCTAAATACTAATTTTTCCTCTGTGGTGTTTTTCTCTCTATGTGTCATGAGAATTAAAACGATAAGAGTTGGTAAAGGAAAATAATGATATTTTGACTCATTGAAACTGTAAGAAAAAACATTAATGATTCAAACTATTATTTTATGGCTATCCTCAAAATATAGCAATATGGAAATAAAGAACAAAGGTAGAATAAGATAATAATAATTAACATTTGTACAGTCCTTTAGGATTTTTATGCCACCTTATGTACAATATTTATTCTCTACAGGTGTTATTTTTTATCCATTTTACAAATAAAAAACTGATATTGTGTAGGAGTAGTAACTTGCTCAGTTAATAAAGCACATAAATGTCTAAAGTACAACTAAAATTCTTGTCTTTCTAGATCTGACTTTAGGTATTATCCACTAAACCAAGCTGCCTCTTTAAAACCAAACAAAAACCAATTCTATAAAGATTACTTTATATATGTTATCTTATTTGAACTTTGTAACAATGTCATTGGGCAGGTGTTTTATATATATATATATATTGAAACTCCCATTTTTCAGATGAGGAAACTCGGGCTAATTTTTAGGCATATATATTAAAGTAGATAAATTGAAGATATATAAATGAAGAAACAGTTTAAACAAAAATTAAAATCAAGAGAAACCATGACCTTATACTCAAGAAAGCATATTAATCTATACATTCAACAAACATTAAGTTAGTAGACAAAATTTACTATGTTACCCCACTACTTTGAATAGTAATATGGAAAATAATAATATTCTTTTATGTGACTCTTTTAATTTTACAAAATTCTTCCCTTTCAACAATATTGTTAAGTAGATAATAAAATAAAATTGTACCCAATTTTTATGGATAAAAGAACTGAGGCTCTGATATAAATCAAAACACATTTAATAAGCATGACCTTAATACCAGACCTCGTTAGAAGCTGAAAATACAGTGGACAAAGAAGCAGGTATACCCAATAGAAGAGATACAAATAAAATGAATTACAAAGAAATTAAATTCAAGGCTATTTTGGAAAGAAAAACACTCCCTAACTGTTAGAAGGATCAGGAAAGGTTTAGTGTAGAGGTTGTATTTGAGCCATATAAGAAAAAAAGAGACGCTCTGAGGCAGAGATGTAGAGGAACTGTCTTCCAGGCTAAATACTTTCATGATATGACATTAGGTGGCAAGTCCAAAGCAGATAGGTAAACCCATCTCTTCATTGCCTCTGTTTCCAATCTAACATAAGAAATAAAGAATGAGTACAACTTTAAAACAATGACTCTGAATGTCATAAGAATGGAAGGTATAAAGTATTTTTCAAGTTCAGTAAAAGGTCCCTTCTGGTTGAAGCCAGAAAGAGAGAAGAAAAGAGAAAGGGGGAAAAAAAGAGGTTAGGAGAAGTCAAACAACTCAGATTTTGAAGCCCTGTGATAAAGCTTCCTTATATTTTTGAGCTTTTCATTTACTAAACTACTTTGTATTTCTAGCTTTCTTGCTTAATGATTAAAATCACTTTATTATTTATTGAAGAAAAAATTGTGTCGAATTCATTGGTTTGATTTGTATAGGTGTTTCTTGGAGCATGAAGGTTCTGTACAATTTTGCAAATAAAATAGTAAAAATCCACAAGGAAGTTAAAACAATAAGGCAGCACTCTACTAAATGTTGACAGTCAGTTAGGAGATCTTTTTCCCTTGTCCTTTTTCTGGGTAGAAAATGCAGGTCACAGAAATCTAAGTATTCACCATGTTTTCACAGGCGAAGTGAATTGAGCAATTATCCAGTGAATTAAATCAGTACAGAAAGTCGATCTGAATAATTCATGACCAAAAATAAAAATCCACTTTTTTTGGGGGATTTTCCTAATAAGAATTCTTTTCATAGTCTGTGTATATATTTTTGAACTTGTTGAGTGATTTTTGTCCATAGCGTCTATGTTAGGGAGACATTTTATATATAACACTTCATGGATTGTATCAATACATCATGGATGCATGATTTCTGTATTGTCATATTCCCATATTTATGCAGATTATAGCCCATGTATGAGGTCAGAGTTCCTGTGGCCACAAAGTACATCTTCATTCTCTGGTCAGCCTTGGTAGTAAGCCCCTCCAAATTTACGTGGACTGCTCCATTCTAGCATGATATGCAAAATTTTTCTATCTCAGTGGCTGTTCCTGTCCTGTCAGTTTTAGTTGTGCCCAAGTCTTTTTTTTACCCTATTTTGGGGTTTCTTGGCAAATACAATGAAGTGTCTTGAAATTTCCTTCTCCAGCTTATTTTCTAGATGAGGAAACTGAAGCAACCAGGGTTAAGTGATTTGCCCTGTATTATTCAGCTTGTAAGGGTGTCTGAATTTGAACTCAGAAAGATCAGTCTTCTTAATTCCCAACCAATCCACTGCACCAGTAAGAAGTGCGAAAGTTAGAGTTCCTATAGCATAGATTGTGAGAATACAATGTCTTCTTTACTATTATGACATATCAAAGTAAAATTTTCTAGGGAAGGTATGATATCACTGACTTTGAAAATTAGAAATTTACATTCACTAATAGATGTGTTCAAATGAAGTAATTACATAATGGATGCTAACTTTCAAAATTCTTTCATAACCTGAATAATTGGGCATTTTTACTGCTCTACATGCTCTAGACTTTTTAAAGTCTTGTCTTTTGAATTTCATGTGACAATTTTGTCATAGGATAAAAAGTGAACTTGGGGGGAAATTTGATTTAAGATTTTACTTTTTTCATAAACAAACTAATTTAAATAATATATAGACTTGTAGAAATTCTGTTGCATTCCACTTTTTAAATTATCATACCACATTACCCTGGGCAAGTCACTTAACTATCATTACCTAGCCCTTATCACTCTTCTGCCTTAGAACCAATACATGGTATAGATTCTAAGAAAGAAGGTAAGGGTTTAAAAAAAATTACTACACAAAACCACTATTCTACCTCATTGGGGGGAAAATGGTAAGTAATATTTTTTTTCAGATGATTCAGCTCAGGCTTCAGAAATTCTCTTCACTCAAATTATTTTCTTTTTGACAGTCTCCTTAAGTCGTCAAATCAATGGATACCATGTCAGTGCTTTCATTTTGAAAATCTCTTGATGAATGAAGGCAGAATAATTTACATATCTTATCAACAGTGACAGTATAACATCTCTAATGCCTTTTCAAAGGAACCTATAGAACAAGATTCACATCATCAAATCACATTGCTTTAATAAGTCACTGCCCTTTTCCAAGTACTTATAGAATGTTTTAAAATATTAAGCTGAAGGTAGAGTTCTCCCATGGTGCCCATTTAAAATCCTCTTAGAATTGAGCTATTTCTAAGGAAAGATAAAGGTCTATTTCATTTTTCAAATTAGATAAATCATAAATTTTAAGCCATCTATGGATTTCAAAGAACTGACAAGATATTTCAAACACTTACTGAAAATGAGAATATGAAAAAGCTTTTGCAATAAGAGTACTGAACCATGTAATAACAAAGTAGAGGCCTCAGGGGATGATGAATAGAGTGCTGAATCCAGAGTCAGAGAACTTGGATTTGAATATTTTAAAATTTGAATGCTCTGCTACTTTCTACATGTATGTCTTTTTATGACCAAATCACTTAACATTTCTGATTCATATACAAAATGTGGGGTTGGTCATTATGACCTTTGAAACCACTCCCATCTCCATATTCCTGTGTTTAAAATAAAAAAAATGTGCTTTTTTAGGAGGGAATGACTGACAATGCCAGAAGTAGTCAGTTTTCTCATCATAGATGGTAAAAGTCAGAGACTTGGAGAACTTGCACAATTGATCCAGGGATTTATAATAAATAATAGAAGCCTAGAATAGAATCCAGTCTCCTTATCTCTAAGTCATTGTGCTTTTATTCAAAAGGATAGATATTTTTTGCAATATAAAAATATTTAGTTAATCTGAATTTAGGCCAAAGAAAGAGCTCTGCTTAAATAGAGTCATTCATTTAGTTGATGTCTCAATACATTTCATTTGTTCTTTTCTTCATAGTAGTGACTTACCTAATTAGCAAGCAGATTACATTTAGATTGTTGCAAATTTGCTCCATTTAAAAAGTTCTGTGAAGTACTTAACTCAGTAAAAGGACAATTTAATGTATGTCCTTAAAAAAAAAAGAAAATTGGATAAACATTTGTAACTCGTATTTGCCTAACATTGTGCTAAATGAATTTTTTTTTCATTTGATCGTTACAATAACCCTTCAGGGTCGATGCAATTATTCCAATTTTATAGACTGGGAAACTGAGGCAAATAGAGACTTTCTCAGGATCACCCAGACAGTAAGTGTCTGAGGCTAGATTTGAACTCAGATTTCCTGATTGGATAGAATAAGAAAATCAGAAAACATAATTCATGAAGAAGAAAAAAATGTTGAAAGGATTTTATTCTAAAAATGCCTGTCTTTCCCTTCCAGAAGGCACACTTCTGTTTTAAACTTTAAAATGTGTTAAACTGTTTTAAACTTAAGTCAGAGATAATAAATACATTGTGATAAAACTCCTGGGAAGAAGAATTTAAATTATCAGAAGTCACATCAATCAGAGAAGCAGTTTGATATGGTGATTATACCAAATCTGGGTCAGGAAACAAGTTAGGCAGTTGTATCTTTTATCAGAGTCTTTCTGTACTGTAGGGATTCTTAACTAGGGTATCTTTTAACTTGTTTTTTAAAAATTTAATAATTTTATTTCAATAAAATCAGGCTCTTTTGTAATCCTACATATTTTGTTTTATGCACTTAAAAGTATTATTCTTAGAGAAGGTTGAGACTAACAAAGAGGTCTGTGACTCCCTAAAATGGTTATAAATCCCTGTCTTCTTAGTATAATCATTCTGGATTCTCAAATCTTCAAATCCTTCTATCATTAAGTTAAAAAAGGAAAGAAATGTTAGGTTAGGCAGGTGGCAAGTTTCCAAATTTATAATATAAATAACTATTAGTCTCACTTGGGCCAAACCTTCTGTAATGTTTTAATTCAGGCAGCAAAGAGGTTAGCTATTCCCTTGATTTTCTCACTTGAGATTTTTCTTACTGACTAGAAGGTCTTAAAATATTATGATCTGAATGGGGAAAAGTGGGCTTTCTAAGCAAAGATTTTTTTTTAATTGGACACATGATTTAAATGGGAAAGGAAGCTACTGAGGAGGAAATCCTCTCTCTCAAATATGAGCAACATGTGCTCTGAAGTCTATTGCCTAAGAGACAATTGTCTGGGGTACTTTGAGTTTAAGTGACTTTTCCTGGAGTCATATGGGTATTTTGTGTCAGAGATGGGAATTAAACACAGATTTTCCTTTGAGAATAACTCACTAGTCACACTGCCTCTCTGCAAAGTGACTAACATGAAAAAAAGGTATCGAGATGGAAAAGAACACGATGTGATCATGGAGCATGAGTTGAGCAAAAAAAAATGAGTAACAGAGGTTAAGAATTGGGAAGCAGTGGAGGTAAAGACAGCTAGGTTATATATGACAGATTGAGAGAATTTTGAAAGCCATGCAGAGGAATTTAGAATGGAAACTCGAAAACATGGATTTGTTGAAAGTCTCATTGAAAGTAGTAATTTGCTAAAAAGAGAGTCCAAAAAAGATTAGATGGCAAGATGCAAAGAAGCTTAAGTCAGGAAGGCTAGCCAGGAGAGTATCCTATATTCTAAAAATCTTTGCTGTATTCTAAACAAAATGAGGCTGCCCTCTGGGTGGTAGCAGTAAGGACAAAATATAAGAGAGTTTGACTAATCAATTTAATTGAATGGAGGAGAGATAAAGAGTAATAATTCAAAGATGATAAAAGTATTTTGAGTTTGGAATGCCTAGAAGAATGTTGGCATTATTGACAAATACAAGATATTGGAAAGAATAGTGTGTTTAAGCATGGGATAATATATTCAATTTAGGATATACAATGTTTTGGATGAATAGATACCTTAGAGAACATCTATATCAACTCACTAATGTTACTGACGAGGAAAATGAAGCCCAGTAAGGGCATATGAATGGAGATATAGATATGGAAGTTATTATTATAGACATGAAAGCTATAGATTTGGGAAGGAATGACTTTTCCACTTGGGATGACTGTGCAGAAAAAAATAAGTATATAGGGCTCAAGATTAACTTTGGAAAATGTCCACAATTAAAATAGAGGAGGGAGAAGGGAGAACGGAAAGAAGAAAAGATTTGGAACCAGGAGAAGAATTTAGATAGAACAGTGTCATAGAATCAATGAAAGGGAAATATTTCAAGAAATAAAGGACAGTGTGAAATTTATAGAGCAATAAGAAGAGAGAAATCCATAGGATTTGTCTATAGAGAAGTCTTTAACCTTTAACCTTTAAGAAAGAACTGTATTAATATAGTGATAAACAAGAAGCTAGATTTCAGTTAGTCACTAAATATTTATTAAGTGCCTAGTTCTTGCTGGGCTAAATTCTGGGAACACCCAGAAACACAGAAGACACGTCAAGGAGCTTATGGGCTATGGAGAAGATAGCATGTAAACAACAGTTTTATTCAGGATGAAATATAAATAATCCACAGAGAGAAGGCTGGTTTAGATGGTAAAAAATTGAAGTGGTAAATTAGGTGGTGAAAAATTGAAGATGAGCACTTAATTAATGACCACTCATTCAAGAAATCTAAAAAAGGAATAAAGACAAGAAATGAGGCAGCATTTAGAAAAGATAGTAAGATCAAGGACTTTTCAACATGGGCAAGACCTCTGCATTTTGGAAGACAGTGGGCAAGATAAAAATGACAGAAGGAAAATGTTGCTAATAGAGATTCTATCTACTAGGGACAGTGCCATAATTATAGGGAAAGACTGAGTACAAGAGCACATCAGAAAAAAATGCTATTTGAATGATGGAAATGTCAAATTCTTCCCCAAAATAGTAGATTTAAGTAAGTAGAATAATCAAGAATTATTTACTAAGCACTTACTAGGTTGTAGTAGATAAATTAGATACTTAGTATTTTTTATCAGACAAATATTGTGAGGAAAAAAAAGAAGTCTTTACTTTCCCCTAATATATATTCTTGCTTTTGGACAGGGCTTTCATTCTAAATGCATCCTTTCGAGTTTTTATTTCACCTATAGAGTAATTGCTTTGAAGAAAGCCACAACCTCTAAGCAGAATAAAATTAAAATCTAGTATGCATTCCTCTAACCCATCTGGCAAAACCAAGAATCAAAAGGTCATATCTTAGGACAGTGTTTCTTTAATCTTAATTGAGGCTGAGTTTTTCACATTTTTTAATGCCTGTGTTTTTCATTAGTTCATATTAAGGAACTGCAAAACTTTTGGGAGAGATTCATTTTCTTACAAAATTATCCATTTGACCATCATTTGGGCCCTATTTATAATCCCTTCTTATCCATCTAAGACTTCACTGAGTCATAATTCTGCCTATATGATTTCTAATGGACTTTCCATAAGAATATCCATTTTATACTTTTTGTAGTACTCTCTCCCTAAACATATACATGACTCATTTATTCATATTTACCTTTTATCTATTCATTACCTGCTTATTTGTGTGTATATGATTATGTATATTTAAATATATGTGTATATATGAGAAATATGTATGTGCTATGAGAACAGGCATTCTAATGTATATATATGTATATATATACTCATTAAGGTATTTATGAAGTTATCTTCAATATATATATTAATCCACACAAATAAGATATATTTGTATTTATATAGAGATTGATGTATATATATACATAGATATATCCACACATATCTATATTATTTGCATATATATGTGGATAGAAATATATATGTATATATCTATCTCCATAGTCATTCTTATAGATATAGATCATTACATATAGACTATAAAATTAGTCCAAAAGAAAAGTGAAGAGGTTAAGACATCTCAATAAGATAATGTACCAAGTCATTCCCTTTTTCAGGAAAATAATTTCAGAAATCACAATATTTTCAGCAAAGCTGTTAGGAGAGTATATTGCAAGTGATGTAAATCTCACTTATTCTAATCAATTTTCACCTTACTCACATCAAAGATCTTAAATGTATGCAAAAAGAAAGGGAAATTATAATTACAGTTTATTCTCTGAAACAGCAAAGGTTAAAAAAATCATTTCAATGTATTTAAAATGAGTGCTGAAAATCAGTTCATCTTGCTAAGACAAATGGAAGGTAAAGATTTGAATATATTACAAGATAGACTGCCAGGATTATGCTGAGCACATTAAAAACAACCACATTTGCAAACAAATTAACTGTCACTAGCCAAATATTTCCCTAGGATATATTTTCATGAATATATGTATATAAATATATATAATTGCTATACATTTACACATATAGTCATTTTAAGGAGAATGAACCTTTTTTCAAACAGATGCACATACTTATAATACTAAAATAATATGTTTACTTAAATTTAGAAGTCCTTAGAGAATTTCTGAAAATAAACAGTACTTTATTTAAGCAATCCAACCCTAAAGCGATTTGTAAGACCTAGTAAAGGAGAAAAAATAGGAACCAGTTTTTAATCCGAGCTTCTCTTCATCTGAAAATAGGTAAGCCCCAAAGTGAAAATTTTTTCTCTGCATTTGGACTTATTTGCAAGCGGACATTTATTCAAGAATGGGATACCATAACATTTTCTGGTGACATTTTCCTTGATCGTGATTTACTAGTTTAAATGAGGTTTTTGTTTTGTTTTGTTTTATCAGATTTGATTTGAGATTTCATTAGTTCACAATCTTACTTGTTAGTTATCTGATTTCTTCTAGTTAGAGTTATGTATTTTTAAAAATTATTTTAGATTTAAGTATTAATTCCGGTTCATTTTATTGCACTTTTAATTGTCCACAGAAATAAATGAAGGTTTTCCTAATATTTTCTCTATGTGCACCTATAGTTTTGTAATACTTCACCTTTGGATTACTCTTATGCCAGCATTTAAAAAGAAAAAAAAATGTTTCTTTTTTTAAAATTATGTAACAGTCTGCTTTCCTATTTACTGGCTTAAGAAACAGCTATACCAGGAGTTGTTCTACAGCATAACCCACCCACCCCCGGACCCTCAGTCTTGTCTGACTTTTTATGATCCCATTTGAGGTTTTCTTATGAAAGATTCCAAAGTGGTTTGTCATTTCTTTCTTCAGCTTATTTGACAGAGAGGAAGGCAAACAAGGTTAAGTGACTTGTCCAGAGTCAGACAGCTAGTAAGTATCTGAAATAAAATTTGAACTCAAGAAGATGAATCTTCCTGACTTAAGGCCTGGTACTATCCATCTAGCTGTCCCACCTAAATTCCCTACCCTCAGCACATAACCATCATATCCATAAAGAATTCTATAAAAAAAGAAGAAAGTGGAATGGACTAGATTATAAGTTTCCTGAAATCAGAGAAATGTCATTTAACCATTTTTCCCCTCTCATATTGTCATTCAGTGTTACATGTAAGAGTTGAGTGAATTGCAATTAAATTGGATTGAATTGTGACTTCCTAGTCATTAACCATTTGTGAAGCAACTACTTTTTCTTAATATTGTACTAAATAAAGGCTTCAAGAAATATGAAGTTCATAGAGACGGGAGATCCTAGGTTCAAATCCGGCCTCAGACACTTCCCAGCTGTGTGACCCTGGGCAAGTCACTTGACCCCCATTGCCTACCCTTACCACTCTTCCACCTATAAGTCAATACACAGAAGTTAAGGGTTTTAAAAAAAAAGAAATATGAAGTTACTTGGAACTTCACAATCCAATAAAGGGGGGAAGGAATATCTATGTAAATGGGCAATTTCTATTATAAATTTAATGCAGAAAAAAATGCCTGAAAATTGTGATGAATGCTACTTCTGTCAGATCATTGGAGGTGAAAATTATTTCTGTTAGTGGCAATGACTATTTTTGCTACCTTGGAAAGGAAAAGATTTGTAAAATCAAGAATCCAAGGTGTACTGAGATAAAATCATATATTAACATGGTAATAATATTAAGACAGATATAATCTTAATTTTTCTTGATTATTAATGAGAATCAATAAGGATTATAGGAGTCAGAGTTAGAAAGCACTTTAATGATCAACTGATTCCAATCCTTCATTTTTCCAAGTGAGGAAATTGAATTAAAATTGCTAAGATTACAATTATAACCTGATTTTATGGGGAATTATGAGTAGTCCAAAAGTTTGTATAGGGAAAGTAGTATGACATAAGGCTATGTGAGTGTATGTGAGGGTCTAATTATGGAAGGCTTTAAATGTCAGATTGGAATATGAATTATATCCAGTAGGTAATAGAAAACCATTGGAAGGTTTATATGGAGCAGGATTATAGTTTCAGTGATTTATAGCTTGAAGGGGCTATAGGGAGCATCTAGTGCAACCACCTCCTTTTACAGATCAGTAATCTGAAAGATGCCCAAAAAGGCTAAGTGATTTGCTCTGGCTTACACAGGTAGTAATTAGCAGAACCAAAATTTGAACCAAAATTTTCCAAAGCCCAATCCAGACAAGATCTTTCCAAAATTAAATTTAATTAGACAGCAGCGTAAAGGACACATTAGAGAACGGAGAGGTTAGAGACTGGAAGACTTATTAAGAGGCTAATATTGAGAGACCAGGCATTTGTTAAAGAGGTTCTGTAATTTAAGAGGCCATGATAATTTAAAGAAGGCATTAAATAATAGGATACAGAAACCAAAAATGTGCAAGATGAAAAATTTGTATATGATAGATTGATTGAATGGCAACTTTCTTAACTACATAAAAGAAAGCCAAGACTTTGAGAGAAATTAAAAAAAAACATTATTTTGGACATGTTGAGCTTCAACAGTTTATTGTTAAGACATCCAGGTCAGGAAGTCTGTTGTTAAGGTTTTCCAAATAATGAGCTTCCTGGGGCATGGTGGAAAAGTAATTTAGATCTGTGGCTTTGGAGAGAAGTCAAAGAAAAAAAAGAACATAATAGTCATGTACACAAAGGTGATTGTTGAGGCCATAGGTCTGCATGGCATTGCCTTGGGAAAGAGGATAGAGAGAGAAATGAAGAATTCTAGGTATGGAATCGTACAGAATACCAATAACAAGAGATCATGAAGAGGAACAAGAAAAAAGACAAATAAAGGGTGATTAGAGGACAAAAATAAGAATAAAATGCTTTAAAACAGAGAAGAAAGTAGACTGAAGAAGGACTTTGATCAGCAAGAGTCCCACATTGCACAACTTAAAGAGGATGAGAACTGAAAAAAACGCCACTGGATTGTCTATAATGATTGACTTTACTTTCTATAAGGAGAAGTCGATTTCCTTGTCTAGTAAAATGAGTGGCTAGGCTAGATAGCTTCCAGGAAGGAGTCTTTCCAACTTTAGATTTATGAGACTATGAATCTAAGAATTTAAACAAATTGAGTACAATCTACAGTGTATATGTGTTGATAAACATAGTCAATAAACATTTATTAATTGCCTATTTTGTGCTAGGTGATAGAGAAGTCAAAGAAGTTCCAGAGTAGTGCTGCCAAGTAAGAAATAAAAAGATGATCTGAGCTGTGTTCCCTCTGTAAATATCAGTTGGGGAGTTCATAGTTCTACCCTTCAATCAAAAGGGCATAAGGCATTGATGAGCTAGAGTAATAAGGTAGGAGAGCTCTTACAGGATGATGAGGCATTCCCCATAAGAAACTTCCTGGGACCTGGTTGAGAAGTCACAGATATCAAGAGTAGTGTATAGTGCAGATTGCAGCTTGGTAAGAAATAGATAAAGAGAGAGAGACAGACAGACACACAGATAGACACAGAGTCAGAGACAGAGACAGAGAGAAACAGAGAGAGACAAAAACAGAGAGAGTCAGAGACAAAGACAGAGACAGAGACAGACAGAGTGTATCTCAGTATCTGTGTGCCTGTGAAATAGAGGCTTTGGATATAAGTTACTTTTTTTTAGTGTAAGTGTAAAGAATAGGGAGCTATAGTGGAAATGGGCAGTGTCTTTGTTCCCCATCCTTTGTAAAATAATACGTCTTAAAAATCGCTAGGGAATTGTGGGTATCAATAACACCCAAAGTAAGGGAATAACTATCTTGCTCCATCTCCTCTCAGGCAAAGAATTCTCTCATTTTTGACCAGGGACATTCAACTTAGAATTCACAGTTCACCTCAATCCCCTCAGAACCTTCTTGACTTTTTTTTTAATTCCATCTAGCTAGGAAATGGAATGATACAGGAATTCGACCTTTGATTTCATGGAAAGAGGGAATTCCCATAAGGAGTCAGGTAGGTGGCTCAATAGATAGAGTGCAGTTCCTGGAGTCAGGAAGACCTGAGTTCAAATACTGGCTCAGATTTGCTAGCTGTATGACTGTGAAAATCACTTAACCTCTGTTTGACTTAGTCCACTGGGGGAGGAAATGGTAAACCACTCCAGTATCTTGGCCAAGGAAACACTATGGATGGTATAATCTGTGGTATCACAAAGAATTAGACACAACTGAATGACAGTAGGTCACTCCAGAGGGAAGAAGGGGCTCTATTAATGCAGATCAACATCTTCTCTGCAACTTAAGAATCTTAGAGGGTCTAGAACTAGGAGTTTAAGTGATTTGGCCAGTTTGGCACAGCCAATAGATGCCACAGGCTGAACTTGAACACAAGTCTTCTTGTCTTTGTGTGCAACTCCCTATCCACTCCTCCATCTATCTCTCAGGAGATACAATCCAAATATTGAACTAAAACAAGCTTTGTTCTTGAATTTGGCATTCCTTAGCTTTTGTCCTTGTTTTGCTTCTGACCTTGTCTTATTCAGCCTTCTAACCTGGGACAGTCCTCTCCTATCGCTACAAAAGTCCAAGGATGACATTTATCCAGCTTACTAAAGTCATTCTGAAAGATAATCTGATTTTGCAAAGGACAGCTTGTCCTCTTGAATATCAGTCAGAGCATATAGAATTAAGGAAGCAAGAGATTGTTCAAAGATGTTAATCAGCAAGAAGAAAATCAGATCTAAAGATTCCAGAGGAAAGGTTTTTGCTTATTTTTGTTTGTTTGTTTATTTGGCTTTATTTTATTTTTGCCCTACAAAAGTTTAGGGTAGAATCTGGTCAATTGGAAACAATGTTTGCTTTGGATGATTCTTTAGTGTAACTTTCTTATGAAAGATGTGATTTTATTGGAAGGCAGGTATTGAAGACATAATTGACCTTTAGCTAATTTCAATATCAAGTGTCTTAAAAAGGTTTTTACACTATAAAATATTTTTTACAGAAATCAGGAAAATTTAAGAATATATAAGTGTGAATATTTTATGATTGGGGGGGTTAGATGTTCAGATATTATGTTCTTGTATTTATTTAAAGCATAATAAAAACATTTTTTAAAACCCTTACCTTCCATCTTAGAATCAATACCAGGTATTGGTCCTAAGGCAGAAGAGTGGTAAGGGCTAGGTTATGGGGGTTAAGTGTCTTGCCTGGGGTCACACCGTTAGGAAGTGTCTGAGGCCAGATTTGAACCCAGGACCTCCCATCTCCGAGCCTGACTCTAAATCCACTGAGCCACCCAGCTACCCCCAATAAATACATTTAACTCAAACTAAAGATCAGATTATTCTTGGGAATACTTGCTAGCTGGGGAGGGAAAAAAACCCAACAGTGATTTTGAAGACAAAAACATGAAAACAAAACACTTGGTACAAAAATGAATGCAGAGCTAGAAAACCACTTAATCCTGGGATTTCTTTTGCTCACAAGTATTCAGAATAATAATTGAGGCTCAGATAGGCTTAATTTAATTTAGAATAAACTGGAAACTCTGGCTCTTATTCTGAAACACAATGAAATTAATAAAGTTGAACTTTTGTTATTGGAAAAGTTGAGGCTTCAACAGTGAAATCTATTATAAAATTTCCTTCTGAGGTTTTGGTATAATGCAGTGATTCCCAGACTTTTTTGGCCTACAGCCCCCTTTCCAGAAAAAATATTACTTAGTGCCCCTGGAAATTAATTTTTAAAAATTTTAATAGCAATTAATAGGAAAGATAAATGCACCTGTGGCCATCATAGCGCCCCACCCCCCAGATCGCTGCAGCATCCACCAGGGGGCGGTGGCGCCCACTTTGGGATTCACTGGTATAGTGTTTAAATTATGATTTTTAAAAAGAGTAAGCGGAATTATTCCAACTTCAATTTTTAAAACTCCTTTTTGTTGATAAAAGAAGAGTAGAATTTCCCAGTTAGAGGCAACCTCAGAGATCATTTAATCCAACTCATAACTAATACATGAATCTCCTTAATGATATGCCTTACAAATGGACACCCAGGGTCTATGGTGAGAAACTGCCTGCCTTCTGAGGCTGCCCATTTTACTTTGGAGCACATTTTATTTTAGGAAATGTCTCCTTTAATCAAATTTGTTCTTTTTTGTCTCCCACCCACATATCCAAGAAAATTGAGTCTCATCAACTTTGCACATGGCTATCTTTAAAATATTTGAAGACAATAATGATCTTTTAACCCCTTCCATCTCTTCACCAAGGGTTCTTCTTAGACTAACAGTTCTTTATATGTGGTTCACAGACATACAAAGTGTCTGTGCATAGATTCCAGAATATCTGTGAACTTGAATGGTGAAAAAATTACATCTTATTTCAATATAATCGTTTTCCTTTGTCATCCAATGTATTTCATGCAATTAAAATTCTCAGATAGATTCCATAGACTTCATCAGAATATCTAACACATGAAAATGGTTCATCATTCTCAATTCTTTTGACTAGGAATCCTGGCATGTTTCCAAGTCCCAAAGTCATTCTGTTTATACTCCTTTGGGCAGATTCCAGCTTCTTAATGTATTACCCCCTAAAATGTGGTACCCCAAAACTGGAGACATTAAGATGCCTATGTCAGCAAGGCAGAGTATAACATGACTTTAACATTTCTTCTTATTAGTGATACACTTTTATTAATACAAAGTAAGATCACATTTACTTTTGGCATGGGGGGGCAATAATACACCATTAATCATTCATATTAACTTTGAAGTTCACGGAAAATCTCAAGTCCTTTTTCTCATAAGTTTATGTTTAACCATATCTCTCTAACTCTTTACTACTACAGTTGTTTTAAACCTAAGTACAGGAGTTTATATTTATCTCTATTCAATGTTCTTATTATATTTATAGTAATTTTTAGCCTGTGGAGATATTCTTGAATTCTGATTTTGTTTTTTTCAGCATTTTATTTATCCCTTTGAGGTCTGTGTCATCCAAATATTTGATAAACATACAAAAAGAAAGCTTTTTCCCACATTTACAAAATGTTGACAAGGGTGAGACTATTCTGTTAGTTTTTGAATAGAATAAAAATGTTTTATTAGATAGTACTATATAAATTCAAATCTTCCTAAGAATCTTCACAGAAAAAAGATTCAACACTTTTTAGTGAATTGTCAGGAAGCTCTCATCTCTCAAACTCCCATATCCTGAGACCTCCTTATTCCTTCACTTCTTTTTGCATAAAACACCAAAACCTAGATGACCTAAAGATGCATTTATTTGTGAAGGATTTATGAGAAGAAGGAAATTAGAGTAGAAAAGACTGGATAGTAGATAGATTGATTGTAGGGATTAGTGTGAACCACAAAGTGATCAAAGGACTTTTTCAGGGTCACACAACTGGTCAATGTCTCAATAGTGATTTAAACTCAGGTCTTCCTGACCCATACCCAGAACAGTTCCAATAGAATATATCATCTTCATCTTTAACTGAATTGAGACAAAAGTAAAAGATTAGAAGAATAATGATATTCTAAATATTTTTAAATTACCCTAAAACAAGTGTTCATTTGGGAAAATTCATAATATGAAGCTATTCAGAATACAGTTGCATAGTATTTCTTACTATATCTTTTAGAAAAGAGAGAAATATGTAAAGAAATTTGGCTTATAGCTAATCTGCTTTAAAACTCAGACATTTTCTCTATCGTTTACCAAGCTGTTAAAAACAAAACTGAAGAAACTGTCATTTGACTAGATATCATTTGACTTTCCTTAATTTCTATTTCATTTTCTCCCATATCTTTCTTTTCTATTTCTTAAGGTAAAGAGTAATTGTTGCTTTATTGATCTCAACCAATTAGATTTCAAAATGGAAGCAAAAATAGTAAACAGCCTTGTGATTTCTGATTTCCATTTTTTCTTTGACTTTGTACTATTAGAATATATCTATTTACAGTCCCCTCTCTTCATATAAGACACTGTGGCTTGAGGCAGAACTTTTAGAATCACAGGATTTGAGAATATGTCATATATATACTCTCATATTTATTTATGTGACATATTTTATGCTTTTAATGTTCTCCAGGAGAAATATAATGGTTTTATTTGGTGACCAAGTTCAAGCATACAAAGTGTTAAATTATTCCATTTTTCAAAAAATGATTAATTTTCTCTTTTCTAAAGAATTGAACCTTATTATCTAATATATTTTCAGTTTATGGACTCTGTCATTTACTCAAGACTTCTTTTTCGAGGCCCCATCATCCAATATGGATCCACATAAACATTTTGTTATTATTCCTTCAATACTTTAATGAATCTGAATGCATCAATGTGGGGATAACTCAACTGATGCTCATCTAGATGATGCTCATCCTTTAGCGATCCATCTAAAACTTCTCTTTATCTCTGGTTTATATCTTCCTATAGGCCTTCCTCTCCAAATAATGACATTTTTTGGATATTAATAGTAAAAGGACTATGTTTGATATATTCCTCATTCTCACTATATTACTGATTCACCTTTTTTTTCAGTCATTCATTTTTCTGATGTCATGCCTTATGATGCATCACTATGTGGTTCTATGTAGGAAACATACTGCATTCTACTAATGCCAGCTATGGTCTACCCATTGCTCTTTTTTTTTTAAACCCTTAACTTCTGTGTATTGGCTCTTTGTGGAAGAGTGGTAAGGATGGGCAATGGGGGTCAAGTGACTTGCCCAGGGTCACACAGTACCCATTGCTCTTTAGTTGACTGTCAACTTAAAATCTTCAGAGACTTAGGGCATCCATTATTCTTCACTTTCATATAAAGCAAAACAAGTGCCAAATGAGAATATACAAGCCCCCTGAACGTAGAGATTGTTTCTCTCATATTTGTATCTCTAACTCACATAGCAGAAACTAAATAAGATATTTATTAAAGGGTAATACAGAATTGATTATAATAATTACACATTATAATTTATTATGAGTTATTTAGTTATAGGTAACTGTTGATTGAATGTGATCGAATGGTAATATAGCTTATTGATTGAAGGCGAATGCAGGATTGACTGATGAGAATCATAACCCAGCTCCTGATTTCTAAAGTTGAAATCTGGTTAAAATTAACATGATTGCCTCATAGCAAGTTGACCCTAGAAAAGAAATAACAAAAAGGCAACTTGGAGAGTTTTTGGAAGAAGGATGGGGTAGCTGAGTCTATTTCCTTGGGGAGAATATATGGAAATGGTGACCTGATTAAATCTAGGTGAGCCAGGCTCTCTGAAATTCTGGGAATTGACCCTTGTTGTTAGCTGGTTATCCAAATAGCAGGTTGCTATATAGTGGATTCAGCACTAGCTACTTAATTTAGTTTATGTCCTTGGGTGTTTTTACATATCTATACACACTATTTTCCTCTATTATCTTTAAGTTGAGAAACCTTTTGAATCAATGTAGATGCTATCATTAGCTACATATGTAACCTCTATATAGCATGTTGGATTGCACATGAAGTTATGTGCAGATATCTACTTAATACACACTATTTTCCTGAGATTCCAATTCATTAAAAAGGGTTTAAGTAATAGGAAAAGTATTGAATATCAATTTAAAATGTATATGAAAATTTATATTTTCAATTTGTATAACTTCTTTCCAAAACTTGTTTTGATTTTGCTTTAGAAAATAAGAAAACTTGAAACAGATATCAGAATTGTTTTAGATGATTTTATTTGACACAAGTACAAGCAAAAATTAATTCAGAAATGAATGGTATTTATAACGTGTTAATAGGAATATGCTTTCAAAACATGAATACATTTAGTTCAAATTATATCTTATAAATCATAAATATTTAGACAGTTTTTTGTATTTTGGAAAAAATATGGCACATTAAATTGAATAACTATGGTAAATACAGTGTTTAGCTCTTCATGGAGCCTTGAATCATAAGAGGGTAAGACAAAGATAATTATGATAACTAATAATAAATTATGGCAAAATGAGAAGAATACTTTATTTGGAATTAGGAGCCTGATTTCATTTTAGAGATGATGAAGCTCAGAAGCAGAGTGGTTGGAAGACTTGCTCAAGGACAAATGGGTAGTCAATGCTAGTTGTTTGAACACTGAAGAAAATATTTGAGCAATAAGAACAGACCAGATCAGCACAGTTAAAGTGGTGACAAATGCTCAGAAGAGATTTCCAGGTTATTTTTTGTGAGAAAAAACAATCACTATTGATTGTATTATATTTAAATTGTGTTCATATCTGCAAAGTCAAGAGTAGTTGAGGTAGTTATTTAAGAAATTCTAGTCAAAATTCTGAGGGACTTAAGGAAAAGAACGCTATTCACATTCAGAGGAAGAACTACAGGAGTGGAAACACAGAAGAAAAACAACTGCTTGAATACATGGGTTGATGTGGACATGATTTAGGATGTAGACTCTAAACAACTAACCACTCCAGTGCAATTATAAATAATATGGAAATAAGTCTTGATCAATGACACATGGAAAAACAAGTGGAAATGCACATCAGCTGGGGCGGGGAAGGGACTTGGGGGAGTATAGGGGAGAGTAGGAACATGAATCATGTAACAATGGAAAAAATTTCTAAAAAAGAAAAAAAAAAAGAAATTCTACTCAAAACTACATTTGCCTGAGTTGTTGGATATATTGAGGGAGGATTTTTTGTTGTTTTGTCTTTGCTGAAGCATTTAAATAATTATCCCCATTCAACACTTACAACTTATTCTGTGCATCAGGACTCCAAGGGTTTCTCTTTTCCATTAACATCATATGATATGCATAATTTATAAATCATAGAACCTTAAGAAGTTAGAGCTGGAAGGGATTGTAGGAATTATCTAGTCTAAGTGTCTTATTATACACATGAGGCCACTGAGGTCCAAGCAGGTTAATAGAAAATATTAATCACTTTCATTAAAAAAACATGAATTTATCTTTTTTCAAATCCCACCCTTTCTTTTTTTTTTTCTTTAACATATATACTTAATTCTTAAGTAGGACAAAATTTTGCTCTGAGCTTTTAAAACAGGCTCTCTTCCAGAAAATAAAAATGAAACTATTTCTCCACAGGTTATGATATCTAACTCAAGGCTATTGATAATTTGAAACTTTTTTTCCTTTAAGAAATTAGTTTTCCAGTGCCTCAGTTATCTCATCTGTCAAATGAGCTGGAGAAGGAAATGGCAAACTACTCCAGTATCTCTGCCAAGAAAACCTCAAATGGGGTCACAAAGAGTTAGAAACAACTGAAATGACTAAACAATAAGGAGATGCTTCAGTGTGAATTGAGCTAGCCCAGCTGACCAGTATCAGTCTTAGACCCTTTCTTTGTCTCATACACACACGTATGTATGTATGTATGTATGTATGTATGCATGTGTGTGTATGTATGTATATATGCATATGCCTACACATTTCAAACACATCTTCTGGTTAATTTCCAAGGCAGACCCAAAAGCCTATTTTACTCATGGTATAGCTAAAATAGTATTATTAATGGAAAAAAGTAGAGTTTTTTCCCATTTAATATTTTTTATTTTTTAGAAAAGTTAACATGGTTACATGATTCATGCTCTTACTTTCCCCTTCACCCCCCCGACTCCCCATCCCCATAGGCGATGCACATTTCCACTGGTTTTAACATGTGTCAGTGATCAAAACCTATTTCCAAATTGTTGATAGTTGCATTGGTGTGGTAGTTTCGAGTCTACATCCCCAATCATGTCCACCTCATCCCATGTGTTCAAGCAGTTGCTTTTCTTCTATGTTTCCACTCCTGTAGTTCTTCCTCTAAATAGGAAGTATATGGCCTCCCCATTTCTATAATTGCAAGGTGGGCAAATTGAAAGTTGTTATTAATGAATGAAGAAAGAACACATTTCTATTTCCCTACCAGCAAAAATAGCAAGCTGTAAACATTCAGATTATGTATCGCTTATTTATTGACTGTGTGTCATAACAGCTCTATAGGAAAGGGTCAATAATATTATCATTATCATTCCACTTTACAAATATAGAAACTGAGAAAATTCTGAATCATGAGTTCAGAAATGTTTTTTTAAATATTCCCAAAGTTTTCTAAATTAGCAAATAATATTCAATCTGAACTGGGCTGGGAATATATAACTCCTAAAACCTAGATCTCTTACATCTAGTAGTTTCTCTGGAAATATAAAAACTCGTATTCAGTTTCTTTCTCTTACCTCAGTAGGGCAGTTCAGATCCTGATTTCATTGATCTAATAAGCATATGTTTATGCTTTCTAAATGCAATGAGTTTCAATATGGTCAGAGCTTTTACTGTTAAATATCATTTATTTTCATGTGGCAAAAATATGAGAATAGAGTTTTTGTGTTAGGTGAGATCATTTATTCTCATAATATTATTTAGAGCACTGCCAGCTTCCCAACATTTATCTAAACATCAGCTGATAAATTGGCTGCTTGTATATTTCTTGAAATGACTTTCTCTTTCTCAGCAAAGCATCTAGGATTCTGTTTAACCTTCCATATTAAGTGGAAAAAATAATTTTCAAGGAAATCTTCTTCCTTTCTTTTATCTCTATATTTTTTTTGGTGTGTGCATATCTATCTACCCCAAATTATAGATATTGATATAAATAGAAAAAAATTATATATGTATATAGTTTTGTATATACATGTTTCAAAAAAACAAATGATCACAGTGCTTCTAACATGACACAAATTAACTATTTTTATTGATATTAAAGGAGAGCTCTTTATGGAAAAAGAAACCTAATTATCTCTTTAATCAATATATTCACAATCTATGTCCTTGACCTAGTCGTGGACAAAGGTGCAACAAGAAGTAAGAACTATAACTGGAAATCAGAGCTTTCACCTATTACCAAGAAACAGCTCAGACTTTTATTATGTTTGTGAAAGGGTATCTGAATGAAAATTTATATCATTAATGACCTATTTTCTACATAGAGATGGGTTTCTTTTCCAACATAAAATCTATCTGAAATATAAAATCTTGGAACTGAGAAGAATACGTTGCAGAGGAAGAACACTAGCTTTGGAGTTAGAAAAGTCAAGTTTATCTTCAGTCTCTGACATTACTTATATGTGATTATCCACTTTTCCCCCTGTAAATGCATCCTTTAAGAAATGAAGAGCAATTAGGTGACTCAGTGGATAGAGAGCCAGACCTGGAAATGGGAGGTTCTGGGCTTAAATGTGTCGTGTCCTCAGATACTTCCTAATGATGTGATGTTGTGCAAGTCACTTAATCCAATTGCCTAGCCCTTACTGCTCTTCTGTCTTGGAACCAATACTTAGTATTGATTCTAAGTCAGATGATAAAGGTAAAAAAAGGGAAAAAAAAAAGAAATGGAATGTAGTGAAATGTGTACTTTGCCCAAGGAGTATATGTTTACCTTTGTGTGTATGCATATATTTCTTTGTTATATCTAGGACCAACTCCATGTTTCTATTGGCAGAGAAAATTACCAATGAAGAAACTCATGTAGAGTATTCCCAAAGTAGTTGAAATAGATAATAATAATTCAACAAAATGACATTCCAAATATAACATGTGGTTCTGGCTTCTTTTTTATGATTGAAAATGTATTTGTTTTGACCCAAAATATGGTAAGACTATAGACTAAAAAAGAGATGGAACACAAGGGACTTCAGAATCAAGGTTGTTTTTTAAAAAAACTGGGCATATATAGGGAAAATACTGTGCCTATACTCAAGCTGATGAAATAAATTGAAGCTTGGAATGCAAATTGAATCTCTACCATTAAAATTCTGGGAAATTATGAATAGCAAAAGTTGCAGGTTTCATAGAGCAAGTTACTCTATAAAGTCAAACCCTTCCTGAGATTTGTGTCAGGAGACAACAAATGCTAAAGAAAGTGAATTTTAAATAAATTGATGATGTCATGTCTCTACTCTAAGATGCTACTTGTTTAATTTACTAAATGGAAACATAGAAGGAGTGATGACTTTAATTGGCAAGGAGTCTGGGGCTCTGGGTCAGAGAGGGAGACAAAACTCCTTAATGTCTTTTATGTACCAATCAAGAGAGTTGATAAAAGTAATCTGAAAGGAAAAGACATTAGCAACTGGGACTTGCTGAAGGTGGTATTTCATGTGAGGATTAAAGGAAGGCAAGTAAACTTAGAGGCAGAGACACAGCCAGTGCAGAGGCAAAGAGATGAAATTAGATTGAATGTTGTGCTTGAATAATTGCAAATAGCTGAGTATGGCTGGAATACAAGATAAATAGAGGAGGGTCAAGTGTGTGAAAGACTGAAAGGCAGGAGTCAATTCTGACCTAAGTTTTAAATGCCAAAAGGGAGGAATTTATATTTGATTTTGGAAATAATAAGGAGTCACTGAAGTTTATTGAGTGGGAGGGTGACGTAGTCAAATATGTTTTAGGAAAAATTCCTTTGCTACTGGGTAGAAAATAGTTTGGAGTCTAGAGAGACCTCAATACCGGAAACACTTTTGACACATAGAAGGTACCTCATGGTTATATTTAAAAACTGAATTGAATTAGGCGCTTGCTTTTAATTAGAGTTCTGGGTTCTGGGGTAAGGATATTGGATCTTATTTTTGGTTTCTCATAAATTGGGACATGGCTAAGAAGTGTTTTTTAAGGGCCCACATGGAACATATATACCAATAGACAGATAGGCAAATAGACAGATAAATAGATAATAGATATTTACATAGAGATATAAATAAAAATAATCCTTGCTCTTTACTGTTTCAGTTAAGTGAAATGGAGATGGAGATGCTTCACATAGCAGATACACACACACACACACACACATATATACCTATAAAAGATGAGATTCAAGATTCAGTCTCTTATTTATCATGAAAAAATCTTTAATATTTTAGTGGGACCATCAAATGGTACTATGCATGCAGAATTACAGGAATCAAGGACAATTTAGAAACTCCAAGTTTAATAGTATTTCATTTTTCCCATACCCAAAAGCATATATCACATTTAAGTACATAATCCTCTTTATGCTGAAAAAGTCAATCTCCAGGTAGGCTGTTTTTCAGTTTCCCAGTCTAGAAGAAATGAAAGTGTAGTATGTTTATAATCCTTTAAGAAGAGTAAAGCCTTTTGCCAAGCTCAGATTGAGTGAAGTGGTTTTATCTGTTGAATTTATGTGAAAATTAAAGAGTAGCTTTCATTCTAGTCATGTTCCATTGCTATGCTCTACTTTCATGTTTATGACTAATAAGGTCCACATGATTTTGAGATATTGGGTGGAAAAGAGAGAGCAGTATAGGACAAACTGTTATTGTCACCACCATCCATTTTCTCCTTCTAAAATTTGACATATAGTCTGAACTTATAATTTTATCCATATGGAGAATTTCTGGTGTAGAATTTCTCTCCAATAAAGCATATTAGCAAAGCTGTAACTTAACAGTTTTTAAAATAGAAATACCTTGGGCACTGATAGGATGAATGATGTACAGAGTCACATAGATTGGATGTGTCAGAGACAGGACTCTAATCCAGTTTTCTCTGCCATGAAGACCATGATGTCCTTCTGCCTAATGTTTTTATACAGGAAAAAAATAGGTTAAAATAAACTTAGGGCTTAAAAGAAAAATAAAGGAAGGAAAGAAGAAACAAAAAAAGGAAGGAAGAAAGAAAGGAAGGAAGGAAAGAAGGAAAGAAGGAAGGAAGGAAAGACAAGAGGGAGGGAAAAGGAGAGGAAGGTGAGGAGGGAGAGAAGAAAGAAGGAAAGAGAAAAAAGGGAGGAAAGAAAAGGGGGAAGGAAGAAGAAAAGGAATAAAGGGACAAAGATAACAATCAACTCAGCTTGTTTACTAGGCATAAGGAGACATTCTAATTGTATATATATATATATATATATGTACATATATATATATATATATATGAACCTCAGGTCTTTTGAGGTAATATATGCTCCATGTACTCCTTTATTTCCCATTGTTAGCCAATGAAATCAATGTTACACACGAGTTCGCGTCAGGGAAAGCACTCTGAAGTGTAGTACTCCAGCTCATCATTCATTATTGCTGCTGCTTTCCATGACATTATAACATATCAAACCACTTGTATTCCTGTTGACATGAGATAAAGCAATTATATTATTTCACCAGCTTGCCTCAAAGAAGAAGAAAAAAGTAATATTTGGGTATTCCAATAATGCAAATTTGTTTCTGTGTTAAATTGGTTTGGTATTTATATATTGTTTCTCTTTTTAATATGTGATATCTCTGAATCAAGATGTGTAGAATAGTGTGGGATCTGCCAAACAAAGCAAATCCTCATGTCTATTGCCCCAAGGAGAAAATCTGAGGAAGCTTCTCCTGGGAGAAAAGAGAATTAGCAAGTGAAGAGAGGAAGGAAGCAAAAAGAAGTCACTGATAGCAAGAAGTAGGGCAATGACTGGGAGAGCAACTGGCTAAGAATCATGAAGTTTTATAGCAAGTAGCAACTATGGAGATTATCTAATCCAAACCTGCATTTTACAGATAAAAAAAAATAAGACCAAGAGAATTTAAGAGGCTTATACCAATTCCTACAATTAGTTAAAGGCAAATCTCAGTGCAAAAATAATTCTCTGTTGATTCTGTCCAGTACTTTTTTGCTTATATCATAGTTCTCAGATACCTGATTCAAGATACAAAGAGGTTTATTGTTATTGGCTTTATCATTCTTTGGGTACAATATCATTAAAGTATGGAAACTTTTTTATTGAAAACAATGAAACCAATGGGAAATGAGGTTTGACGATATGATGTTATTGTTTTTAACAAACCTTGAAACAGTAGAATAACTGGGTCAATGGGAAATTCAGATTTTTCATAATTTTTCCTTCCCTACTCTATAATTTTCTGCTCTCCTCTTTTTTTACTTACCCTAATATCTGGAGTGCTTACCTCAGAGTTGTCAAGATAGAATAAGATGATAGCAATATATTTATGTCATTTATTGATTTTATAAAAGTTCAGAAACTAATATATTTTAAATATTTTAGGTTCTTTTTACACACATATTTTTTTTTACTTTAATCTTGTGTCTGGGTCATAGGGACACTGTAAAATGATGTTATATTTTCATGAACATAGTCTTTTGTCAATGTCTCAGTCATTGTTTTGAGTACCTCCAATGTAGGGTTTTAAAGATTGAAATTTGGCTGCCAGGTTTAGTCACAATGTTTTTGTTTACTCTACTCTTAAAGCAATAGACAACAATGTATAGATTTTTCCTGTCAAAAGAGTTTAGATTATCCTGTTACAGCTAACAACTGAGAGCAATGGCTACTTGTATTATAACAGTGAAAAAGAAGAATTATGGGATTGAGGATTGGAAGCATGAAATGTTTTGTGTAAATCTTTTATAATAGAACCGTCACGGCATTTGGCAGTGAGCGTTTCTGCAATCAGTTAATGAAATATTCTTTGAGAAATCTTAATATTCTCTGCAAGGGTTTAAAAAATCAAATGGCCTTTCATAAACATCTGCTCTGGGACTTAAGAGAATGAACCAAAAGACTAATGTTTCTGGTAGAATATGTCTAAGTAAAAGCCTCAGTGTTATAATATGTCTATCCAACAAATGGATTAATTATTTAGACTTTATAAATAGACATCTGTTAATTTACATGATCCACTCTTTTTCTGTGTAAGGGATGGATAAATCAGTTTTAATGGGATCATCAATAATAATTTAAATTCAAATGTTTGTTTTTTTTGTTTGTTTGCCTTTTTTGCTCTTCATATTCATAGGATTTCTATTCAGAAAGAGAATAAGAAAGGAGACTCCAAAAACAATATGAATAATATTCCAGGAATAATATAACCCCACACAAAATGACAATGATGCATGCTAAAAGATGTTCAATTCAATTCAATCATTAGAAAGTGATTACGTAACCAACTGTATGCAGAATGCAATTCTGGGCAGTAAGTAAGCCCCTGGCTGGTACAGTGGCTAATGTGCTGGACCTGCAATTAACAAAGACCCAAGTTCAATCCTGCCACAGACACTTACTAGTTGGGTGACCTGCACAAGTAACTTCTTCTCAATTGCTTTATCTACAAAATGAACATAATAATAACTCTGACCTCCCAGGATCATTACAAGGATAAAATGATAAATTTTTGAAGTACTTTGCAAAGCTTAAAACACTAAATTAATGCTAATTCTTATTAAAGAAATACATAGTTTATATAAAACAACATACCTGTCCTTAGGGGTCTAGTTGTATAAGTAAAAACAACATATACATATACATATATATGTGTGTGTGTGTGTGTGTGTATGTGTGTAGGTCTATAAATGTATGAATATGTATATATGGAACATGCATTTTATGTTTGAAATATTTTGGTACGTTAGAGAGGAAAATTGCGTTAGATGTGGTCCAAGACAGAAAAAAATTGTTATGGAGCAATTAAGAAAGTCTTCATAACGGAAGTAGCATTTGAGTTTGAATGTAAAGATGGGGAGAAAGATACTCCATTTATCAGTAACAATATAAACAAAATTATGTTGGTGGGAAAACACAGGGATTTAGAATATTCCAATTTGCTTGGAGTGGATACTATATAAAGGGGAGAAGGGGGCAATAGTTAAATGGTAAGCTGGTACAAAATTGTGACATGCCTTGAATGCTGACAAAAGAATGAACAATTAGAAGGTAATAAAGAGCTATCAAAGATATTTGAGCAGACAAATGGCATTACATCAAAGCTGATTGCAACTGCCATGCCATCCTCTCTGTCTTGCTTCTTTTTCTGAAGTTTTATTAAAGAGATGAGGGTGAGAGTGAGGGGAATGATCTTACAGTGATCTCAACTTAAATATAGATCACTATGCCTACTTATAAACATCTTTCATTTAAAACTCAGATTATCTAATTTTTATTCTAAATTAAAAACAAAACATAGGTTGCTTTATGAAGTGAATATGAAATGAATAATGAAAATAAAGAACACTAGTGACCAGAAAATTAGGAAAGTTTCTTGAGATTAAGATAAATGATAAAAGATGGAAAAATCATATTAGATTAATAATAAAATACATTTCAAAAATAATCTGAAAAAATTACATTAGATGATCTAATTTATTCAAAATTTGATCCTGGAAAATTGTCTAGCACAAGGATTTATAATGAATTTTTGAAGGAATCAAATTTTTAGATAGGGAGTTGTGCTTTGAGTTTTAGGGTGCCTAGTCAGTCAGATCCTTGTCCTGGAATTAATGAAGACAGTGTCCTCAGTTATCCAGTTTATTTGAGTTCTCTATTAATCTGATGATAAGCATAAAAAATCTCTTCAGTCACTAAATCAGAATTTTAGAGTTGTTAGAAATCCATGTAAGTAAACACATATTTATTAAAAAAAAACTATTATTTGCCAAAAACTTCAAAGAAATGCAAAGCCATTCTTGACATTATAGAACACAAGTCAAATGGGAAGAGACAACTTGCCGATAGTTATATACAGTAGGATACGCAGATATAGCTTATATAGATAAATGATAAAGTAGAGATAATTTCAGAGAACAGGCACTGACCAAAAAAAAAAGATTTGTCTACCTTCTTACCAAACAGATGGAAAAACTATCTCTTTTTATCATTAAGACTAACTGGATTTCCAGAATAGATGAAGTTATAGTATCATAGGACTTAAAGTTGGAAAAGGAATTAACTACTCAGTCTAATCATTTCCAATTACAGAGGAGAAAGCTTAAGGCCCAAGGAAGTTAAGTGAGGCCTGGTGCCCCAACTATAAATAGGAAAGAGCAGATTTAAGGTTTGAAATAAGGTCTTCTGACTCCAAATCTATGACTTATAAATTATGATCAATGACAAGCAACGTAGGGTTAAGTCACGTCACCATATCATTAGCATTGTCACCCCTGGAGGGAATGTCAAGGGAAAAAAACAAAGTGAATTTTATTTTTGTTGATGAGGATAATAATGGTATTCAACACTTTTAGCAGAAATTGTGAACTGTGTAGTAGTAACTGTACCAATGACAAAGATGTTCTGCCTATTGAGTGGGAGTATAATCTGAATACTATTAACCCAGCAGCATAAGCAGAAAGAGGAGAGAAAGGGCTCAATCAGGTAGAAAGATGTGGGGAATTAATTTTAGGCTTCCTCTATTCCCTCACCAAAGAAAGAATTTCCTTTTATTTTTTTATCAGCAGCGACCTTAGAGAATTCATTCTGTGATAATATTTTGAATGTGTTACATCAAGAAAAGACATAAATTGTTTCAGAGGGTGGTTAGAAAGTGGGTTTGTTGAACAGAACAGAAAGTTCTGAAGAAGCTAGTTGCTTCATGTCACATTCTAGGCTTTAAATAATTAGAAGGCTTGTTGGTTATCAATCTCAATTCCGAATTTGACTGATTCCCATCTAGAGGATCTGTTTATAGGTCTCCTGTTTATTGATGGTGGTTTTCATTAAGGCATGACTATTTAATAGCTTAAAGGTCAGTATTCCTATTTTAATTTTCCCCACTTCTGATCTCAGACTTGTAGGAAATCAAAAGCAGATCCTCCTTACAAAAAGTGAAGAACATTTGGGTAGATCTTTAGAACAAAGAAATGCTGGTCATTACTGTATTTAATATTTGGATTTTCAGGGGAAGGGGACCTCAATTTGTATTTTTCTGTTTTTACCTTGCAGTAATTGATATAGAAAATTGGAGATCTTACTAAGAAAATTTCTTTTAAAAAAGTACCAGTAAAAACAGTGAATCAGTTTTTTTTTCATAGCATTTTATAAAGGTAGGAGATAAATAGATATAAAGATAAAGATAGATTTAGAGAAAATTGTGGATTAGCCTGTGTGTATGTATGTAATATATTTTAGTACTTTAGTTTAATTCATCAAGCATTTAATTGAAGCATAACTACTATATACAAGGCACTGTGCTGATACTGAAGTTACATGGTCAGTACCTTGGAAACCTATGCACCTCATCTCAAGATATTTAGGATGCATAAAATAAAACATATGGAATAATAAAGAGAATAAATTATATTAAAATATAGACTTGGGGACCCTCAAAGGGTCAAAAATTCTAGGTAAAATCCTTGTAAAGGTTTTACTTCTCAGATTTGGATCTGCAAAACATTGAAGTCTTAGAACTGCAGCTAGGTAGGAAATCTGAACACATTGCTTTAATCAATTAATCAAACATTTATTAAGCACCTACTATGTGTCAGACACGGTGCTGAGGACTGGGAATACAAAGAAAAAAATGAAGGAGTTTCTTTCTTCAGGCTTAGATTCTAAACCAATATGGAAAAAGAAAAGCTTCCTGTTAGTAGTAATTATAGGAGTTTGATTCAGATGGTTCTTATCCATTTTATCTTTTTTTCTCTTCTGGAACATTCTGCTTTAAATTTCCCATTCCCACATCTTTTGTGAGATTTTTTTCTCCTTCAAATTTCCCAAAAGTACACTCCAAATGTCTGCCATAGGGTAGGATTATCCCTAACTGTGTTCCACAACACATAATGCAGTTTTCAAAGATAATTTATTCCCATATCAATAAAAATTCTTCCTACCCTGAGATGGGGATGAAAGTTGCTGTAGATTATACAAATACTCCTTGTCAGATTCTTCAAAATTCTACTCCAAAGGTGAGACATCCAATAGATGATACCTCATATCATTTATGCCATGTCATATCCCTAGCATTCTCCTGTAAGCAGGCAAATAAAGGATTTTATCTCTTTGCTTAAAAATTCCAGAATTCCTTCTTACTCCATCACAAGAAAAAAGGAATTACAATTCATTTTACTAATCACAACATGAAAAAACATCACTGAGTTTAAAAAAGGATTGAAAAATATATGGTTTAAGAGCTAAGTAGCAGTCAGAATTTTTCAGACTTCTTTTACATTTCTGACATATAAAAGATACAGAATTGTTCTGTGGGGATACAGAAGCAAATTATTTAAAACATTTATTCCTTATTATTGTTCAATAAAATTGAACAAATATTGAATAAACATCTATTATATACAGAATACTATCTTATTTATTTGCGGGGGTGCAGTGATACAAAGATTCCACAAAAAGGTGAATTCATGTAATTTTACTTGACAGTAAAAGACAGCTTAAAATAAATCATTGGGAATTTGTGTCTGGATAACAGAACCTTTTAAAAGCTGCTAGGCAAATATTCAACCCTTTTTATATATGTCTTATCAGAAATTCATACTAGCACTAAAACACCGAGAAGTGATTACTATGGTTGTTATGTTGTACCAGGCTTTTTACTATGTAACTTGTTGCTCAAAAGAATATTAGAATTGGAACTATGGACTACTAAGACCCTATGACTTAACAACACACTGCTTTGTTTTCAGAGAGAAACATTATTAATGATTCTTTAGAAAACACTTGATATTACTTAAAATTTATTTAGAGCTTGAAAAGGACTGAAGAGTTCTAAGACTGAGACCCAGATAGGTTTCCTTGTCCAAAATCATGGTCCAAGATTTAAAACTAGCTCCAAATCACCTACCCAAGGAAATTATAACCTCTTTCAGGACTTTCTCTTTTTGGCCCCGGGGGACAATACAATTTCTGACAGCTACTATTCACTTAATAGTACATTTAGGGGGCAGCTGGGTAGTTCAGTGTATTGAGAGCCAGGCCTAGAGACGGGAGGTCCTAGGTTCAAATCTGGCCTCAGACACTTCCCAGCTGTGTGACCCTGGAAGGTCATTTGACCCCCATTGCCTAGCCCTTGCCACTCTTCTGCATTGAAGCCAATACACAGTATTGACCCCAATATGGAAGGTAAGGGTTTTAAAAAAATAAAAAAATAAAAAGATAGTTAATTTAAACTGCATTGAATCAACTCCTATTTTCCAAGAAATAATGAGTTGGACAAAGAGGAGCAGAAAGAGAAATTTCTTACTCCTTAGCAATAGAGACTATATATTGTTTCACCTCCTAGGATACATTGGAACTACTCAGTGATTTATTTTAATTCTTTAGGCTTGGCAACTTTCTTGCTTAATTTACGATAAAAGCCTACTCTTTCTTTTGCCACAGCTGTTTTTACTGGATTTGGCTAAAAGGCACTGGTGAACATGACAAAAATTCTCATTCTACCATTAGCAAGTTGGATTTCTGTGAATAAACAATGAGAATAATCAGCTAGTTATGAGTTTGATTTTACAAGGTATGAATTAGTATGCCAAGACTGGAAAATGATGATGAAAGCATCCCTTTGGTGATACTCTCTACCACAGGCCTTGAATGATATTGAAATATTTTATATTTCCCTGTTATTATTCTGCCCCTTCCACGGTTGTGACTAGTCAACATTTCTGAGGCAATATCCCTTTTACATCAGTTTCTCTAGCAACAAACTAACCTTTCACCAGTCACTGGACCATTCTAACAATATTTGTCTAAAAATCATGGTTCTCCTGAATTGTCAATTTGGATTACACCTGCAGAAAATATTTGGCAGTGGTTCTGAGCATTCTTGAAGTCAAATAACAAAAGGTCTTAACCCTGCTTAGTTTGTATTATGTAACAGAATCATAACTCAAGGAAGCATTCCTGTAGGATCAGAACGAAACTATTTTTATTATATTAATGTATTATAGCATAATGTTGTTTATAGCTTCTACATTCATTATCCAAATTTATAATTTTCTCCTTTCAGAATCAAGAAAGTTATTTTAATACTTGTCTTTTGCAAAGAAGACATCTTATTTCCATAAATAATAAACTATACAAATCATCAGTAGCAAATATGAAAAATCATGCATGTCTGGCAGCTAGCATGTATCAGAGCAGCTAAAAATATATTGTTTTCATTGAGAATTAGAGTTGTTACTAGATGGGAAGCACTGAGATAAACTCAAAGCATATTGATTTTTTGGAAGGTTGTATTATTTCTAAGATTCCAGGTGATTCAGAATTTCATGAAGTTTTCAAAACTAAAGGATAATTTTTTACAGTGAGGAATAGGTATCACTAGCCTTTCTGTATAGTAGAAGAGGGGGAGACAGGTGTTCCTTTGTTATTCCACGAACTTAACAGCACATATCGTACAGGTTGTGATATCTATAGGCCTCATTCGTATTTGAAAAATGTCAGAGCCAGAGATTGAATGGGAAGGAATCAGAAACCAATCAACAAAGATTTTCAGAGGCCAGTTCTTCATTTCTCTCTATATAACATTGGTGGTGTTAGTGAGGGAAGATATGACCAAGCAATTTGAATTTTAGCTCCAAAGATTTCAATTAGTCAATCACCAAATATTTATTGAATCTCAAAGTATATTGGAATATGTTCAGGTATTTACTAGCTGTATGACCCTGGTTAAGTCTCTCAACCTGTTTGCCTTAGTTCTTTATGTGTAAAATGAGGTTAAAAAAAGGAAAAGGTAAACCATTCTAATATCTTTGCCAAGAAAACCCAAAATGGGGTCACAAAGAGTTAGATTGGTGTCCACATGAAACAAATGAATAATAACACTCTATATGAGACAGACAAAGGGAAAATGCCAAGGGATAATGGAAAAAAGTATTTTATTTTTAATGCAACCCTGAAATAAGACAGTGACTGAACCTACATTAAAATTTCTATTCTTGAAGAATATAACTCAAGATCCTTGTTCCCATTTGGCAAGGGGAATATTTTTGATTGTCAATCACAAGGTCTCTTCATTTTTCATCTTGGTGCAAGCAATGACAAAGTAACAAAAAATTACCTTTCATTCAGTAATTCCTAAGCTATTCAGATACCAATCTTCCCAATCTTCTAGAATCTCAGATGTATGTAATAACTACAAATATTAAATAAACCAAAAGGAGAAAATCTATTTCAGGAGAGAGTCATTAAATATTAATTAACAACTAAACAAGCCCTAAAGATGCATGAGACCTCAAATATATATCTGTGTTTTGCAATTATAGATGAATCATAAATAATCCTTTTTGATATTTGAATCTATTAGCTACATCAGTATATACTACCAAACATGCATGGTTTTATATTTATTTTGCAGTGATAAGTACAGTGCTATTTATGGAACTAAAATACTTCCTTAACTTTGCCTACAAATTAAAGCACTCTTCCCACCCCACCCCCTTGTCAATCTGATTATTCACAGATCGTCGGGTATATAATCTTTGAATTTTTTACTCTTTTTGACTATTTTCATTGTTATTGTTTGATCCAGGTTATTTTTTCAATATTAAAGTATTGGAAACATTTATAAGCCTGATTTTAATCCGAGAATGATAGTATATGCCATCAACAGCATCAGGTTGAGAAAAGAAAAGAATGTAACTTTAATTTTGGTCATGTTGAGCATGAGATACTTAAGAGTTTTTTTTGAAGTTTTTGCCTTTTTTTACAGATTAAGGTTGGTATAATTTTCAATGATCATTTTCTGACATTTTATGATCCAAGTTCTCTCCCTCATTCCCACCTGTCCCCATTCCCCAAGAAAGCAGGTAATATGATATGGTTTGTAAATGTGGCTTATACAAAATATAGTTCCATGTTCTTCATATTATGAAAGAAGACACATATTTACATTAGAGAAAAATTCATGGAGGAAATGAAGTGAAGATTGGCATGCTTCAATCTGTATTCAGTCTCTTAATTCCTTCTCTAGTAGTCTTGGATCCTTGCACTGCGGATAGTAGTTGTCATTCACAATTGATCAATTGATTGTAATATTTTATTTCTATTGACTGTATACAATGTTCTCTTGGGTCTTCTTACTTTGGGTAATATTATACAAGTCTTTCCAGGTTTTTTTCTGATCTCGTTAGTCATTTCTCATGGCACAATAATATTGCATTAGATTCATATACCACAACTTTTTCAGCCCTTCTCTGACTGATAGGCATCCTTCCCATTTTTGCTATACTGTTTTCCAGTTTTCCCAGCAATTTTAGTCTCATAGTAAGTTCTTCTTCCACAACCTTGGTTCTCGAGTGTAAGGTACTTGTAATAATTCAAAGAGTGATAAAATCATATAGCTAAAACTATAGGTTGGCAGTCAAGGAAAAATGAGACCAAGATGAGGTGAGTGATTCACATACAAATATATATTTATAGAGGATAACTGAAACCATAGGAATGGATGAAAATACTGAAAAAAGGAGAATACATGATGAAGAGAAAAGGACAAAAAACAACAGCTTGAGTGACAAACACAGAGGGCAGTTGATAAATAGAAAATAGTGGATACAATAAAAAAATAATTCAAAAGATAAGAAGAGAATTATCAGAGAATACAAGGGGATGAAAATTAAAGGAAACCAATATGACAGAAATCTGAGAAAATGAAGATTGTAAAAAGACTATTGGCTTTAGGAATTTTTTAAAAAGAGGCCCTTATAACCTTAATGAAAACGATTTTAGTAGAATGATTGGCAGGATATCTAGATTGTAACAGACTGAGATATCTATATAAATGCTACTATGTTTTCACCATCTAGAAATGCAAAGGGATCCAGCTATTTTTCCTGCCTAGGACGGACTACTTTTTAAAGTAACTCTTCATTGACATCTGTATGTTACTGATTTGTTAATTAGCTGCTCCAGAAGCTAAGATTCATTTTACTTTGTTCTTAACATTATACAGGTCAACTTCACCTCACCATACTCCCCAAGAAACTATTCTACTCAATGGTCAAATTCAACCAGAAAAAAATTCACACATTGGCCATATTCAACTATATCTGTCTCAATTAGTACCTTGAGTTCATCACCTCTCATTCAAGAAGTTTGTTTCATCATCTGTGTTCTATAAATTTAGATGGTCTTTACTTTAAATACAGTTCTTGAATCTTTCAAAATTGTTTTCCTTATAGGGTTGTTTCATATAAATGGTTCTATAAATTCTACTCACTTTTCCCAGTTTAGATTGAGAAGGGACTTCAATATCTAACATATACATTTCTCAACCTTCTTGCCATATCAGTAATACAAATGGCATCTAGACATATTCAGAAATTCACATTATGTAGATTCTTCTAATACCTATGTTCTCCCTGATGCTAACTAAAGCTTCTTTGAAGGGATAACCAAGTCTTTTAGGCCAAAATGTTGTTATTCAGGAAATCATTTATTCTGAGAATAATTTCTTGAATTATTTTGTTAGTAGCATCCTAATGGATACTAAGATATTCATCAGAACCCCACAGAGAACCTTTGTTTAGCATTTATTGAGTTTTGGACACTGTATGGAAGGGATGTATAAAAATAAGCCTGAAAAAATACTCTGCTTCCCTAGGGAGCTGATTGTTAAGTTTGGAGAAAATAACATAGGCATAGAGCAGAAAATATATGTGTGGTATTTTAAATGTGTATTTTAAAACTGGCAAGGGAATTGCTTTGAAAATATAGATGGGTATTGTGAGGTCATTAATGCACTATGGTTTAGTGTTCATAGGTCCCATTTCATAAGAATAAGCCATGAACTTTCCTTAGAAGATTTTAAAGTGCTATATTATATGTATGTGTATAGATGTGTCTGTGTGTGGTGTTATGTAGAGATTGCAGCATGGAATCCCTGCAAAATACAAGGTCAGCCTCACCCAGAATTCCAGGGGACCAGGAAGGAATTTGTTGAAGGAAAGCATTGAATTCAAGGCTGAGAATTTTGATTGTGATTCTATAAGCAATCAGGTTTTTCATGGTGGACATATACAAATGCTTTAAATATGTAACTCTACCTATCATTTAGATTTAGACGTCTAAAATCTGACATGATTCTAGAATGCCCAAGTTAAGATGCACAGCAAGTACTCAGAAAGTGAGACAATTTCTGGAAAGATATTGGGATTGCAAATATAAATTTGGGGAAATTTTGCATGGAGATAAGATGTAAAAAAATTCTACTAGAAAAAAAATCCATATACAGAAATTTAGGTTACTAAAGTTGATACCTAGGGAAAGCCCAAAGTTGGTAATCTGGAAGAAGGGAGAACTAGAATCTAAGACATTCAGAATGAATAAAAAAGATAACTTTGTGGTAGAGTCAGTAATTTAAATCAAGGTGAGGAAATCTGAAGTGGGTAAGGGTTAAGTCAAAGAAATCAAAGGTTGGAAATAGGTAACAAAGAATATTCGTTAGATTTGTCATTGGGAAGTTAGTAAGATAGAATGATGCATACAAAGTCATTTGGTAGAGGGTTAAGTTGAAATCAAGTCATAATGCAATATTTGCAGCCAGAACATATTTTCAAAACATTTTTGTCATGTAGTTGGGAAATAAAATAGTAACTTAAAAGAGGGAGTTAAAGTAAGGCCAAATAAAGTTTTTGTTTGTTTTTGAGGAGGTGGGCCTTTAAAAAAATTGTGCATTCATGTTTCAAGGGAAAAGTAAGGAAGAAAAGAGAAAGATTAAGGAATCAAGATCCTTGAGGAAGGACGAAGTAGAAGACAGAGTATAACTAAAAAAATTAAACTTAGGATCAAGGGGAACGATAACTACCAGTAAGAAGGAAGGAAGGAAGGAAGGAAGGAAGGAAGGAAGGAAGGAAGGAAGGAAGGAAGGAAGGAAGGAAGGAAGGAAGGAAGGAAGGAAAAGATTGTTTTCCCTTTGCTGTTTTCATAGTAATGCTTTCTTAAAGCATTTGGGGTACACTTGAAAAAGAAAATGTTGAACAAACTAAGCAATTTCTCCACAGGGTTTTCTGCTTAGTGTGGGGAGATTTGACCCTTGAAAAATCCAATTCCAGGGTGATCCCAAACTCATGAATTATACAATAGGGAGTTGTGGCATGGAGGTAATGTTGAGTAATCACAGTAAGTAGGCCAAATAGATAATAATAGACTATGAGGTCCTTAAAAGTGGAGATTATTTTTGCCTTTCTTCATGTCACCAATGCTTAGCACATTGCCTAGCACATAGTAGGTGCTTAATAAATGGTTGTTGATTTGACATGACAGTCATCTACCTGTGACATCTTGATTATTGATATCTTTTTTATCTTTTATTAGTAATGTTGTGCAATGAATGGATAGACCACTGGACATGAAGCCAGGAAAATGCGTTCAAAACCTACCTGAGACATTTAATAGCTATATGACCTGGACAAGCCATTTAACATCTTCAAGCCTCATTTTCATCATCTGTAAAATTAAAATAATAAATTCAGTGATTTCTAAGATTTCTTCCAACTCTAAATCTATGATTCTATGATTTGCTTCCCTTGGGAGCAGTCAAGCAGAACTTTTCAGACTGTTGCTTTCACCATAGTCTCAAAAGTCAAGACATTTGCACGATGCTTAAGACACCCCCAGAATCAATAAATGAGGCAATTTCAAGCCTGACTAAGCAACAAGATCTCTCTAATTAACTTTAGACTTTAAATGTTTTAGCCTCTCTGATGAAGGAGGGGGAGACGCTTGTAGTTACTCAAGTCTGTGGATTTGCAATCTGGTCCTGGAGTTGCTGATGGTTAAGAAGCTTGTGTAGTCACAAGGACAAAACAATGACGGAAAACGGGACACGTGGAGTAATCCTCCTAAATCCCAATCCCTTCCCCGTTTTTTCTCCTTTCATCCAGAAGGTGAGGTAGTTGGCTGGCTTTCAAGCACCTTGCAGAGGAATGATGAAAATGTCCAAGAGGCAGTCTCAGGTTGTGATTGTGGTTAGGGGGGTTGTCATGACAGACAACAAAGCAATTGAATCCCTTCCCTGGCTTCGGTCCAGGGACCTTCCCATCGAGCCCAATCTGAGGTAGGCACAAAGGCCCTGTGCACCATGACCAGAACATGTGGTCAGGGCTATTTACTTTTCAGCACAGGAGGAAATTGGAAACACAAGATTGGCTTGCCATTAGAAGGCCTCTCTGAGTTAATTAATCAAGGAGAGGCGGTGCAGAGGAAATCTCCCAGGGGGGAAGTATAGACAGTAGAAATAGTCTTACCTGATGGGTCCAACAGCATCCCTGAGATTTTGGGTACCCATTTTGTCTGACTTGCTCTGTGACCTCATAGGAATCACTTAACTTCCCAACTGGTTCTATAAAGAAGAGCTACCAGTTTACTAGGTGGTTTTCAAAAATATATTTGTTGTAGTTTTTTTAATTTTAATCTTTAATTAATTAATTAAAAGAAAAGTTTACCTTCCATTTTAGAATCAATACTATATATTGATTCCAAGGTAGAAAAGCAGTAAAGGCTAGGTAATAGGGGATTAAGTGACTTCCCCAAGGTCACACAGCTAGGAAATATGTGAGGTCAAATTTGAACCCAAGACCTCCCGACTCTAGGCCTAGCTTTCTATCCACTGAACTACCTACCTATCTGCCTACCTTGAATGTGTTTTAATAAGACACTAATAAGTAATTATAAAACAGTGAGTCAATCAATCAATCAAATAAAGATTTGCAGTAAGGGAAGTGCAAGAGAGTATTTTTTTTCAATTCAGTTTAAATTTGGGCTAACTCAAGGCCAGGCATTATGTTAAGCTAGGCACTGGGAATACAAAGCAGAAATGAAAATATCCTTATCTTTAAGAAGTCCACATTCTCAAAGACTCTAAACCACCACCCTAGTGCAAATATCAATAATATGGAAATAGGTCTTGATCAATAATACATGTAAAACCCAGTGGAATTGCTCATTGGCTATGTGAGGGGGAAGGGAGGAGAGGAGGGAAAGAATATGAAGCATGTAATCACAGAAACATTTTCCTAATCAATAAAATGAAAGGAAAAAAAAGTCCACATTCTATTGATGACAATGAAGCCAATAGCAATAACAATAATGACCTCTTTTTCATAATATTCTTTTCTCAATTACATGTAAATACAATTTTTTAACATTTGTTTTTAAAATTTTTGAGTTCTAAATTCTCTCCCTCTCTCCTCCCTATACTCTCCTCCAGAAGGCAAGCAATTTAATATAGATTATGCATGTGCAGTTCTGTAAAACATTTCCATATTAATCATCTTGCAAAAAAAGACCAAAAAAAAGGAAAATTGAAAAAATACACAATTTAATCTGCATTAGATAATAACTTCTTAAGAGGCAATGACTCATAATGGATAGAACAAGTCATACAGGATGTCCTGAATTCAAGTCCTGTCTCTGACACATTATGGACTATGTGATTCTGAACAAATTATTTAAACTCTCAGGACTTCAAAAACCTTCAAAAACCACAGTTTTGAACAGAATATAATAACTCATGTAACACTCCTAATTTGACACCTCACTGTGATGGGAAAATTATTTCTCAGGTCCCAGTGGAGAGTCAGTATAATATGGTGGGGAATATTACTGGTCACTAGCGAGTATGGCCTTGGCCAAGTCACCAGGTTCAGTGGTGTAAAGAACACTAGATCAGAAATCAGAAGACTTGGTTTCCAGTTTCAGCACTGCTAGTACACTTACTACCTGTGCAACTTGGGTCATTTGCTTTTGGAGGCTTAAATTTCTTTAGGAAAAATGAGGGGTTTGAGTGAGATGATCNAAGAAGGAAGGAAGGAAGGAAGGAAGGAAGGAAGGAAGGAAGGAAGGAAGGAAGGAAGGAAGGAAGGAAGGAAGGAAGGAAGGAAGGAAAAGATTGAGGAGAGAGAGTTTGAAGTGGAATGAAGGATCAATGAGGGAACTTTGATGACCAGATGGCCTCAATAATCTCCATAGCTGATCTAGCCTCCTCCTGAGTGAAAGAGGGAAGAAAGTTGGATTGAGCTATTAAGAAGAGTAGGGAAGACTCAGAAGAACCACTATGGGGGATGCCATTTGTCAAAGTGGCAGAAGAATTGCATTTTGGCAGTTTATTAAGTGAAACCCTCTGTCAAGATTAAATGTAGTCTCCACAAAGTTCAGGAATGGGGAAGCTTGTAATAGGTTTCACACACAGATTTCCTTTCTTATGTCTATTCTCAGAAAGAAAATGAGGACAGTTCAAAAGCATTCCCTTTCAAGTGATGGTGCTTCTTGCAATAGATATGACAGAATTAGGAGTTGTACATCTGGGTGTGAGGTTCTTTGTGAAAATTAAGTCAAGCAGGATGAATGGCAGAGCCCATATTTTATACTGAGGAGAAGAAATTAGTCAACATTATAAGAAAGCATAACTTAGTAGCAAAGAAGTTTAAGAAATGTTCTTCACTCAGCCTCATATCAGATTGGAAAGTGTGAAATCATAATGAAGAGCAAAAGATAGAATAATTACATCATTTTCAGAGTTGGAAAGAAACTTGATGGCCACATATTCTTATTCATTACTGATTAAAAATCACCTCCATGCTAAAACTGATCAGTGGTCATCTAATATCTATTATAAGTCCTCTGCTGAACTGACTTGATTTCAGTTTCTTACATGTTAAGTTTTAAAAAAGAAAATGAAAAAAGCATTAGATCTGTAGGCAAAGAACATGACTTCAAATCTATTCTCTCTCACTTGTTACTAGTGTGACCATAGCCAAGTCACTTCAACTCTTAGAATCAGTTTCCTAACCTATTAAATCTAAGATGACTATCAACTTTACAAGTCTGATAATTCCAAGATTTGAATAGTGATAAATTAGAAGACATGATAGAGTTCTAAAATTTCAAATTCTATCATATGTAGGCTGAGGAAAGTCTTACGTCCACCATTTAGGCCACAAATGCCACCAATTAATTATTTTTCCTTTTTTGTTTTGGAAAGTTTTAAGTGTTTTTGTTTTGTTTTGTTTTGATTTGATTCTTTTTTGGCAAGACCAACATGATCTGCTATGTTTTTTTTTTCATCAATATTCATGTGAAAGAAAACTTGGCAGTTTCGCCCACCACTAATCCTAAATCTGTTTCAGTTTAGGTAGTACAGTATGTACTCTTGTTACCAAGCACACTAGCCTATGTTTTGCATGAGAATATAGCTCTACTTCTGACCAGTGTCCATTCTATGCAAACTTTTAAATATTGGAAATTAAAGCACACACACACACACACACACACACACACACACACACACACACACACACACCCTCTCTCTAAAAGTCTCTAAATTTCCTCTAGTTTGCCCTTTGAAGTCAAGAACTATGGAACTATCATCATCAAAAGGCATTTCTAAAAGCCTCCTTGTGTCTGAACAGAGTAGGTGCTGGGCACAAGAGAACTACATAAGTATTACCCTTGCTTTCTAGTACTGTGTCTTTATGGACTTCTCCCCTAAATCTGCTTTTTAGCTTTCCTCAGTTTTCTTCAAGACTCAACTCCAAGCCCACCTTATGTAAGAAGTCTTTCTCCTCAACCCCTTCCCTCTGAAATTATTTTCCATTTACACTGTATATATCTTGTAGGAATATAGTGATTTGAATGTTGACTCCCTCTTTAGAATATAAGCTCCTTAAAAGCAAAGATGTTTTTGCCTTCCTTTGGTTTGCAAATTATCCATCATATAGCAACTGCTTAATAAATGCTGACATGTAATATAACATGACATAATGTAATATAATATGATATAATCTAATAATGACATATAATGTAATGTAACATAATATAACACAACAGCATAGCATAACAATATAAAATAACAAACATGAAATGATATAACAACATAATATAATGCAATAATGGAATGTAACATAGTATATTAATATATATTATTTTATTAATTAATGTATAGTCAACTGACTAACTAGAGAAAGTAAGCAAACTTTAATTTGTTTATTTTATCTATCTGTACCATGAAAAATATAGTATCAAAGCCAAGTTATTCTAAGTAAAGTGGTTCATAAATCATGACTTAAATATGTTCACATGGATGTTAGATAAATTATTTTTCCTGTGAGGATTCAATTTAAAATCAAGTTGTCAGAAGTTATTAGCACTTAGCATTTGATCACTTAAGAGCAGAAATTTAAAAATGTCTTTTAAACTGTCAGGGTTTCTATGTGTGTTCAAGCTAGGAAATAAATTTTAAAGCATTATATAAAGATGAAAACCAATCCAACTATGAATTAAGATGTAGATCTAGACAGAATACAGAAGGCTTTAAAAGAGAATGATCCTTTTGTATGCACTGATATGACATTTAGGTCAATGCAAATACAAGTATTCATTTTACAAAAGTTACAACCTAGTATGTTGACTATTGTTTACCAGAATAGGGCAAATCAAAAGTCCAATTTATTGAATTGAATAATGGAATTTAACTGGATTAAAACTAGATCATGATAGTATATTTCAACTCAAGGGTAGTTAAGTGACTCAGTGTTTAGGGCACCAGGTAGCCCAGGAGTCAGAAGGCCTGGTTCAAATCTGGCCTCAGACACTTCCTAGCTTTGTGGCCAACTGTGGGCAAGTTGTTGAATTCCATTTGCCTAGTACTTGCCCTTTTGTCTTAGAATTTTTACTGAAACAAAAAGTAAGAGTTTAAAAAAAAAAAGAAATAACCCCTACCCTCAAAGAGTTTATAGTTTACTTCAGAGAAATCTTTCTAGACATTCATAGAATTTGACAAAGGAAGCAAGCAAATATCCAGAGGTATTGAAGGTCTTTCATCTTTTCCCAGTTCAGATGATATAGTTCTGTGTGATGGAATACTATTTCTCATCCTTTTCTTGATTGAATTCTTATTGATAGAACTTATTCAATCTTGCTTTTTCAGTTTGTACTTCCAAACCCTTGGGCTGGAGGGTGCTAATAACACTCAAAATAGAGGAGTGGGGATATTGAGTACTAATAATTAACTAAAAACAGGTTAAAACAAAATGAAAGAGCTTTGGGTATTTTACTTTTCCATTTGTATTGGCTGCTTATTAGAAATAGTAATAATTAAATTCACAGCATCTCTTCTGCCCAGAATGCCCTTCATGTTGCTCTCTGTTCCTCAAATCCAGATTGTTCTTTCCCTCATTTGAACTCTTCTTTCTTTTACTGTGCATTTTGGCATTTAATTATATAGACTTCCATGTTATTTAAATTTTTCTGATTATATGACTTATGTTAAGTGTGTCTTCTATTAGCTTAAGAACTTGCATCATACTACCTTGAAATCCCACAAAATGTCACCACACAGTGCCAACCACAAATAAAATATTTATTTTGTGGAATCAAATGTGGTATAGAAGCTGACAGGTAAAATACATCCATTTCAGAGTATATCTCTTAGAAAAGAATAGCACAAAGCCAGAGCCAAGATCATTTCCTTAGTACCTATTATTTGGTTAGAAAAGATCTCCCATGAATTATCTTTTGTCATGTATTTATTTTAAATGAGTTTCTTGTTCGTTTTGGGGTTCTAAAGTGTCACTGGTGCAACAGGTATTTGATTTAATTCATCAAGAAAAGCCAAGGACATACATAGGTTACAAGGAGTTTTGTATTCCCAGACGTAAAAAAGGTGAACAATCAGAGGTTCTTCTGTCTCTCAGTAATCATAGAAACATCGCTATTGTCAAGTGACCCATAGTTTGGTCACCAGTCCTCCTGCCAGTTCCAATGTCATACACTGGAATCAATCAAGAACAAAAAAATAGCTAGTAAACATTTATTTTGTGCCTATTATATTGCTTAAAGTGCAGAAATATAAGTTACCTTTTCCTTTTTGGCAAATTGGATTAGTATCAGCAAGACAGAACTTCATCGAGGAGGTTGTCAAACTATAAATTCAAGTCGAGCTGACTTCCAGAGTTTGTATACCTGGAAACATAATCAACAGACACCTGGAAGTCTGAGTATGCTGATTATGCTATTCAGGGCAAAGATGGTGATTGGATTGGTTTAAAGTTACCATAGGAACTGGTTCTTAGAACCACATACCACTCTGTCAACCAGAAAAAAATCAGTAATATTTATAAAGTCTTTATATAGAAACACTGTTTGCAATTAATACAAAATTGTAAAGTACTTTCTACACATAGTCACTAAAACAGCCGGCTCACAATGGCGTATATATAAAATATATTTGGTTTGAATGAGAAGTGTGGAGAAAAAATTTACATTTCTTTAAATATGCACATCTCTAAATATTGGTTCTAGAAATTTATGCAGCAAGATCAAAAGAGAGGTAATGTATTTTGTTAAAAACTCCTAGATTACCGAGCATAAAACTGAAGCTTTACACCTAATTATTCTTAGGATTTTTGGCGTCATCTCACTTATGGGACTTAGTTTTCCATCTGTCAGTGGAGGAGGTTGGACTAAGTGATCTTTAAGATTCCTCTAGTTATAATCTTCTTTGTGTTTATGAAGATCATAGTGACATAAGTTTAAGAACAGAATGAAGCCTCTGAGATCTTCTAGTTTGGACTACCTCTCATTCCACAGAGGAGAGGATTAAGGTCCAGACTTCCCTAAATCATATGGATAATCGGTAGCAAATCTGTAAATCAAAACTAGATTCTCTAATGACAAATTCAGGGGAATTTATACTATACCATTCTATTAACTTTGGATTTGGCTTTGAGAAGGGCTCATTTTGATCAATTAAATATTAGATGAAAATAACATATATTATTGGTGTCTTTTCAGATTCTATTATTTTGAGATTACATTAAATCTGTCAATTTTTTCTAAAATTTTTCCCTCATTCTGGAATTAAATGATAGTGGAACAATTATGAAGGTATATGTGTAACTGCATGACTGATTAATTCAGTCAAATTACAAGAATCAATTGTGTGTGCAGACATAATTGAGAAGATTTGCATTTGGGGAAGTGATTTATATTCCAGTCCAGAGATATAAGAATTCATTTTTAACTTTGAATTGTTGAGTAAAATTAAACTATTGTGAGTATTCACTCTGAAGGCTAATTCTAGTGCTAACATGAGATAATGCTCCTCCCATAACACTCTTACTCAATGATAGGACACACAGACACAGTTAATCAGCCAGGATTTTCCTAGAGATCCTTCCATATGAAAATGTTTGGCATTCAGTTACAAACATATTCTTTTTTTTCAAAATTTTTTCAATTTTTTTTGAACTTGTCGAATATCAACAAAAATGATGAACATTTCCAAATACAAGAAAGACCAGAAAAAGAAAACATGTAGGAAATCACAAGCCGCTCTTATGTTCTGGTGTATTTATAGAACAATTACCCTCCCATGTACCCAGGAGTCTTATACTTTACTCCCCAGTTCATACCCTTTAATACAGTGAAACAAGCTTCTTGGATGTCCAACCATCAAGACAATCCTTCTCTTGAGTGTGGATCTTTTTTCTGACTGTCCTTCATGCTTAGAATAATCTTCCTCCTTTGTTCTACCATTCCAATCATTCCATCTCTGCATTCAAATCATGCATCTCTGACTTCCATTTAGTTTACTTAAGCTCCGACTAAAATATCACTTTCAGATATATTAGCTTGCTATATATATATATATATATATATATATATATATATATATATATATCTGTTGCCATGTTATTCATTCATATTGTCTCCTCTTGAGATTGTAAGCTCCTGGAAAATATGGCTGTCTCTTGCCTCTTTTTGTGTCTAAAGAGCTTAGCACAGTGCCTGGAACATATTAGGAACTTAATAAATATTTATTCATTGAATGATTGAATTCTTTGATTATTACAGGATATAGAGTTATCAAGAGAGATAACTACCTCTCCCGGATGTGGGACTATTCTTATTCATGGGCCAAGTCAAGTGCTATTCATAAGGTAGAATTTGCTGGTGATAGGCCCTCACCACTCCACGTACCCAAATCTCTAATGATATAACACCATTCAAAACTAATTTCTTTAGTTTAATAAGTTGTTCTTTTTGAGTGAAAATGCAAGTAGGGGAGAAGTACGTTAGGTTGCCAGTCATTTATATCTTACTGTGAACTGTGCCATTTAATCAGATTCCTTACCTTAACTTAGGGCTATAATTGTAACTCCTAATGCAATCTGATAGTGGGTACAATCATGCCAACAGAAAGGATGAGTCATTTATTGACCAGAGTATGATAGTTTCCCCTCTGGGTTTAAAAGAAGATGTACCTTTAAAAAATGTCATAATTGTGAAACTCTGAGAAAATGTTGAAGTGAGGGAACAGATAGACTGGAAGGTATGAGGTATGATGACATCAAACTCTGGAATGCCAAGAGAGAGAGATATGCTATCAACTCTTGGTTCCTGGCCCAAAGCCCAAATTGTTCTGTACTGTTAGCAAACCAATTAGGAGGCTACTTTGGACTATTGTAATAGACCAGATAGAAAATGAAGATCATCTCATTAAGAGTGGTGGCTCTATAATAGGGGAGAAAGGATTAAAAGGCTGAAATTGTTTTGAGGTAGACCTAAAAGACTTCGCAACCTGGGTGCAGCTGGAGAGCTCAGTGAATTGAGAGTCAGGCCTAGGAGCAGAGGTCCTAGCTTCAAATCTGATCTCAGACACTTCCCAGCTGTGTGACCCTGAGCAAGTCACTTAACCCCAATTGCCTAGCCCTTGCCACTCTTTTGCCTTGGAGCCAATACACAGTACTGACTCCAAGACAGAAGGTAAGGGTTTAAAAAAAAAGACTTAGCAACTTGTCTAAAGAACATAAATGAAAGAAGAGTCAACAATGACTCAGGTGAAAACTTGACTAGGAAGACAGAGGTGCGTTCAAAAAAGAGGAAAGTTTGAAGGAGGAGATGGTTGGGAAGAGGATAATGAATTTTATTTTAGATATTTTGAGTATCTGATGACTATAGAACATACAGGTATAGTATTCAAACAGGAATTCTACCAAAATTAACTTATCAAGTCCAAATACCGCATAGGGCTAGTGTCAGGTTCTTAGATATCTGTTCATTTAGCTTTTAAGAAATATTGAGGGTGTGTGACCCTAGGCAAGTCACTTGACCCCCATTGCCTACCCTTAGCACTCTTCTACCTTGGAGCCAATACACAGTATTGACTCCAAGACAGAAGGTAAAGGTTAAAAAAGAAAGAAAGAAATAGTGATTGAGGGTCTCTTGAAACTGTTTCCTGAGGAAACCATATTCAAACTGTAAGAACCTCATTTATTCCTCTTGCTTGGTTTCTCATACTAGGTAGCTTGAACAAGTTATAAATTAGATTGGTAAGCATGAGTAAATGTTTCTTTGTTGAAGTTTCCATCAACTTGAGTCTTTAAATCTTTGAATCTAGAATTTTCTTCAAGTGAGTGTGCCATCTACCTGTGTATATATATGGCAAGCCCTTTTCAATCAATCAAAGAAAAAATGTTTATTAAGTAACCACTATATAACAGACATTTTGTTATTTATCACTGCTGGGGAAAAATCAAAGAATTCATATTATTTCATTCAAGAGAACATATGGAAGCTGATACAAAATATAGAGAAAGTAAATAGAAAGTAGTTTGAGAAGAAGGCTCTAGGAAAGGTTTCATGGAAAAAATGACACGAGCTGAATTTTGAAGGGAACTAGGGTTTCAAGAGGTAGATTTTAAGGAAAATAGTTGTCTTCCAGGAATGGGGAAGGGCCAATAAAAAGGCAGACACAAAGGAGGGGTAATGTCCTATGTGAAGAATAGCATAAAGTGCAACTTGACCAAACCATAGAGTTGCCATAGGCAAACATTTAATTTCCCCTGGCTTACCTGCTCCCTCAGTTTAACTAGTTAGGTTCTCATATGACAGACATATAATCTATTGCCTGATCTATACTCTAAGCCAGTGATGGGCAAACTACAGTCTGAGGGCCAGATGTGGGCCCCATGAAATGTTCTCTCTGGTGATGTGACATTATTCCTAATCTGACGAATACAATGAGTAGGATACAATACAATGAAACTTCTAAAGAGTTGCCTTAGAAACAGACTGACAGATGAGCATTTCCTTTCCTTTGTCCCCCTCTTTAAAAAGTTTGCCTATCACTGCAGTCTAAGCCATTTCAGTTTGGTAAGAGAAATTTAGTGTAGATATGATTAAAAAAGTGATGAAATTAGATGAGTTTGAAAGCAGTGACAAAATTGGAAGATTCCCTGAAGAGATTATTAGAGTGCATACAAATTACAGGTTATTTCAACTGTGACATATGAGAATCAGGTACATCTAAACAATGTGAATATTCATAATCCTTAGGTTAGTGGAATATATAGTGGGTAATAATAAAATATGTTTTGTTCTTATTATTATATACTCATAGATTCATACATATATTGTAGATTTTCTCATCATGTTTTGAAAATGAGAGAGACCATCCCCATTTGTTATGTGATATAAAAAGAGAAAAGGAAAAAAATTGATTAATGGATAGAAATTTCCTCCTGTGAAATCAATATTTATTTAAAATGATGACTATATTCCCTATTATTTATCAGGATTGAGTTGGAAATTTATTAAGAGTTTTGTGGGTAATGTATTATAAACCAGGAAAACATTCTTTTTAACTTCAAAGTACTTTGCAAATTTTGAATTATGCATTTTAAATACCAAATAAGTAGGATAATAGAGTAGATTGGAACACTAATCACTTCAGACTGCCATTTTTTTTTCATTTCAAACTGGTCTACAAAGCAGTATCTAATCAGTGTAATTTCCATGGAATACATATGTGTTCAGGCTGCTGTGCTCATTAGACATGAGAATTAGAAAATAGAAGTGATAAAAATGTACATTTACCTAATTTATTGAGAGTTTTAAAATTATGCTATGAATTGTTTTATTTTTATTCCTATCATTCAGGATTTTTATGCTCATTGCTTCCTTTGTTTCTTATCTTTCATTTCCCTCACCATCCTTAGTATAGTTTGAGCTTGACTCTATTTTTATTAAAATCTACCATTTTTGTAGTCTTTATATTCTACACATTTTTATTTCCCTCTTTTGTAAATGAATTTTGAAACTAAATTAATGATGAATTTCCTGTACATCTATATTGACTTTTCCTTACAGGAGTAGATTCCTGTTGAGTCTTTAGAATATTATTCTCAGTAACTTTCCAACACAATTCTGCCAACTTTCCTTAGAGAATACATTTATTTTAAACCCTTACCTTCAGTCTTGGAGTCAATACTGTGTATTAGCTCCAAGGCAGAAGAGTGGTAAGGGTAGGCAATGGGAGTCAAGTGACTTGCCCAGGGTCACACAGCTGGGAAGTGTCTGAGGTCAGATTTGAACCTATGACCTCCTGTCTCTAGGCCTGGCTCTCAATCCACTGAGCTACCCAGCTGCCCCCAAGAATCCATTTTTTTAATCCATTTTTTTTCATTCTCTTAATTCTTTGAAATCTTCTATTTTATGAGTTACATATAAGACCATGTTTGGCTTTCTTCTCCTTTTCTTTAACAAATTCTAGAATGATGTGATTATTTCTCTCATCATTTATTCTCTGAATAGCACTGGGTAAAAATGCAAATCAAGAATAAAAGTATTTCTACTTTGTTATTTCATTTATTGAATGACAACATTTTTAGCAGAAAGAGATCTCTTGTGTATATATATATATATATATATATATATATA
>NC_058132.1:514043594-514100728 GCF_016433145.1 Gracilinanus agilis
TATATAGAGAGAGAGAGAGAGAGAGAGAGAGAGAGAGAGAATTAAAGTTGCCTCTCCCTATTTTACCATGCCTCTGTAAAAGGGAAATTATCTATTTTTTAACTAACTAACTTCCTTCTGTCCAAGTGAACAGAAGAACATTGTACCTAGTAAGAGCAATATTGTAATGATGGTTAAATTTAAAGACTTAACTATTCCGATGAATACAATGATCCACCCAAAATTCCAAAGAACTCATCCTAAAACATGTCATCTACCTCCAGAGGAAGACTGATGAATCTGAGTGCAGATCAGAGTACTTTACTTTTCTTGCTTTTTAAATATAACATGAATAATATGGAAATATGTTTTGTATAACTTCACATGTATAATGGATATCATATTGCTTACTGTCTCAATGGGCACTGGAAGGACTCACTGGTGGGCATGACTACTCGCTACTATGGACTTTCTGCTCTCGATTTTGGATGCAATCCAATAGCCATCTTCCTAATTTGACAAACTTGCTCCCATATTCAGGGACTTAGCTGACCATACTCTGGAATTAGTTCTTACACTAAGGAGAATTTAAACATTTCCTAACTCAAGTGGAAGCTGGCTCATTTTCAAGGTTAATGTCACTGGTAAAAAGTATGGATAGACTGTAGTCTGTACATTTTTCCATCCTGAATGACACAGTTACAAAGTGGCCATTTTTCAACATTACCTTAATAAAAACCCTATAAAGCTGTTAGTGTAGCATGTCCTGGACTTGTGTAACTATTATTGCACTGGCTCAATACAGGTTTGAATATGTCCAAGTAAATCATTATAGCTGCAATAAATGTTTAGTGTACATCTGTAACTCTAGCACAATTCTATTACAGTTGCCTGGCAACAACTCTTGTAGAAGAGGCAGTTCAACGTGCATAGAAAAGGCAATGGCATCTATTTTGCTTGGCTGAGAGGAGCACACTAGTATACAGATGATTTGGTTTTTTTTTTATCAAAGGTTCATGTGATTTTTCCCTTTTTTCTGCCATTATATAAATAAATATATATTGAATTAAAAAAAAAAAAGCAAAAACAAACAATCTCGCCAGCACATGCTAACAAAAGAGCCGTTTGATTTCTTTTCTATTTTTTATATTATATAGACTTTAAATTGTATTTCTAATGGAGTGACTTAGTTATTGGTATGAATGAAGGGGGAAAAAAGCTTGTAACCTAACTTTCATTCCTAGCTATTTCATTATTCTGATTTTTGTGAAGTATTGCTCTATTGGCTAAATATGAACAAAAAGAAACTTACATTTTTGTTATTATTCTTCACTATAGACTCAAATTTAGCATAAAGTAAATTCATCATGGACTATATATTAGGGAGGTTTCATTCATAAAAAAACAAGGACCAGTTGAATGATCTCTAAGTTAGAAATTTATTAATTACACCTATTTATTACAATTTAAAAAATCTACTCTGGAAGCTGCCAAGTGCACTTAGAACTTTTCTAGGCTTTGTTGTTATGTGTTGCATTTTATTTTTTGTTTTTTTTTTTCTCCAAGTATAGTGCACTAAATGTAAAACTTTGTCTAATTATTCTAATAGGTCAAGGATCAATTCACTTGATCTAAAATTCCAATTTCTAACTTACTACTCCCAATTTACATACCAACCATTTTATTTAAGATTTCCAGAGGATGGTTTTGAATGATTAATTAGCATGAAATTGCATCAATTTGATGACTAGTTGATAATACTCTAAGTTAATATCTCTCTTTTTCTCTCTGTATTTGTGTGTGTGTGTGTGTGTGTGTGTGTGTGTGTGTGTGTGTGTGTGTNTCTCTCTGTATGTGTGTGTGTGTGTGTGTGTGTGTGTGTGTGTGTGTGTGTGTGTGTGTGTAAAACCCCCAGGTAGATAAACTCCTTCTACCTTTATAAATCTGCACCTTCTCTAAAACTGATGGACTTAAATGAAGATTAAGTGATTTCCTCAAAGTCATAGAGTATATAAGTGTCAGAAGAAAGACTTGAATTCAAGGCTTCCTGGCTTCTGGACTGCCTCTCTATCTATTATACCAGTGATTCCCAGAGTGAGCACCACCATCCCCCAGGCAGGTACTGCAGCGATCCAGAGTGGGCAGTGATGGCCACAGTTGCATTTGGGGGCAATGAATAACTGTAAGGGACAGTGATAGTATGCGACAGGGGGCGCTAAGTAATATTTTTTTCTGGAAAGGGGGCAGTAGGCCAAAAAAGTTTGGGAACCACTGCATTATACTATGCTATCTTTAAGTATTACTAAATTCATTTAAATAATGAAACAACTATAAAATCAAGCATTTACCGTACACATTCAGTATAATTTTGTTCTATCTTAAAACCAAAACATCTAGTAAAATAAACCTTCAGTTAAGTAACAATAGTGAGTGGGAAGATAAGAACCTCAAGAAAACCCCAAATGGGCTTCTTAACTCCAACTTTTTCTTGGCAAAGACATTGGATTGGTTTGCCATTTCCTTCTCCAGCTCATTTTACTGGTGAGGAAATTAAGACAAACAGGGTTAAGTGACTTTGCCCAGAGTCACACATCTCTAAGTGTTTTGAGACTAAATATGAACTCGGGTCCTCCTAACTTTAGACTCAGCCCTCTATCCACTGTGCCATAGCTGCTTTCCAATATATTTTAGTGTTTATGAAATAATAACATTCAGTTGGCTTTCTATACCACAAATCCCAGGGAAAAGACTATGAAGAGTTCACAGTCAAGTTAGCAGGATTCCCCATTTAAAAAGTACTTGCCTAGAGTTGCTTTCATCATTTTTCCACACTCAGTATCCCAATATTCCAATTCATCTGTAGTTTCAGTGATGTGGGTATTTTTTCCAAGGATGCAGATGGGGAAAACCCATGCTTGTTAATTCTGTCTTTTGAGCAGATCCATGTCCTTTCCAATGGTAACTAGGGTGCTACAGTGGATAGAGGGCTGAGCCTGGATTCAGGAAGATGTCAGTTCAAATCTAATTTTAATCATATAGTAGCTATATTACTCTTGAAAAGTCACTTAATCTTTATCTGCATCACTTTCTTCATTATTAGAGGATAACAGAATTGCTGTGAGGAAAAAAGTGAGATTAAATTTATAAAATACTTTGAAAACTATTATTATTAACACAATAATAATAATTGTCCTTCATTCACCAAATGTCCAAAAGTTCTTCCTCATATTCTTTTTATCTCAAAAGGATGCCAGTGGAGTATGTGGGTTGGTTCAATATACAAATTGTCCTAGATCCATCTCTCTCTTATATGACAACCTCTGGAAAGTAGAGACTATATTAATGTGTTTTCCTTTATGCAGGAGAGAACAAAACAATGGCTAAAATACAGGATCTCTTATTTGGAAGAAATCTCAGAGACTATCTTCCCTAACTCATTTCTAAATTAAAACTTTCCCTATAATTTTATTTTTTTAAATTTATTTATTTAGAATATTTTCCCATGGTTCCATGACTAATAATTATTTCCACCCCTCTTCCCTCCTCCCCTCCTGGAGTTGACAAGCAATTCCACTGGATTATACGTGTATCATTGTTCAAAACCTATTTTCATGTTATTCATATTTGCAACAGAGTGATCTTTTAATGCCAAAATCCCAATCATATTCCCATTGAACCATGTGATTAAGCATATGTTTTTCTTCTGTATTTCTATTCCCACAATTCTTTCTCTGGATATGTATAGCTTTCTCTCTTATAAATTTCTTGATGTTGTCCTGGATCATTGCATTGCTACTAGTAGAAAAGTCTGTTTCATTTGATTGTGCCACAATATTTCATTTTCCATGTACAATGTTCTCCTGCTTTTGCTCATTTCACTCTGCAACAATTCCTGGAGGTCTTTCCAGTTCACATAGAAATCCTCCAGTTCATCGTTCTTTTCAGCACAATAGTATTCCTTCACCATCAGATATCACAATCTGTTCAGCTATTTTCCAATTAATGTACATCCCCTCACTTTCCAATTTTTTGCCACCACAAAGAGTGTGGCTATAAATATTTTTGTACAAGTATTTTCTTTATTGTCTCTTTGGGGTACAAACCCAGCAGTGGTATTGCTGGATCAAAGGGCAGGCATTCTTTTAAAGTCATTTGGGTATAATTTCAAATTGTCCTCCAGAATGGTTGGATTAATTCACAACTCTACCAGCAATGTATTAGTGTCCCAATTTTGCCACATCCCCTCTAACATTTATCATTTTCCTTTGCTGCCATATTGACCAATTTGCTAGGTGTAAGGTGGTACCTCAGAGTTGTTTTTTATTTGCATTTCTCTGATTAGGAGGGATTTAGAACACTCTTTCATATGATTACTGATGGTTTTGATTTCTTCATCTGAGAACTGTATATTCATTTTTCTTGACCATTTGTCAATTGGGGATCCCTATAATTTTCTGGAGAAGTGACCACACAGCTATTTGAAGAACAGTTCTAAAATGAAACTACCTCCTGAGACATGTTGCTCATTCCATTTTGGGATAGCTATAACTATTAGGAAATTTTTGGTTATGAAGAACTTAAATTGCCTTTCTGTAATATACATCCATTTCTTCAATTATGTCTTTTTCCACAGACCGATTCCTGCTTCATATCTTTAAATATTTGGAGACAATTACAATTATTTTTTCTTCCTTCATTCCTTCCCTAAGGCATTTTCTCTTTTCTATAAGCCCTAAGGCTTAATATCTCAATTTTCTTGATTTGATCCCTGTGTAGCATGATATCCAGTGTTATGAGCAGCTAAGAGGGCCTAGGCAGATGCGGATGATGGAATAAGAATAGGGTGAGAGACCTTAACCATAGCCAAATGTGAATTTGGATTAGCTCCCACATCAGGAGGGTTAGGTCTCCTTTAAGCCCAAGATTCTCTGCCAAAGCCCCTGGGCCTTAGAGCCAATCCAGCCAGGCAGTTTGAAATGTTTCCAGGAAGTAGATTGTGCCTTCCTGAAACCTTAAATTGCTGATGGATAAATCTGTCTTGGAAAGACTAGGTCAGCTAATGATGTTAACCAGATCTGACTGCTAGTGACAAATTGTTGTTGATAAGGTAAGTAATGGCTTCAAGAACTTTTAGGCTTTAGGGTTTAAATAGGGTTTATTTAAAAACCAAACTGAGGGTAGGTAAAAGGAGTATGAAGGTGGGTCAAAGGAAACCCTCAAGAACTTGCCTAAGTACTTGATGCTAAATAAAACTTGAAACACTAGTTGTTGTTCCTAGGTGCAAAATATGAGAAAGCCTTGAAGGCACTTCCCAACTCTGTTGCTTTGTAGCTGAGCCCAGAGGCTGTCAGGCCCCTGTGTCAGATGCTGCTGTTTTGATTGAAGCTGTTGACACTAGCTTGTAATGCAAGGTTGTTGACTATGCCAATGAAGTACTGAATTTTCCTAGCAATGGAGATAGTCCCTGCTTGCCTAACCATAACTTCCAAACCACCCAAGGGGGCCCAAACCACCTCCTCTTTAACTCTTGAGATGAGAGAGAGAAGTGAAGTCCTCAGGGGTTTGTGGATCCCCTTTTATACCCTGTCCTTAACTGTCACCCTGGCACATGCCCTGGGTGCTCTTCCAAGTTCTATGTTCCAAAGTGGCAACTGCTAACTTGCACCCAGAGAGAAATGGCCACCAATTTCTGCATATTATACTAGATCCCTCACCATTTTGGCCATCCTCATTTGAATGAACTCTATTTGTTCATCTTTACTAAAATGTCCTGCTCAGCAACAAAGATGCTCTAAATGTCATGTAACCAAGACAGAATACAAAAGATCTACCAAGTCCTATGTACAAGTCTCTATTCCTCTCTTAATGCTGCTTGAGATATAATTAGGATTCTGATAAATTTTTATGATGATTAAAAACTTTTCTTGTTCAGACACAAAATGTATCCCTCCCTATTTTTAAGTTCTAATAAGTAGTGTGATATGGGGACAGAAATGTTGTAAATTTGAAAATAGGTGCTAAAAACATACAAATCATCATTTAAATCCCTGGTGGTTGGTTCCATGTAGCTTTCTTTACACACCTTTCAAAATACAGGAGAATAGAACTTTTAGAATAGAGCTTTTGAAAAATAGAGATGTCTAAGCTTTTAACTCACAGTATAGTATCCTGTTCAGTAGACATAAAGCATGTCAGCTGATAAAAAATACATGATGGCTTTTTCTCTGGTATGAGATCAGAGTTGAAGAATCTATCTGGGTGTATTTCAAATGCTCTACTTTATAAATGATTAAGTATGTATAAGAGAAAACTGAAACATATTACATTATGCTGCTGAAACTTCCAGAGATCAGCAACATATTTAGTCTTGAGTATCACCAGAAGGTTTATGCAATGGGTTTCAGTAGAAGAGAAAAAATAAAAAGTGGTGAAAGTAGTAAGGAGTAAACAGAAAAAATGGGAGAGAGAAAAGGATAGATTGAAAGGGAGAGACATACAAGAAGGGGGGGGGAAAGAAAAGTAATGGTGAAATAAAAAAAGAAAAAGAAAAGTAAGAAGTTGCTAGGATGGAGAATAGTAAATTGTAGTCAATAATGGACACTATGTCATTCTTCACCTCTCTGCTACTTCTGACCACCTCTTCCTATTGAAGCATGAATAAAATGGGGGTAGGGCATGATAGGATTATAGGAAGATGGATTGAAATGGTACTAGTATTGGAAATACAGTCTATAGGAGGACCAGGGTCAGGTTGGCTGTTCTGTTGTTTTAGGTTTATTTTAGCTGATGCGTATCTAGGTACAGGTGTCCCCATGTAAACAGTGGGAAAAAAACAAACACAGAATAGAGATCAGGACTGAGATTTCTTGGAAATGGAAAAGATTTGAGGAGTCATTTAGCCCAGGTCACCTTAAATAAACAGTCATTTTATTTAAACAGGAAAAACTCCAGGGACAGAAAACTCACTACTTTTAAAGACTCCCACTTGATTTCTGAATAATTCATGTAGTTTGTAAATCCTTCCCCCCAACCTCCACAATATCTAGTCAAAACCTGCCTTTCTATAATTTCTTCGCTTTTTCCCTTAGAGTTAAGTACCAAGGCTGAACTCTCTTCGACATGAAATTCTCAAATTTTTAGCATGTTTTCAGGTACCTCCTCTGCATCCAGAATCATAATTATATGAAGGTCATGCAGAACTTTGCCTCATTATACTGACGTCTTGGGGTTGATGGTTTTTAGCTTTGTATTCATCTGCTAGCCAAAGATTCTCCCTTTTTGTGACCCCTGAAGGCTGTATCCTGTTCCTGTCACTTTCCATTCCCCTCAGAATTAGAGGGCCATCACTTCCCACAAAAAAATCTAAATTCTCCAGAATTACACATTGTAACTCTAGTTAATGATTATAATTCTACTACTGGGTTTTGAAAAAAGTTAGTTCCCTGTGCTATTATCATCTTAGAAATCTCCTTTTAGGTCTGAATTGATCTTTGAAAATTATTATCATAGTCAGTTCTCTGACACTGTACAGATTCTGTGTGCTAGCCCAGAGAACTTTCTTTTAATCTTATAGCATGTTTTTCAATTGAACAAGACAGCAGTAGAGAGGCAAGCAGCAAAATCCAATCAGGTGGGCTTGACAGTGGCCCATTAAAAAGATAAGTCATGTCCCATTCCGAAGACTGAAGTTTTGTTAAAGAATAAAAGACCCTTGGAAGGAGTTGGGGGGATAGGGGTAGGTAGAAGGATGAACATATGATAGGAACTCCCTATCCAATGTCCCTATATCTCTTGTCATAACTATTGGTATAGGAGTGTGTGTGTATGTGTGTGTGTGGTCTAAAATACTTTTGGGGGGGCATATTCCTTTATTTAAAAAATGTTCTGTAAATATATTAATTCTTGTCAAATGTGCCCAGACTGAGAAACTTTTTTTAAGTAATAGAAAAGGTTTTTTTAGAATAAAATCTTTTTGCTTGTTCGTTTCCTCTATCCTGGAGATGTTTCTGTTACTATCCTTTGTATTTGAAATTATTATTGCTGGGTTTACTATATACATGATCCATGAACTCCAGTCCTTTCCAGACTCAGTAAATACATTGCTCCCTGCTTTGAGATGTTGACTATCACATGATGTGCCTATTTAGAGTTCTTTGTTTTCATTGTTTGCCATGTTTATTCAAAACCTATTCCTTTCCCTCTATTTTCTAATTATTCTGACAGTAGACACCCCCTTCTACTGCTGTCCTGTGAGATGGAACACATATGATGAAATATCAGTAAAATAGCTCAGCCTTTTGTAGGAAGTAGACAATGGAATAACTTTCTGAAAATTCTTTTTATATAGAATACCTTTGTAATAGAATATCTTTATAACTTTGTAACAATCAAAAGGGATTGATTAATTCATAGTGTGGAATAGTGGAAAGAACACTAAATTTAGGACTTTTCATTCAAAAATCTGGAAGAATTCACTAAAAATCATAGGAATGTAGACTTAGAGCTAACTAGACTTGGACCTTAGAGCTTAGAGAATTTGGATTTCATCTAGCCCCATCTTCTCATTTTACAAAGGAGGAAACTAAGGCTCAGGAAGTTAAATGACTTCCCCAAGGTCCCATAGGTAATAAGTATCCAAGGAGAATTTTATATCTGTCTTTGACTCAAGAGTAGATGCTACTTTTTCCATACTACCTTAAGACTTAGTTTTGTTCTCTGTTTAATGAAAGAGTAGAACTAAATCATCCCTAAAGTATCTTATCACCAAAGCTGAGATTCCATATTAGCAATGTCTTTTGAAGTAATTTAATCTATTCTCTTCCTTTTATAGATGAGGATCATAACATCATAGATTTAGAGCTGGAAGGAACCTTAAAGTTCCTAGCCCAACATCTTCATTTTATAGATGTGGAAAAGTAAAGCAAATAGTAGTTAAATGACTTATTCAGTCATATGGCTAGTGGCTGGGGTTAGAGAAATCTGACTTGCTTGAAGTCATAGAGGCAATAAATCCAAGAGCTGGAATCTGAACCAAACTCATCTAGCTCTAAATCCAGAATTCTTTATAACAGAATATTTCTTCTCAATTTACCACACTGCCTTGAGAAAATTCAGGTTCATGAGATTTGAAGATTTGCCCAATATGATACATTTAGTTATTAATGTAGCTGGAAGTCATCTGTAGTCTGCATAAAATATAATACCTGCTTTCCTATATATATTTAACCAGACCTAGAGTATTTATATTTGTGTCCTTTGTATAGGGATGCAAAGAAAATTAGGTATTTTCTTTTACTAGTTAACTAATCAATATATACAAATTCATATAGTATTAACTGATGCATATATTTTGTAAAGAAGAATTGACTTTAGAGAAGGATGTGATCATGAGTATTTTATTTGGAAGGCTATCTGAAAGAGATTTGGTCCATGGCTACACATATTTTGTATTAATTGGCAGTTTGGAGAGATGAAAGATGATGAAGTTTCCTATTTTCTTCATGTCTATCTATTTAACTAAAATAGATAGGTAGTAATGGGAATATAGGTATGTATATATATATATATGTATATANGGATGGAGAATAGTAAATTGTAGTCAATAATGGACACTATGTCATTCTTCACCTCTCTGCTACTTCTGACCACCTCTTCCTATTGAAGCATGAATAAAATGGGGGTAGGGCATGATAGGATTATAGGAAGATGGATTGAAATGGTACTAGTATTGGAAATACAGTCTATAGGAGGACCAGGGTCAGGTTGGCTGTTCTGTTGTTTTAGGTTTATTTTAGCTGATGCGTATCTAGGTACAGGTGTCCCCATGTAAACAGTGGGAAAAAAACAAACACAGAATAGAGATCAGGACTGAGATTTCTTGGAAATGGAAAAGATTTGAGGAGTCATTTAGCCCAGGTCACCTTAAATAAACAGTCATTTTATTTAAACAGGAAAAACTCCAGGGACAGAAAACTCACTACTTTTAAAGACTCCCACTTGATTTCTGAATAATTCATGTAGTTTGTAAATCCTTCCCCCCAACCTCCACAATATCTAGTCAAAACCTGCCTTTCTATAATTTCTTCGCTTTTTCCCTTAGAGTTAAGTACCAAGGCTGAACTCTCTTCGACATGAAATTCTCAAATTTTTAGCATGTTTTCAGGTACCTCCTCTGCATCCAGAATCATAATTATATGAAGGTCATGCAGAGCTTTGCCTCATTATACTGACGTCTTGGGGTTGATGGTTTTTAGCTTTGTATTCATCTGCTAGCCAAAGATTCTCCCTTTTTGTGACCCCTGAAGGCTGTATCCTGTTCCTGTCACTTTCCATTCCCCTCAGAATTAGAGGGCCATCACTTCCCACAAAAAAATCTAAATTCTCCAGAATTACACATTGTAACTCTAGTTAATGATTATAATTCTACTACTGGGTTTTGAAAAAAGTTAGTTCCCTGTGCTATTATCATCTTAGAAATCTCCTTTTAGGTCTGAATTGATCTTTGAAAATTATTATCATAGTCAGTTCTCTGACACTGTACAGATTCTGTGTGCTAGCCCAGAGAACTTTCTTTTAATCTTATAGCATGTTTTTCAATTGAACAAGACAGCAGTAGAGAGGCAAGCAGCAAAATCCAATCAGGTGGGCTTGACAGTGGCCCATTAAAAAGATAAGTCATGTCCCATTCCGAAGACTGAAGTTTTGTTAAAGAATAAAAGACCCTTGGAAGGAGTTGGGGGGATAGGGGTAGGTAGAAGGATGAACATATGATAGGAACTCCCTATCCAATGTCCCTATATCTCTTGTCATAACTATTGGTATAGGAGTGTGTGTGTATGTGTGTGTGTGGTCTAAAATACTTTTGGGGGGGCATATTCCTTTATTTAAAAAATGTTCTGTAAATATATTAATTCTTGTCAAATGTGCCCAGACTGAGAAACTTTTTTTAAGTAATAGAAAAGGTTTTTTTAGAATAAAATCTTTTTGCTTGTTCGTTTCCTCTATCCTGGAGATGTTTCTGTTACTATCCTTTGTATTTGAAATTATTATTGCTGGGTTTACTATATACATGATCCATGAACTCCAGTCCTTTCCAGACTCAGTAAATACATTGCTCCCTGCTTTGAGATGTTGACTATCACATGATGTGCCTATTTAGAGTTCTTTGTTTTCATTGTTTGCCATGTTTATTCAAAACCTATTCCTTTCCCTCTATTTTCTAATTATTCTGACAGTAGACACCCCCTTCTACTGCTGTCCTGTGAGATGGAACACATATGATGAAATATCAGTAAAATAGCTCAGCCTTTTGTAGGAAGTAGACAATGGAATAACTTTCTGAAAATTCTTTTTATATAGAATACCTTTGTAATAGAATATCTTTATAACTTTGTAACAATCAAAAGGGATTGATTAATTCATAGTGTGGAATAGTGGAAAGAACACTAAATTTAGGACTTTTCATTCAAAAATCTGGAAGAATTCACTAAAAATCATAGGAATGTAGACTTAGAGCTAACTAGACTTGGACCTTAGAGCTTAGAGAATTTGGATTTCATCTAGCCCCATCTTCTCATTTTACAAAGGAGGAAACTAAGGCTCAGGAAGTTAAATGACTTCCCCAAGGTCCCATAGGTAATAAGTATCCAAGGAGAATTTTATATCTGTCTTTGACTCAAGAGTAGATGCTACTTTTTCCATACTACCTTAAGACTTAGTTTTGTTCTCTGTTTAATGAAAGAGTAGAACTAAATCATCCCTAAAGTATCTTATCACCAAAGCTGAGATTCCATATTAGCAATGTCTTTTGAAGTAATTTAATCTATTCTCTTCCTTTTATAGATGAGGATCATAACATCATAGATTTAGAGCTGGAAGGAACCTTAAAGTTCCTAGCCCAACATCTTCATTTTATAGATGTGGAAAAGTAAAGCAAATAGTAGTTAAATGACTTATTCAGTCATATGGCTAGTGGCTGGGGTTAGAGAAATCTGACTTGCTTGAAGTCATAGAGGCAATAAATCCAAGAGCTGGAATCTGAACCAAACTCATCTAGCTCTAAATCCAGAATTCTTTATAACAGAATATTTCTTCTCAATTTACCACACTGCCTTGAGAAAATTCAGGTTCATGAGATTTGAAGATTTGCCCAATATGATACATTTAGTTATTAATGTAGCTGGAAGTCATCTGTAGTCTGCATAAAATATAATACCTGCTTTCCTATATATATTTAACCAGACCTAGAGTATTTATATTTGTGTCCTTTGTATAGGGATGCAAAGAAAATTAGGTATTTTCTTTTACTAGTTAACTAATCAATATATACAAATTCATATAGTATTAACTGATGCATATATTTTGTAAAGAAGAATTGACTTTAGAGAAGGATGTGATCATGAGTATTTTATTTGGAAGGCTATCTGAAAGAGATTTGGTCCATGGCTACACATATTTTGTATTAATTGGCAGTTTGGAGAGATGAAAGATGATGAAGTTTCCTATTTTCTTCATGTCTATCTATTTAACTAAAATAGATAGGTAGTAATGGGAATATAGGTATGTATATATATATGTATATATATATGTAAAATGTATATAAACTATAAGTACATACAAATACTTGGTTTTATGTTATTTGCATTTTAAAATATGTCCCTTCCCACAGTCACTACTCAGCAAGTCTTGCCTTCTAGAATTTTTTTTGACTGAAAAAAAAAAAGGGATTTGGTGAAACATGTTTTCTACTTGTGCCATCAGCAAATAAGAATAATTTTGTCTCATTTTTGCCAAAATTTATTCCTTTAATATTTCTGTCTTGTTTCTTTGCTAGAATTTTTAGAATTATTTTAAGTAATAATAGTGGGAAAGGAAATCCTTATGTGAGTCCCGTATCCATTTGGAAAGTTTCCAGAATTCCTCCTTTGCAAATATTCTAGGTTTTGCTTTTATATTTTCACTTCTTATATTAAATTAACTTTTCTAAGTCTCTGTTTTCCATGGTCTGTAGCATAAATGAACACTCTGCTTTATCAAAATCTTCTTATTCTTGTATCTGGTAATCATTTGATTTGAGCTTTTAAAAATATGATTAATTAGCTTAATTATTTTCCTAATGTTAAATCTTCCTCGAATCCCTCATAAAAATCTAAACTGAGTATAGTAAACACTTTTGAAAATATTGTGACAGAGTTTGTTTTGCTAGGGTTTTAATTAATATGTTATTTTAATTTGCTAGGATTTTAATTAATATATTATTTTAATATTCATTAGTTATATTGTTTGCTTTTTCCATTTCTAGTTTAGTGATCCAAAATACTTGTCAAACAAAATAAATTAGAAAGAGTGGCTTTTTTCTCAATTTCTGACAAATTTCTGTTGCAATTAGTTGCTCTATAAATGTTAATAAAATATACGAACTGAACCAAGAGTCCTCCCCCACCCCTTCCATGGTATTTAATTTCTTACTTATTTAATTTCAATTTTGAAGATCAAGCTACTTAAGTTCTCAATTTTGTTTTGTTAATTTAGATAGCTTATATTTTTGTAAATAACCATCTAAACATTTCCTTTAAATTCTCAGTTTGGGTAGTATATATTGATGTTTAACTTTTATTTCTTCTGTTTTAATTTCACCTTGTTTATTTTTCGTTTTGGTAATTTATTTTTTCTTTTTTTTTTGTTCTTGTTCTTCTTTTTCTTCTTCTAGTTATTCTTGTTCTTCTTTTCCTTTCTTCTTAAATGTTAATTGGTTGAAAAAAGATTAGATTCAGCTTAGTGTTTCAATTTGAAATACTCTGCTTTTTTAGAATATTAGATCCCATTCTTTTCTTCAATTTAATGGGACCATGTAAGAATTTTGGCTAGTGCAAATAAATATTTCTTAATATCTAAAATTCTTTTTTTTGGTTGCTTGCTATTTATCATTGGTCATAAGATCAATGGATTATATAGATTTACGTATGTAAATTGTATTAAAGGTCAGAAGTCCTACCACCTTATTTTACAATTTAAAAATAAAATGAGACCCAATGAATTGAGGCCATTTGTCCAGGATCCCAGAGGGAACAGTGGCAGACAAAGAATATCCACCCATGTCTTCTTGCTCCAAATAGATCCCGTTTTCCATTATATTATAATATTTTTTAAATTTAACTACTTTGGTCCTTCGAGTTTCAGGTTTCAAGTTTGTTGTTTTTCCTAGCAGACACTTTGGATTTGCTTGATGAATGTTCTGTTGTATTAAAAAGTGTGAGGGAGTTTTATTGTATTATTTCTCCTAGTGTGGTATCCAGGTTATGGGCATTATTTTAATCATTTATCATCTTCTTAAAGACAACTGATTCTTTAGATATATAAGCATAGTAGTTTTCAAAACGATTTGTGCTAGCTCATGTAGAATTCATGCATTCTTTTAAAGTTATTGCCTTTTGCTTCTCTTCTGTTAAATTGTCTTCCATTTCTGTCTTTTATCTGTTTCTCTTTTAGAACCTCTACTTCTTTGGAGAGAATTTTAATTTTGTCTTAGTTCTGTATCCTACTGTTATTCTTCTTTACTTCTGCATTAAGAATGTTAATTTATTATCTAAAATAACTTCCAAAATCTTTCTTGAATTTTTTTCTTCTCTTTTGAACCCTTCTCGAGATTTTGGACTTTATTCTATGATCTTTGGATAATCAGCAGATTTTTTTTTGATTCAAGATGTTTGTCTTATTTTCTTTCAAGCAAAATACTTGTACATAATGTCAGAGCTACTTTGATTTTTAAAAATTGTTTTTCTTTTCTTATGACACTCTCTGTTCCTCTATCTTATTATGGCCTAAGTTATTATTCAAGCTTTCTCATTTGGACTGCATGTCATTTGGTCTTTGTCTTATATTTCCAATAATATGTGAGTAACGTACTTCTTTTAGATACTCCTTATTTTCCTCTTGGACAGATTTTCCCCGAGGCTTGACCTCTACAACCTTCTTGAGTATGGGATGTAGGGTGCTCTTTGCCAAGTGAACACTCTTTAGGAAGAGAGAACTATTCCCAGTTCTATTTCCCACCCTTTCCTTTTATGTATGTAAGATTTTCCCCCATTCATCTCTATGTTGCCCATGTCTTCTGCCCTCTCTTCTCTCCCATCCCTTTTAATTGCTTTTCCCTTTTCTTTTATATGGTCAAACAAAACCAATATCTGCCTCTTCTAATGAGACATAAGAGTAGTAACTGCCATGTTGGGCACCTGATTAGCAACCACACAGGTAGCCTCTGAAAGATTGTGTTTGTAGTCAAGGCTTGATATTGGTTGGAGGCCAGGATTGTCCAGAAAGAACTTAAAGATTATAAATTCTCTAGTGTTTCATGGTTCTATTACCTTGTGTCATTTTTCTATTTTTATGGATTCAGCTTTAGTACTCTATATCTGGAGAATAATTCTTTCTCTGTGAAAAACAACTACTCTTTTACCTTGCTCATCATAGGAACTCTACTGTGTATTTTTCCCAGAATGTCATTGCCTGGCTGAGCTGTCGATGGGCATCAGGACCGCTAGAGAGGGTTTAAGTTGGTTCTTATATTGGGCTGGCTGGTCTGATGCGGATTGACAGCTCAGCCAGTCAGAGGTAGGAGTTGCAGGAATACTGAAGGATGCCTGCAAGTGCCCTCTGCTGTTTCAACACCGTAAGAAAATCCTGAGCAGCAGTCTGTGGATGCAAAGTGTGCGATGCTGCTATATGAAACGCCGCACACTACTGAATCCTCAGACTGCTACTCAGTGTCTCCTTCAGCACCTTACAAGTAAATTCAGGGCAGGGGGAAGAAAAACAGGATGACTTCCTTCTGCTGCCCAGGAATCCTCAAAGGGGACAGTGTCTTCAACTGTCCCTGCATGGTTATGGTCTTGTTTTGGTTAGACTTTTAAAGGAAGTGAAAAAAATAAATAACTTTTCTTATATCTTGTATAAGTATCATCATTATACTGGCACCTTATTTGTATTCTCAAGAGCAACTTTAAGGTGGCATATGTGGAATAAGGATACTGTCCATATATATCCTCTTATCTTTACAGAGCAGAAGGAGCTGGCAAAAAAATGAAATTAATGCATTGACAAATAGAAGCACTATTAATCTGCAAATATTTCCTTTCTGGTGAATTTTTTCATTGTGGAGAGACAAACAGATAGACACAGATACACAGAGAAACAGTCACAGATAAAACAAAGAGAAAGAGAGAGAGGCTGAGATACAGTAGGGAGGGAAAGACAGAGAGAAAGGGGAAAAGGAAAAAGGGAGAAGAGTTTAGGAAAGAGAGGGAAGAAAAAACATTCACAATTAAGTATATCTATTCTTTCCCATAGTGTGGTTCATTCCTTTATAGCAACGCTCATTCAAAATACAACAAAAAAAAAAGTTTATCTTTATCTGAAGTCAAAATTCATTATAAAAGTACAGATAGCAAATAAGCAAAATACAGAAGTAATAAAGGGTGTCAGTTTGGCAGGCAGAGGAAGGAGAAGAAGTAGAAAGGGGATAAATTCACCCAACCCCAGTATGTGGCAGCAAATTCTAGGCAGTAAGGTCTTTTCCTACATTAGTAGACAAGACAAGGCTCTAGCTGTCAATGATTATGTTCATTTTGGTGTATCAAAACCTTCTCCTTGCAATAAACTCACCCCTGGCACTGGAATATATCTAAATACCCTCTGGCCTCCTTTCTCCCTTTTTTGGGTCAAAAGTTCCCCAACTTTTCCCATCACATTGAGCTTTTACCTTACAATTATCCTTCATTCTCTTCTTTCATCTGAGCAAGGCTACACTTTCTTTGTCAATAAATGGACTACACTTGTTATAAATCCTCTAAAAGTTAGGTTGAAATTTGAATTTGGGAAGAAAACATTTTAAGTGTGGTCTAACATTAAATAGTTTTTAATTTTGGCATTCTAGTTCCCTAAGAAATTTTTCATAGTAAAGAAAGGATCCATAATAGAATATGTATCTGAAGCTTACAAAATATATCTATTTTATGTGACCTAATGACAGAATGCATTCTGATTTTCATGACTGAAATTTGTGTCTTGTAATTAATGTTAACAGGAGGACTTTTTTCTTGGTATTCATAAGTAGCTAAGTAGTTCTCTGGCTTAGTGCTGGAGTTAATTTTTTTTTCTTTTTCACTTAGATGTATTACTCTAGTGGACTTCTCAGATTACAGAAAGAGTTCATTGTCCTGTTTTGTTTTGTTTTTCATTTTGATTAAGAGAGAAACCTTCTGTTCATATCATTATTGAGTGATAAGAATGGGAAGATATGTTATGAAACCACTGGGTCTTTTAGAGGGGATGCTTTCCAGGAATTGCCTGGCAATCAGAATCTCCAGCAAAACAGGGTCTGGTTTAACATATGACCATGTAAACTTGGGAGTTGAGGAAGCCAGCTGAATATCTCTATTGCTCTGGTCACAATTCATTTCCAAGAAATTATTTGTTCCTGTAATATCATTTCCCCTTTCATTTGATTTATAAGAATTTATTTTAAATCATAATATAAGTGAAGAAATCAAGTATTTCCAAATGTAGTTCCTCTTCTTTTTGAAAGGTTTAACAATCATAATAATATCTAATATTCATAAAGCACTTTATGGTTTTCAAAACATTTTATAATTATCTCATTTTATCCTCATGGTAACCCTGGGAGGCATGTGCTTTTATTATCACCATTTTATGAGGAAACAGAGGTAGACAGAAGTCAAATGACTTGCACAGTCACATAACTGATAACTATCTAAGGAAGGATTTGAACTGTCAGGTCAAACTGACTAACTATAGCCTCAGATATCAACTAAAACCACTAGCTTCCTTAAAAAAAGAAAATGCATTATGTATTTGACTCATTTAAAAGTTAAATTGTTTATTTTTATTTTTTAGAACAGGGACTAGAACATTAATTTATTCATACTATATGACTGAAGGTAAATTTTCCCTCTTTCTTTACCTTGTATAGATCATTTTACTAACTAACTTATTCTCCAACAAAAGGCATTGTTCATTTAAAATAATAACACTTATATAAAGAGTTAAATAATAATTAAGATGTTAGAAAAAATTGTGAGAAAATGTGCGTGTGAAAAGAGAATTGGGTTTGAAATTAAAGGAATCAAGTCTGAGAAATTCTGCTACTTCACTAACTGTATGAATTTGGGCAAGTCATTGAGACTATACACCTTGGTTTCCATATATTTTTTCTCCATTCTAAGGTTTCATAAAATCTAACTGTGATTTAGAAAAATACTAGCAAGAGGACAATTTAACTGAGTTTCTTTCTCTGAATCAGTCACAAAGATAAATTGTTTACTATCATAGAGTGAAAACCAGAAATTTGGTGAGAGAAAGAATACATCTTTTCAACTCTTCCTAATTAAGGACTTAATAATATTGCTTCAAAACTGATTTGAAATAAGCTCGTAGAAGAGAAGAGAGATGTATTAAAATGTAATAACAAGTATTGCATTCCAGTTACTTTTTGGTTATACATTATTTTATATCATCAATGGCTATTCAATGTCCTACCAGTTCAGAGACTCTGCATTACCTTTTTGTCAAAATGTTTTCCAGACATTTATTTTTACCAAACCCTGCCAATCTTCTGTGTTCATATCATTAATAGATAGATGGATAGATAGATAGATAGATAGATAGATAGATAGATAGATAGATAGATAGATAGATAGATAGATAGATAGATAGATAGATCCTCCTTGATTTTTTTGGATAATACATGTTTTTAAATATTTTTTCCAAATTGCATGTAGTTTAAATTTTAATAAAAATTTCCTGACATTTTGAGATCCATGTTTTCTCCCTCCTTCCCGCTCCTCCCTTCCACTTAAAATAGCAGGTGATATGATCTAGGTTATACATATAATACCATACAACATATAATTCCATGTTCATCATATTGTCAAAGAAGATACATACCATTTATGTTAGGAAAAAATTTGTGGTATACATAGGTGGAAAATGGTATGCTTCAGTCCACTTTCAAGCCCCATCAGCTCTTTCTATGGCTGTGGATATCCTTTTATGTCATGAGTCCTAATCTTCCTTGATTTTACATTTTCTTCATTTGTGTTCATGTCATTAGAATTTCATTCTGGAAATCATCTCATCTCTCAATACTGATTTCCATTAGAGAATTTGTAAGCTTTGCTTCCATATCTTTTTTTACTGAATTCTGAAATCTACTTTCCCCTATTCTATAGCCAAGGTTGATTTTTCCTTTATTATCTAGTTCAAATATTTCTTTCCAAGTTTCAGAGAATTCATAGTTTAGCAACCAGTTCTTCAATATTGGGGACAATTAAATCCATAAATAATTATCTAAATTAATCTCCTTGTATTAAAATTTCTAGTGATTCAAATGGTCCTTTTATTAAATAGCTTTTACATGAAAGATTTTAATGCTACATGAGTTCAACATTTTATATTTATGTTGCTTTTCTTTTATTCTATGAGCATATGGTCCAAAAGTTTTTCAAGTTATTAGCAAATTAATTAGAAAAATAGACATGGGTATACTACTCAATTCATTTCAAAGATCTTCATCCTTCTGGAAATCACTAGTTTTTCTCCATAAGAGCCAAAGTTGGTCTTAAAATAATTCAGAATTAGAAGCAGCAGAAAGGTTGATTCAGAAAAATGTGACAAATTAGTTGTTATTGTATTTATGGTTTTAATTTGTCTATGATTTTATTCTTAAATTCTGATATACGACAAGAAAAATTACATAATCAAATTTTAAAATATCACTTTGTTTATAGGTTGTACACTTCTATGCCTTCTTTTCTGTTCTAATTTTGTTATTTATTTATCACAAAAGAAAGTTCCAAAATTTCAGGATCACCAAGTATTTAAAAAAATAGAAATACACAGTTGGAGAGAGAGAGGGTTTGGCGTTGAATAGGTAAGCTTATTTTGTTTGTTTAATGCACATTCAAAAATATTACCAAAGCAACTCCATGGTACAGTGGACAGCAAGCTGGTCTCAGGGTCAGGTAGACCTTAGTTTAAAACCAGTCTGAGAAACTGTATGACCTTGGGCAAGTCATTTAAATTCTATTTACCTGTTTCCTCAACTATAAAATGGGAAGAATTCAATGAGATAATACTTATAAAGGCTTAGAACAGTTCCTGGCACGTAATAGGTTCTACATAAATATTAGCTATTATTATTTTTATTACTGCTTAAAAATACTTTTAACTCCTTGCATTGTCTCATTCATTTCTGTGTTCATGGGGAATAGATCAAAGTCCTGTTTCTTAAGATATTCTATATAACTGTTTCTCCTAGACATTTCTTCTAGATTTATAGTTTCTTGTTTTTATAATCAGTACAAGAAATGACTAGAATTCAGAAATCTAACCCCAAGTAAAATTAAGAAGAATAAGTAATTTCAATTATATAACATTATTTTTATGTAACACCTTGAGAGCTTAGGAGATTTTTGTATTGTTGTTATAGCATGAATATTGTAGACATTTAAATGCATCAATGCCTTTTTATTTCAGAAGTTATCCTCAGTTAATGACCTAGAAATATCACAAATAATTATTTAGTTAGTATAAATGATATTTTTGTTATGGCCATGAAGAATGCAATTACATTTTAGTATTATAAAGGCCACAGTGAAGAAGCAACACATATCATTTGGTAGTTTTTTGTGATCAGAGGCTTTTATATCTTTGGACTCAGAGTCATTGCCTTAATACATTGGTAAATAAATAGTAGAGTACACAATCAAATTGAATAGCCAATTGAAATCCGGCCTACTTATACTTTAAAAAAGAGAAACTTATAATAAATAGCCTGCCTTTTGTCTAGGACATGTATTCTTTTTTAAATGAATTAATTAATTGTTTTTGAGTATTTTTCCATGGTTACATAATTTATGTTCTTTTTCTCCCCTCTTCCCTGCCCCCCTCCTGGAGCTGACAAGCAATTCCACTGAGTTATTCATGTATCATTGTTCAAAACGTATTTCCATATTATTAATATTTGCAACAGAGTGATCATTTAAAGTCAAACTTCCCAATCATATCCCCATTGAAACGTGATCAATCATATGTTTTTCTTTTGTGTTTCTCCTCCCACAGTTCTTTATCTGGTTGTGGATAGCATTCTTTCTCATAAGTCCCTCAGAATTGTCCTGGGCCATTGCATTGCTGCTAGTAGAGAAGTCCATTATGTTCGATTGTACCACAGTGTATCAGTCTCTGTGTACAATGTTCTTCTGGCTCTGCTCCTTTCACTCTGCATCAATTCCTGGAGATCTTTTCAGTTCACATGGAATTCCTCCAGTTCATTATTCCTTTAAGCACAATAGTATTCCATCACCAGCATATACCAAAATTTGTTTAGCCATTCCCTAATTGAAGGGCGAGCCCTCATTTTCCATTTTTTTTTTGCCACTGCAAAGAGCGTGGCTATAAATATTTTTGTACAAGTATTTTTCCTTATGATCTCTTTGGGGTACAAGCCCAGCAATGGTATGACTGGATCAAAGGTCAGGAAGTCTTTTAAAGCCCTTTGCACATAGTTCCAAATTACCTTCCAGAATGGTTGGATCATTTCACAGCTCCACCAGCAGTGCATTTGTGTTAGGGCATATCTTCTTAAGTCATTTGTCTGAGATTTACTTAAGTCTTGTCATCTTGATCCAAGAGTTCATCACCCATTAGCCAAACTGCTTGTCCTTAACCTTTTCTTCTAAGATTACTGGATAATATATTGTGACTACATTAGAATACTTTCCAACTTGGAGGCAGGTACCATGGTAAAATAGAAACCTGGATTTGAAGCCTGGAAAGCTGGGTTCACATCTTGATTTCATCCATTTACTACCTTTGACCTTCCTCATCTGTAAAATCAGCATGGACTAAATGATAGCCCAGCAATAAATCTATAATCCTAGGTAGAATCTATGAGATCTTGTACCTCCAGAGTCTTGTGTCCCAGCACACAAGGTCACTAACTCCACACTGCATCAGGTTGGGCACAATAGACATTCCTAGAAGCAGACGTGGGATGAGAGAACCATCAGAATAATGTGAAATTCATAAAAGAAAGCATCTTAGAAATTAATTGTGAAGTAGGAAAGAAAAGATACTCTAGGTCCATGATGTTCTAGTATATGTTTTTAACTACTGGCTCTCTGGCATGACAAAGATTTAAATTTAATCTACGCTATTATCATTATCATTATATTATGCTATTGTATTATTATTTTATTATATTATTTAATCTGCATTTTCCATATCACTTTCTTAATACAATCAATAAATTAAACTCCAATTTTAAGCATTTCATTTTCTCTGAGATGTAATTGCTCACGATGAAATTTAACAGAAGTTTCTTGGGAGCTTTTACCATCTGGCTCCAGAATATCTCTATTCTATATGGACAAAACTTTGGAAGCAGGTCTCCCAACTTGTGAGGAACACCACACAAATGATAAAGTTTTAAGATGTTTAGCAGAGCCCCTTGGGCAAAACATGAACTTCTAAATTCTGTATTAAACTTGATGACTACTTTGAGGTCAACTTTATGCAATTGATTTCATTTCATTTCCTTCCCTTCAGCAACACAGCCTGCTTAACCCCAGTAATCCAAGGGCATAGTGTGCCTTTGGAGACCAGTTGGAAGGGGGAAGAAGAAAAACAATAAATTGCCATTTAAGCATTGTAGAAACATAGACATTCAAGATGATTTTCAGAAACTAATGGGGAGTTACTATAGCAATAACAAAATAGAGCCCTGGTTTGGGAATAGGACATTTAAAAGCATTGTTATTTGTTTTAGGCAGTCTCCATGGTGATAAGAGAAGCTATAATTAATTAACAGCCTACTACTATGGTTATTTCTGGGTTGTCAATCACCAGAACATGAAGTGGTTTTTGAGATACAAGTATAAGAGACCTCTCACAAGCTGTTTGTAAGGTCCAAGGTGCCTGTTAAGAAAAAGTAATTCTCTTCTCACAATGGCCCCTTAAACTAAATTTAAAAGCTATAACTAATCTGTTTAAACATACACAAAAGGGAACTTTTAACCATGCTTTATTGACTCAAATAAATGCTCATTACCTAGTTCATAGTGCTACCTAAGAATAATGGCTCTCCCAAATAATAGTAATCTTAACTTTTTGTATAAACATTCCTTTGAGTTTCCCCTGTGCACAATCTTGAGATTATAGGACAAAAGGTTTAAAGATGGAAGGATTGTTAAAGGTCATGTAGTTCAACTCTCTTATGTTACAGATGTGAAAATTGAATTCCTGAGAGGCATGGTATCTGCTTCTCTGACATAATGGTAATAACAACAAACAACAACAAAGAAGAAGAAGAAGAAGAAGAAGAAGAAGAAGAAGAAGAAGAAGAAGAAGAAGAAGAAGACAAGCAGCAGATCAGTCATTTTATAGATAAGGAAACTGAGGCAAACAGGGATAAGTGGCTTGTCCAGGGTCACATAAGTTTCTGAGGCTAGATTTTAACTCATGTCTTCCTGACTCCAGCCCCCTCACTCTTTCCACTGCACCTCTTTGCTGCCCATAATAGGCAGCAAAGGCAGAATGTAGAGAGCTGACCTGTATATCAAGGAGACCTGACTCAACTTGCAGTCAACACAGTGGCTCAATGCTGCTCTACACACTGAACCTGGAGGTGCTTATTACTAATATTTTTAAGGGTTTAAAATATTTACATACAAATACAGGCATCCTGCATAATGAGATTAATAGGGGAAAGCTTCCTGGACACCTAGTGGCTTCTATGTGACCTTGGATACGTCACTTGTTTCTCAAAATCTTAGGCAACTCTTAATTGCAGAGTACATAATGATATGCACTGATAATGGGTGTTTGCTTCCTAAGAACACATTACACGTATGAAGTTTAAATAAAACAACATTAAATGCCCTCAAACTCTGTTGCTCATGTAGAATGTAATATTTCCAAACTATATATTGATGGTCTTGTGATTTGAGGGTCTGATTTTAAAAAAGTCTTCTTTTCTTATATCCTTATTTTCTTAATTTTAAAACAGATAGGAAAACTAATGTATTTTAAACCTTTCAGATATGCTATAAACTCACTGAACTTAATGATGCTTATTATTATTAACATTTATGAAAGGTTTAAAAATATTCACATACAAATATAAGGACACACAATGGATTTAAAAGGGAAAGTTTCATAAATACAATTCTGGGTGCTACCAGAGTACTATAAAGTGGATTAACTATAGTGAGGGGTTGCCTGAGACAATTATTAGAAATGTGATCCTGGACAAGTTATTTAAGCCTATTTGCCTCAACTTCCTCATCTATAAAATTAGCAGGAGAAAGAAATAACAAACCACTCCAGTATCTTTGCCAAGAAAAACCCAAATCAGGTCATGAGGAATCAGACACAACTAAAAAATGACTGAACAGCATCAGCAGCAGAGGTTGGACTAGATGGACCTTCAAGATCCCATAGGGCTCAAATGTTGTTTAATGCTTCTATATACAAGGAACCCTCCACTGGGCAGGTGGTCATCAGTGCCTTCTTTCCAAACTGCACTACTGGGAAATACTTCTGGTATCTTCTATAAGGGATTTTAGAAATCATTTTCAACCACTTCAGTTCACAGAGGAGGAAGGAAATCTTCTGCTCAAATGAGTTCAAACCAGTCCATTCACTTGCAATGAGGGAATTGTTCAGTTGTTTCTGTGAAAAGAACCCAAGGGAAGTACTGATGTCACCAAACTGTCCTTGGCAGAACCTGTTCAGAAAAATGAGGTTTGTAATAAAGATTTCCAAAGTGTCTGGTTGGGAATGTAGAAATGTCAAGTGTAGCTTTTTTAGTTCAAATAAATATGATTAAGTAGGAAGGCATACAAGCAAAAAAGCATTTGTGAAACTGAAATAATAGTAATATCAGTAAAAGTAGTGCAGTCATTTTTAAATAGTCCTAAAATGGATACATTCTGAAAGGAAAACATTGGTATTGGGTAGTTTTATTACTTTTGAAGAGTGATTCGATGAATTCTTATAGTGCTAGGATTCTTAAAAAGATATAAACACATCATTGTAACAAAACAGAAGAGGCAGACACATCTTCCTTTGTTGCTTGTTACATTAAAATACCCCTCCCTCCATCGCCTCCCTCCATTGGAGAAGGCAAAATTTAACAAAAAGATAGCTATATATAGAAATAGATATGAATAGACATAGCTATAGATAAAACTGTATCTTGCTTATTTCTATTTATCAGTTCTCTCATTGTCCATCTACAGCATATTTGCTGGTGTCATTAACACTCAAACTATACTCATACTGCCATACTCAAACTATATTGGCCATTAAATTTGGAATTTTTGTTTTTATTTGGTTAAAATATGTCATTTACATGGGCTTGTGTTGCCCTCTTGTGGCCATACTTGACACAATGATAAACACATACTTGCTATTTTTATTAGCTATTATTTTATAAATGAGAAGGTTTAGGTTCACAGAGGGTGGGTCTAGGTTTTAGCCTCTCAGTTCTATGACTTTTTCCTTAACTCCATGCTACTTTTCTTGCTCCAGGCCTGACCAAAGCATAGGCTAATGTAGGCAAGCATCTAAATTCCCCCCAAATTATGCCCAGATGTGCTGATTTCTTAAATAAATTAATAAATCTAAGGTATTAACAATTTTCTTATGGAAATGCATTTTTGGACATTTGATGCATAAAAAAATTCAACTAGCTAATTCATGCCTATATAATCCAACTTATAGAAAGTGCTGAAAATGTTTGGATTCCTTCCCTGGAGACTCAGAAAAAGTGCATTTCTTTCCAGGAAAGAAAAGAAGCACCCCTAACACCACCCCAGCCACCTATTGCAGAATTCTGAATGTCTTTTTAAGTATATAAGCACTCTGAATGTCTTAACAGCAAAGTCCACGCTATCTTGCTGTAAGTATATTATATACTAGATTTTGAATGCCTAGTGATCAGTCTTTCAGGCTTATATTTGCAAAAGTTCTCTTTCCTGCCTACAACATCCATTTGGAATCCAAGGAAACAAAACACAGGTTTTTATCTGCTTGTCAAGTTCACAGATTTGCATTTTTTTGCCTTGGACTGATAAACATTTAGAGTTTCAAAAATAAGAACCTGGTGCTCTAAAAGAAATAGTATTCTTTTCAGCTTGGTAGTACATAATCATTTTTCTCCTCCCTCTTGCCTGGCAATTTGTTTTAATTTTCCCCCATAAAAATTAACAGGTTTTTTTTGTTTGTTTTCTGTGTGCCTGTTTGTTTTCAAATCTTCCTTTAGTTTACTATTAGAGAATGCATGAGATATCCTCAGGCTCAAATGAACATCCTTTGTTATTGCTCACAACATTCTATTTTTTTTGGGAAACAGAATTTTGTGCCGAGAATTTTTCATTTTTTATTTCCTTTTGTTCATTTTTATTATTTTGGGCTAAGGGCCATTCCTCCTGCAACTTTTGGTTAACTCAATGTCTGTCTTCTGTTAATATTAACCTTACCTGACCAGAACCCAACTCATGAAATAGTACTGTGAAGGGGAGACTAACATTCCTCAGGTAGAATTCAAAGGGGACTTCAACCTTCCCAAGAAGAATTCCAAGCATTTCCTACTTCTTCATTATCTTGGTGATATATAAATTTCTTCACCCTCTATCAACCCATTATGATCTCTCTAAATATTGTTTAAGCTATAGCATGAACTGAATTACCTATAGCCATGTTGGCAAAGACTTGTTCCCTTTCTCCATCATGCCTGAGGACATTTTTGCATTCCCTACCCCTCTGCCCAGCAGACCAAAGTGAATATTTTCTCTCTCTGTTGTCTGGGATAATGCAGGGAGGGGGTGTTCACAGATGACTTGAAGGTATAATTTGGGCACACAATCTCTAAAAGGTTTGTCAATGCTTATCTATAGAGTCTAACTTTGTTTCCATTAGCATTGTATGATCTAATGATTCTGCTTAACTAGATTTGTTCATCTTTTATGACATTGAAGGAAACATGAGATTATAAATGGAATTTTTGTTTAAATTTGAATTTCTATAGCCTAAGAGAATGCATAAGACTGTGATCAATTAAAAAAATAGTTCTTTGTCTCTGATGTAATTATTTTCTATATGAAGCCTTATTAGAATCCTAATCCAGGTTGAACTTTTTTGTTTGTGTTTTTTTTTCTGAATCAGGAGCCTATTTCTGTGTTGTGGTAGGTGAATTTCAGCAGCAATTATCAACCATTTGAAATCAAGTTGAAGATATTTCTCCCAGAGCCATTTGAAAACAAAAACTAGGAAACTTAATGAATTGGTCTTGTTTTATGATTTCACAGGTTTTCTGGGCGTAATGAATACTAATATTTTATACTTGTTATTTGAATAGGTTTTCGTAGTTAAAACATTTTTTTCATCTGATATTTTTGGCTTTGAAGTGATACTAAATGGATTATGTAGGGGACTGGGAAGTTTGAATGGAAAGATCATGTAGAAAGCATAGAGATTTGGAGTCAGAAAACCTCAATTCAAATTATAGTTTTGCACCTTACTACCAATATGTCTTTATTTCTTTGTGACTTAGTTTCCTTAATTGAAAAAAGGAAGGGGATGTACCAGATGACTTCTAAGGTCCCCTCCAGCTCTAAACCTATGAATTTATAAAGGCAGTGCTAGAGAGCATATTAGCTAGCTAATGCTGTTGCAAAAGCAGAGACTCTTTTAAGGGCAAAGTGGAGAATAAATACTTGAAAGACTGCATGGAAAATTTAAAGTCAGAAGCTCAAGATCATCATTCCACTAAAGAATTTCTCCAGAGCAGGTACCCAGTGTTAGAAAGACCTTGTCCATAAGTTTGTTCTTCAGGTGTCTACTGACTGAATGAGAAGCTGTTGATCCTAAATGGGAGGGAGCAAAGAGACCCATTTCATTCGATTCCCTGGGTGGAACTGACTCCTCAGATAGTGTAAAACTCTTATGGCGGGTAATCAAGCCATTTGATTAACTTAATTTTTGTAGAAAATTTTAAACAAATATAGTCTTCATTATGCTGTCTACCTTGGAAACCCTTCCTAGTGATCTGCTATTTCTAGAAATGTGCCTGTTCAGTAGATTTGTGGAGGAGGTCCCAGAGCCCAGGAGGCTCATCAAAGTGCTTTATGATATGTGTGTTCAGTTATTATTTTATATAGAACCTCATTCCTCAACAAAGGTTTACCCTGAGGAAGGAAAATACTGAGGTTATTTTGGGGGGGTTGTGTTTTTTTAAAAAAATCTCTGTTCTATCTCATGTTGTCAGTGAGGAGAAATTATAGTCATATAGGAAAGTCATGATCGATATAGTCAGTCAGAAGCTTAAGTCAGTTTTTTTCTCCTATTCCCTTACCTCTGGGAGGATGTCAGGGAAGCCTAAAACCTGAACCTTAATTCCTGACAAGTTAATACAGGGCTGTGTAGTCTGTATCCTTTCAATAAGAACTAACTGAGGTGCTTCTCTGCAATCTTTCATATTAGAGGATGCAAAGTCGAGGAGGCTGACCATACAAACTTACTTTTTCAACGTAGTCAATGTTTAAAAGTCAGATTAATCAAGAGGAGTGATACAGCTTTAATTTTGCCTGTCCTCCTCCTTTCCCCACTTCCTAGCAGGTTTATATTACTCCAGTGTCTTTTCTTTTTTCCTTTCCTATTTTACTCTCTTTTTTCCTTTTGTATTTATTATTCTTCATAATCTTCTATGCCACCACATCATTTATAGCAGTGATGGACAAACTATGGCGGCAGGCCAGATGGGGCCCCTTGAAATGTTCTAACTGGCTGTGTGACATTATTCCTAATACAATGAGTAGGACACAATACAATGAAACTTTGAAAGAGTTGACTTAGAGACTGACAAATGAGCATTTCCTTTCCTTTGGACCCCTCTTTAAAAAGTTTGCCCATCACTGATTTATAGATATGGTAAAATTGTGTTGTCAAAGAGGGGTGCAAGGACCAAATTGATTAGCTGAGAGGCAGAGGGACAACGGAAAGAGTTTTGGGATCACAAGAAATAAATTCGTGGTCCTCTGGATTCTGACACCAGTAGATGGCAAATGAATGGGGGAGGTAGAAGCTAGTAACCAGGGATGAGAAAGGAAATAAACCTTTCTTGCTCCTCATTAGTCAGATTGATGTGATGGGAAACAGAACCTCTGGAACCTTGAGTCATGCACCAAATGACATCATACTAAGCTGTAGTCCAGGTGTCTGTAGATATATCTAAGGCTAAGCATGCTTTTGAGGACTGGAACCCCTAAGCACCATATGACATCTTCCTGAGCCCCAGCCCAAGACTGGGAGCTTATCAGTACACCTGGTTCTTCAATGAATGGCCATCAAGGGGAATTCCATTATTTCCTGCATGTATAGAGCTATACAAGTGCCTGTCCATGTCCTCAACCCAAGCCTACAACACTGGGTAGAGGGACCTTGACTTTTTCTCTATAAAATCAGATCCCTCATTATTCTAGGGGAAGGCAGCCCATTCCTCAAAAGTAGCAGCAGCTCTCCTACCACCAGCCTGGGCCACCTCTCTCTCTAACCCCAATACAAGTTTTTCCTGAGATGAACAGAGTTAGAGTGATAAATTCTTTTGGAGCAAGATGGAACAACCCAACACAACAGATGCATGCATGTTAAGACTATAACCACATCAGGAAAGTAAAAGAACAATTTTACATGCAACTCACAGATCCCAGTGATAGAATGTTATCAAGCTCTTAAAGACTAAGGTCCACTTCATTCTTGTTTCAGTATACCTCCACCTAGTACAATAACTAGCACGTAATACACATTGCCATGTCCACTTGACCTCTCCAGGCTTCAATTTTCTCATTTGCAAAATGGGAATAATAATACTTGTAGTACTTACTGTAGTACTTACTTTAATACTTTAATACACTTTAATACACTGTCTCTAATAATACACTAAGGCTTAATTTCAACATGAATTTTCAGGCAGTACACCTCAACAACCCAGACAAAAGGTAGCTGGAACTAGCACACATCAGGCACTATATTAAGCAGATGTGTTTTATACTTTGTGTTTTCTGTACTTTGTATAGATGTCTTTTCTACATTTTGAATTCATCATGGAACCAGTGAATTCAATTATATTCTTTAATCAGTCTATCAGTCAAGGAAAAAAAAAACCTCTCCAAATCTTATTGCATATTCTTTCACTGATCTAGCATTCTTAGTCCTTTTCATCCTTCCTGCCCTTCCATCTCTCTCTCTCTCTCTGTCTCTCTTTCTCTCTCTCTCTCTCTCTTTCTCTCTCTCTCTCTCTCTCTCTCTCTCTCTCTCTCTCTCTTTCTCTCTCTCTCTTTCTCTCTCTCTCTCTCTCTCTCACTCTGACTCTCTCTCTATCTCACTCTCATTTTCTCTCTCACTCTCTCTCACTTGGAGCTTGCCTCCTTCTAAGTTGTCTCTCTTGCTAAGGCTGTAAAGATAGGTTCAAACCCTATTCCTGACCCTCCCATCCAGTATTTCAACAACAGACACATAATCTCTGACTAAGGTCTGAAGAAATGAAGGTTTGACTTGTCTCTCCATTTACTCTGTTATCTTGTGAAACACAAACCCCCAGATAAGGAGTTTTCCCATCAGTTGTGTCAGGGAATGTTTGATAGATAGTTTCTATTCCCTTCAACACCTCTGTTACACCTCCCAACTCAGAAGCTGTCTGGCGATCACTATCTAGCCCTNTCTCTCTCTCTCTCTCTCTCTCTCTCTCTCTCTCTTTCTCTCTCTCTTTCTCTCTCTCTCTCTCTCTCACTCTCTCTCTCTTTCTCTCTCTCTTTCTCTCTCTGTCTGTGTGTCTCTCTCTCTGACACATACACACACACTCATGCACATTACAAGTCTTGCTAATTAAAATAATATTAGTGAGCACTGATTCATTGGTCTAAAGAAGTCTCAGTTGAGGAAACAAATCAGCACCTTTTCTGCAATTTATAGTCTTAAAAAGAATTGCTTGGAGAATTGAGAGATTTAGTGATTTTCAGAGTCATTGAGTCAGTACTTGTCAAAGGTCAGATTTGTACTCATTTTCTTGGCTTTATGACCAAGTTTTTTTATCCACTAGAACATGTTGACTGTAGTGGTAAAATGATTAAAAAACAACTTAAAGAGGTATCTATAAAAATTAATAATTTCATTATGAGTACCTCTTGGTATACTCTATGATATGGATTTGTTTCTTATTACTCATAACTACTTTTTGATGGGATAGAGGTTTTATGTTAGAAAACTACAGTATGGAACAGAAAGTAATAATAAATAGTGAAAGAAATTAATGAGGAGATGAAATGAATTCCATTGATTTAGTTTGATAATGTTTTCATAAACTATTCTTCATAATGCAAGTCTGTGGTTGTAGTCTGATGAAGACATAAATGTTTATGATTTGATGGAGGAAGTATAGTAAACAGTTTATACTTCCTGTTTATAAGCATCTAAATTTAGTGGTAACTATTAGCCTTCAGAGATGTCTTTCATTAATTTAAGTTGGTTCTATTAAACTAATTCTGCCTCCTATTTGCAACTCAAAATAATTGTAAGCAAGTGTTAACAATTATTTGATTGTTTCCATCAATAGAATTCCTGAATTATCACCATTCTATGTGTCACTGGGACCATCAATGCTGTTTTCTATGTTTATTCAATTGCTTATTTTGTTGCTTTCAATGTACAGGAAAAAAAAGCCCAAATAGCACCCACAATGCATTTTGTAATACCCATTGTTGCTTCCTAATTGAACTTCCAATTCCATCTCATTGCTGCAAAACTGTAAGGTACTCAGCATGTAGTGAAGATTGTCTATTGGATTAATAATGAGAGAATGAAAAAGATGAAGAAAAATCATGTTTTTAACGATATTGTTTTTGGTGTTATGTGGTAAGCAGTTGGGTCAAGATATCCAGTAATGGTAGTATATTCTATTAAAAGGTGTTCTTGAATGTCTTTAAAGCAGCCTGCTTATCGTCTGACCCTGGAGGCAAGAGAATGAAGCTAAATAAATATTAACAAACCCAATATACTCCAAAATATCTTCTCTTGCACATTTTATCCTTTCCTCCACATTCCTAGACAAAAGGATTGTCACTGCTGAAATGTGGGACCTCTTACAGGCAGTAAGGAAAAGAGTATTCTCTTTCTGCCTTTTATCTTCATTCTTCATTCTCCAAGTCATAACAACCAGAGGTGAATTTAGAGAGAGAATAAGAGCTTGAAATCCTATGAGTTGATTCACTCATTAGGTGAGTGAACTTAAAGCATAGTGACTTCAAGAGTGCACTTTAGGTGGTCTCAAGTATTGGTAAACCAATTTTATCCTTGGGTTACCAACTGATTTTTTGGTAAATGGTCAACTGGCAGGAACATTGTAAACAAGTAACAAAGTCCCCAAGCCCTATTTATTTTATCATAAAATAACTGCATATGTCTATTTTTTTATAATACTGGCAGAGATTTAATAAATTACATTTCCTTTCATGGTCAAAGAGCAAGGAGAATTGACTTTAGTATAAATCAAAACTATTCTAAATCCTAATTCCCTGTTTCTTTGTTGCTGACCACCTAATCCTGAAACAAATATAAAATGCAAAAAATGTGCACAAGTGTTTATTTTCCCCATATTCCTGTTAAGGCTCTGCAGGGACCCATTGGCAACATGGAAATTTCTGAGCTAATGCTTAACCATTGTCGACCTGACTTCCTGCTGATAGCAGGATCTAGTAAATTGTAGAAGAAAGGAATAGTGGAAAAGAGAAGTTAGAGGGGTGAGTAACAGAACTCTGAATGTATGTGAGTGTGAATGTGTGTGTTTGGTTGGTTTTGGGGGCTATTAACTAAATTCCTTTTGAACTTTTCAAATCTTCAAACTTGTTACATAATGAAAAATAACTAAATTATTTGTATTCATTGTAAATTGGGTTTTACTTCCATTAGAATGATTCCTATGCATGGTTGTTGGGATTGTGACAAAGAATGCATTTGGATTATTCAGTCAAGATAACAAACTCAGTGTTTATTTCTATGATTTTAAATTTTAAAAAACTGCATTTTTGCTCAGAGAATTTTGAGAGAACAGAAAAAAATTAAGGTAGCTCAAGATGTTTTTTTAAAAATACCAACTGTTTAATAAATAAAATAATATTTTCATATGTCAAAACATAAATGGCAGTCAAATTGGTATTGTAGTGACTAAATTGTTATTTTCTCATGTAAAAGATACATTTCAAATACCATACTTTGAAAGCATTTGAAAAAAAGTTCCTTTTTTAAAAACTATTATTGTCAAGAATTTGGAATAAAATCGGGTCATCTATTTTTTTAAATCTGGGAACATTTATATTTATTCTTCAAGTAGTCCTCTAATTTTCATCTAGAAAATATTTAATCTTTTGCAAAATTAGCTGTATGAATTCTTGCTTATCAGCTAGACCTAGCATGTTGACTACAATATATTGAAAAGAATATAGATATTTAATTCTCCAATCAAATTGTATTACAATCTCAATTAGAACCAATATGGAATATTTTGAAGTTTAGTTTAGGATCTTTAAAAATTTAACATTTAATTCATAGTTGTTTACAAGATTACAGCCACATTAAACCAAAATGAAACTTCTTATCCATCTGGTTTAACATCACTTGTATTTATTGTCTCTAAACTTTGAAATGGGGAGCTCCCTGATCCCATCAAATCAGGAAAACAGATTTGGAGTCTTCCATTCAAGTAGAATGAAATTTAGTGTTAAAGGGGGAATTAAAATCTGAGTTTGGAATAATTTGGAAAATTCTAAACTAAATATATTTGGCATAGTTAATAAAGGACCGGTTTTAGAGTCAGGTAGCCTGAATTCAAGTGCTCCCTTTGATACATACTAACAGGGTAACCTTAGGCAAGTGATAATTTCCAAATGCCTCAGGAAAAAATATAAAACATTAAAAAAGAGGGGACTTCTTTTCATAATGGCAATTCTGAAAACCAGCAAGATCATAAAATTAGACATCTCTGTGCTCCCAAATACATTTTTACAATTTTAAACTCATATTTAAGATGATAGTTTCAGTAGAAATGGGTTACTGAATTTATGGGCCATGTGAATTTCTAAACTATCATCATTTCAAGAAACTTAACAAAGTAAGCATTCTTTCTAATGCCTCAGAAAGTCCTTCCACATTGTCTCTCCCATTTATTCTCTAAACTCCATTGTTACTTTGACCATCAAGTTCAGACCTCATTAACTTTGATTTGCAAGGAGGAGGGAAAGGTAGCACCTCACCATTACCAGGTCTGGAGTCAGGAGGACTTCACTTCAGATTTGGTGTTTGACACTTCTCTAGCAATGTGACCCTCGTCAAATCACTTAACCCCAATCACTAGCCCTTTATGCTCTTCCACTGAGGAATCAATACAATATTCAAGTGGAAGATAAGAGTTAAAAAGCAAATTTTAAAAGTTTGGTACCAATTTACGAACTGGTCAGAACCAAGTCTATGACCTTAATGTTAAAAGTGAATGCTTTCTGAAATTTCACCTAGTCATAAAATTTTAAGACCATCCTCATATATTTTTAAACTTATTAATGTTTGCAATATCATGAGATTAGCAAAAGCCATATAAGACCATACTTGCTTCTTGATCCATGGCAATGGAAGAGCATAAAAAAGGAAGTTATTTTTTAAATTGTTTTGGAATTTTGGGATAAATTTTGTAGCACTGTCTTTCCCCTTTTATTTTGTATTTAAGCTAATAATTGCATTTGTTTAACTACTGATGAGTAGTGGCTGGACATGGTCAATGGAAGACAGCAGAACTGTCATGAAAAATTTTCCTTGAATAATCCAGAGGATATATAACCCGTATGCACGTAATCAAGAGTTGACTGAACCCAGTGGGTACCATCCAGGTTTCATTGGTTTTGGTGACATAAAGGGACCATATATTTCGTTATCACCAGAGAGCAGGATTTTACTTTTCCATGTGGTTTTAGATAGGGATCAGAAAATATCAGTTATTTTTAGGTATTTATCTCAGGCAGTTTTGTTTATTTGTATATAATATCATATCTCCAATTTGAATCTAGTTGAGACTCAAGCCTAGTACAACAAATAACACTAACCTATTTAAATAAAGTTTCTTTGTCCCCAGTTTATTTCATTACAAGTGCTACCTCCTTCTTTTTATTTGTGCCATGTCAGCCATCATCAAAGCAATTATTTCTATTGCCATGCATTTAATTGTAACTCGAGGGTTTTTTTTACATGTCTCTACAAGTCACTTGCAAATTCTCAAATCTATGCAATAATTTAACAATATTTGTGGTTGTCAACTTAAAATCAATTTCTCCCTTGTGCCTATAGTGAAAATGATTACAGGTTATAAAAATGCAAGTTTTATCATGATAGCAGAGCAGAACTGATGTAGCATACTAATTTATTCATTAAAGTGCAAATGAGCACATTATAATCCAAGGTGGATGCTTCGTTTCTTGTGGCTAGTGTTGTCTTAGAAAATGTAAGTGTACATTTAGCATGGATACCAACAAATCTAGTCTCCTCAACCCAGAAGGACAGTTTGGCTTGTATTCCTTTTAAATGGTTACTGAAAAATCCTGACTGAAGGAATCAACATTTCTTTTTGATTTAAAGTTAGGCAACTAGTTGCCTTTGACAACATTGGCAGAAAAGTAACTATCAGGGAGGAGAAAAAAAAGCTGACATGTTATTCCTGTAGATTTCCATTAGTTAATGTTACCTTAGCAGGAAAGTGCTTCACTAACAGTTACCTTCCAAAGGAAAGAGGTGTTGAGCCTCTGATTTAGTGTTTTCTTTAGGGCTATGAGACCAATAATCATTTTATCAATTTGAAAAGGTACATTTTACTCTTGTCATTTTAGAGCAGAGCTCAACTATTTATTTAGAGTCCAGCACATATGTTATACTGAGCTGAGTGATGGAGGAAAATATAAAAATATCCAAGATATTCTTCTTGCCCTCAAATCCTACACTTTAGTGGAGGAATCAAGGCATAAACATTTGAAATTATCCAGCAATTTAGGCCATTCCTAAGTGTGAAAATTCAGAGGAAGGAAAACACCCTGAGTTGGAATGAACAAAGAGTGCCATATAGCAGAGGTGAGACTTGAGAAAACTCTTGAATATTGAAAAGTGTTTCAACTGGAAAGATTGGGTTAGAAGAGAACATTTCTAAGGGAGAAGCGGGGCAGGTATTTAACATGTGCAAAAGCAGGTAGACAGAAGTGAGTAAACAATGTTAAGATAAAAATAAGTAGACAAACCATCCTGTCTGTAGTGGAGGGTTTGAGGTAGAGAAGAGTGGCGGATGAAGTCGGAGAGGTAATTTGGGGCTCTAATATTTAGGACCTTAAATACCTGGATGAGAAGTTTTGCATTTGCTGGTTTAGGTCATGAGAAATAATTGTGTGTGTCTTTAAGGAAAATGAGAGATATATGTAGTAAACACTTGAATGAGTGAATGAGATCGTGTTTTAGGAACCTGATCTTATTTTTTAAAAAAAGGCTTTTAATTAATTAGTTTTAAATAACTAATGACCTTGAGAAGAATTTATTGATGCTACCTACCCTCATTTGTCCCTACTCCTTTTTAATGAAACTTATATGTCGATAGAAATTACATTTATGTCATTTATCAAAATAATCATTTCAGTTGTGCTTATGGTCATGGGTTTCAACATCACGCATTTGCACAGGCTACCAATTGAAGATGGAGGCATGAATTCACTGGCATAATATATTGTGCTCAGTGATGCAGAGGCAACACATATGGTTGTGTTCTCATGAAGACATTACATTTGAATTTCCAGGATCTTGATACTTTTGAATTATTTAAAACTATGTGCCATTTTTTCTGCTTCAGATTCTCTTATGAAATTTAGGTAGTGGTTCTAAACAATATGAATAGATTTTCTTCATGGGTGGTATATCTTTCAATATTTTCTTGGCTATAATACACATACACATACATACACTCACATATGCATAATATATCTCTTTTATTTATGTAGTATCACATACCCTCAGCCCCTCTCCAAGGTTCTTGCCTTACATTTTCCAACTATTAGACATCATCATGTCTTCCCAAACCAAATTTGTCATTTTCCCCTCCAAACTGCTCTTCCTGACTTTCTTATTTCTGTGCATGTTATCATTCTCTTTTCCACTTGGTCTCTAAACTCTATTGTCATCACTGCCTCTTTTTCTTCCCAAATAGTCAGTGCTAAATCCCTCTCACTTATTCAACATTATTTCTCTTTTCTATTCCATATGTTTCTTTTTTAACCCTCACTTTCCATCTTGGAATCAATAGTGTGTATTGGTTCCAAGGCAGAAGAGTGGTAAGGGCCAGGCAATGATGGTCACATAGCTAGGAAGTGTCTGAGGCTGGATTTGAATCCAGTACCTCTTGTATCTAGGCCTGGCTTTCTATCCAGTGAGCCATCTAGCTGTATATTCCATACATTTCATTTCTACTACTTCAGGCCCTCATTCCCTTTTATCTAGTGAATGATAACAATTTGCTTACTTCTCTTATTGCTTCTAGACTATCGCTTCTCGCTCTAGTTTAAATGCCATTTCCTTCATGTTGGAAATTATCTATCCCTCTTCTCTATCACTTGATATTTGGTTTTTGCCCTTTCACAATACACCTACTATGATATTTTGACTCTGCTATGGAATTATAGAACTTGAGTGCTGGAAAGAAATGAAAAACTTATATTTCACCTTTGAAATTTCTCTTTTAACATTTTGAATTTTGTTTTCTGAATTTTTTATCAGCATTTTTATTCTAACACATCTCTTGAAGCTTTTTAGCTAGACCTTATTTTGGAGTTTTTTTTATCAATGCTCCAAATGTCACAAAATAACATGGTTTCAATATATAGTTTGGTAAATAGATTCACTTACTTTTCTCTCATCTCCTTTCTTTTACATTTTTTTAGCCACTTTGGCTAGATTTGCAAATCTCTGAACTTGTCAGATGTTTTTCATTCTTGACCAAGTGTATGCTATGGCTATATTTGAAATTGTGGTCCAGAAATCCAATAATTATTCCCCAAATCAATCTTCTTAACTTATCATCCTTCTCAATTCTTCCTTTCTTTTACAAATTCTGTTACTTTCTATGGGTTCCTGTTCCCCTAATATCATCAGTTTCTATCTCAGTCCTATAGGATCTCTATGGATTATTTCTAAATTACTTCTAACCATTCTAGTGGTGCCAACATAAATTACAGGAAGTACAGAGTTGTCACAAATTTTGATAAGGGATGCGAATCACCCTCTCAGATCCTACATATGTGACCTGGGAAGATAGCAGTTGATTCTGTTGATAGATGAACAAAGACAAACATATCACAACAAAAACAAAGAAAAGCTGCCTTTATATTCCTCAAGAGAGAGGAACCACCCTTATTCACACAAATATATGTTAATATATTGACTTACTAATTTTTTTTTTCTCTTGACTACAAATAGGGATCTACACCATCATTAAAGTACAAGAAGCTGCTCCTTCTAGGAGGCTCCAGCTCCTTTCTTCTTAGGAAAATTTCCCCATTGTACATTTTTGTACAAGTGTTCTTGTACAACAATTCTAGGTGTTTGGTGATCCTTCATTCTTTCTCCTCTATTTGCCATCTATACACATTAACTTCCTTATTCATCTCCTTCAGATTCTTTTTCTTCCTTATCTTTTACAGTGAAACCTTCCATCTGTTATTCAGCAAATATTGAATTCTTCTCAATAACCAGGAAAATGGAAAGACATTTTCCTTTTTTTTTCTTGGAAGAAATGCAGATAACAGTTCAACTTCATAATCATAAAAGCAAGTGTTTCTCAAAGTTAAAATTATAGACATTTTTATTCCTTTGGTTTCTTTCCCTTTCCTCCTGAGTTCTACATCCTTCCTTTCGCATTTCTCCTATATCCCTAAATGGCACATTGACAAAATTATGGTGTTAGTAGCTAGGTAAATAGATTGCTGGGCCTGTAGTCAGCAAGACTCATCTTTCTGAGTTCAAATCTGGCTTCAGATACTTACTAGCTTCGTGACCTTGGTCAAATCATTTGACTCAGTTTCTCATCTGTAAAATGAGCTGGAGAAAAAAAGGCAAATCACTTCAATGTCATTGCCAAAAAACAAAGAAACAAGAACAACAACAAAACAAATGGGGTCATGAAGGCTTGTATACAATTGAAATGATCAAACATTAAATGATTTTATAAGCTTGGGTTTTCAAAGCTATCTCCTGATTAACTTTCTATTTGCTACTTCAAACTGTTCTTCAGATTCTAAGCAATGGAGTATCCTTTATGAACTAAAGATTTTTTAATGGTCAGGGGTTACCAAGTGCATAGATTAGTATACAGTTACTCTCAGACTTTTCTATTTAAAATAATTCTTTAAGAAAACAGTAAAACCTGGAAAAATACCCTTAATCATTCTAAACAAAGTAGTACATTTAGAAATTGAAACAAACCTAATCCAGACATATTCTAGAATCTTTTTCTGCTCTTTCAGCTAGGATTTTATTTCAACTATGAACTATTTAACTAAACTTAGCCATGATCTCCAAATCTTCTTAGAAAATGACTTTCAATTTATTTTGAATTTATTTTCTTAGCTTTTTAAAGGCTTTTAGGCCTATACATGACCTACATGGCAAAGTAGAAAGAGTATTGGATTTTTTATCATAGACTTATGTTCAAATCTTGGCTGTGTTATTTAATGTATGCATGACCTTACTCTAATAATTTAAGCTCTTTAGGTCTTCCTTTTCTTATCTATAAAATTATGATGTTGTATCTAATGATATCTAAGGTATTTTTTAGTACTCAGTCTTTTGATTCTGTTGTTCAATTTCTCTCTCTGCTGCTTAAGAATTTTGTGACAATTCCATGTAATAGTAATTGGTAGATATCTTTTACTTTTATTCTTCTCAGTATGTTAACTGATATTATTTAGCATTGACCCTAACTACTAGTCATTTTTTATTGATTTGCAAGAAGATGAGCTTATTTTATTGTTGTGGTTGTGGTTGTTGTTGTTTTTTGCATTACTTCCCTTCCATCTCTCTGAAGTTTCTTTTCAACTATGCTTACTCATTCAGATAACTTGGCTTAAATTTGAAGATAAATTATAAGCTATACAGTGTGGACACATTCATGGTTCCCTTGACTGTTCTTTTCCAAACAGTATCTTTTTTTAATAAAACAAAGTATATTATTTTTATCAATAGTCAACATTAATATAAAATGTCTTTACTTATATTTGTTGATTTCTACTTCTTGTCAAACCTGTTTCTAATTTTTTAAAAGGACTAGACTATTTTCCTACTAAAGATTATAAACACATTTAAACAACTTTTATCTTTAAAAAGAACTATAAATCCTCTTAAAACATCTGGATAGACAGACTAATGGAGAGTACATAATCCTTCCATAATATTATAATTTTCAGTCACCAGTTTTGTTGATGGTCCATGCCACTTTTTGTATGTTTTGTAATATTCCCCGAAAGTGTTGCATTTGCAGCTTAAACTAACGATGCATTGAAAACGTGCTATTATCCCATTTGAAAATATTTTTGACACCTCACCAAAATAATTCTGCCTTCCAAGATTCCCCTGATTAATAATTTTTTCATAGATATGTCTCCAGAATGCTCTGAACCAAAATATTCATTTGAAAATCCAACATAAATAACCAGCACATTGTACTTCAGTCACTTCAGGCATAATTGCATCTTCCATCATTATAATCTTCTTTTTGCATTTCTTGATAGTTTCTCAAAGCAGGTCATGATATAAAAAGCTGGCGGCTCCTGGTGCATGTGACTTTTAACTCCCCTTTTCCCCTGGGATAACATAGAGAAACTAGAGAGATAGCAGATAGATAAGTGGGTGAGATAGTTTCCTTACAGGTTGTTACAGCTGTACAACTCCATCTCATAGTGATGCCTTTGTTAAGAGAAAAGCAGGGAAAATACAAAATAACATTTTAAGGCAGCTCATTTCATTTTTAGAGAGCTTTATAAATTAAGGTTTTACCAGTGGAAATGTGCATTGGATATGGAGGGGCTAAAGGGGGGTTGAAGGGAAAAGTAAAAACATGAATCGTAAAAAATTAAAATTAAAAAAATTAAGGTTTTACCAGTGGAAATGTGCATTGGATATGGGGGGGGGCAAAGAGGGGTTGAAGGGGAAAGTAAAAACATGAATCATGTAAAAAATTAAAATTAAAAAAATTAAGCTTTTAATTAAACTTAAATTTTCCTCTTTGTAACCTCCTTATTCTCCCATTCAGAATGAAGGCAAACAAATCTAAATGTCTTTCCCCATGACGAGCTCTCAAGTACTTAAGGACAGTTACCTGCATAACATTTTCCATCCTAAATCTTTTCTTCTTCTTGCTCTTTCAACCTGTTCTGATAAGGCATAAACTCAAGGACCTTCACCATTCTTTTCGTTAAATGTTGGGTAATGTCCAGTTTGTCTTTGTCATTTCTAAAATATGGAAATGAAATTAAATGAAACAAAATCAGTCTACCTGACTTTAATATTTGAAACTAATTCAAAAAGGTCCAAACCGTGTAGGATTTTTTTTCTAAACAAATAATAAAGACCAGACCACAAAAAGAGTTATTCTGAAATTTGTATTTAAGGAAAAATCTAAATGATATTTGGCAATTTTCTTTGGAAGAGAATGCCATGGAGGATGATTGCATTTTCTCTCTCCATTTCTTCTTTGGTGCACAACAAAGCCTAAATTCAGACTGAAAACATAATAGTTTCTGGTTTAGGAATTGTACACACTGCAACATTTGCGTCATCATGACAATACCCACTTAGAACCTGGAACATTTCATGGACAACCAGCAATTAGCTCTTATCTGAGTAAGAGGTTCAGCGGACACTGTTGAAATTTAGTTTACACACTGTTATCAGTGTTAACTACAATATTTGCACCCACTTATAGGAGGATGGTTAGCACTAGAAAATCTCTTCCTTTTTATTTGGCAAAGGCAATAGTTTCTTTAGTTTAACCCCATATTATAAATGAGTGCATGGCAATAACGACAAACTCATCAGCATATACTTAGTTAGTTGCTCCCTAATTATTGTTCATCTTGGCAGGGTATTTATTTTGCCTGTGAACAACAAATGGTAAAAAAGTAAACTATAACTATTAAGAATTCACGTTTATTTAGATAACACTCTATTGTTTTCTTTTCAGGGACCCAGTAAGACAGGTAGTCCAGGCATCATTTCCCCCATTGTACAGGGGAGGACACCAAGTGCCAGAATGGTTATTAAGTGACTTGTCCAAGGTTGAGCAATAGTAAATGCCAGAGCTGGGACTTAGAATTGAGTCTTTTCATTCCAAGCTAAATCAGTGGTCTTTGGTCTACACTCCCTGCTTCCTCTAAAACACACTGACTTGTTGAGCAGAATAAAGCCCAGACCATACCGCATATCTTGAATAAACAGAGAGGTTTTTCTGTGTATATTAAGCTGGATATCAAAGTTATGGCTTTAGTGTCATTTATCCTTTTCTTTCTTTTGGCCAACTTTGCCTCCTCTTTTGACAATATTCTCCACTCTTAGCCTAGATATTAAGTGATTTCACATCAGCCCTTTTCTGCCAAGTGCTTCCCATCATACCACCTTTCCAGGACATCCTTGAATACTAGCATTCTGAGCTCTAGAACATTTCTGCACTCCAACCACCCGTTTTGGGAATTAATCCTTTAGAGACATTTAAAATTATTGGGTTAAGGAGGCAGCTGAGTAGCTCAGTGGATTGAGAGCCAGGCCTAGAGACGGGAGGTCCTAGGTTCAAATCTGGCCTCAGACACTTCCCAGCTGTGTGGCCCTGGGCAAGTCACTTGACCCCCATTGCCTACCCTTACCACTCTTTTGCCTTGGAGCCAATACACAGTATTGACTCCAAGACGGAAGGTAAGGGTTTAAAAAAAATACAAAATAAATAAAAAATAAAATAAAATAAATTATTAGGTTAATAACAATAGCTAGCACTTATACAGCATTTTAAAGTTTGCAAAGCACTTGGCATGTTATCTCATTAGATTCTTATATAAATCATATATAATTACAAATATAAAAATTATATAAATCTTGCAAGAAAAGTGTAATTATTTTCTGAACTTTACAGATGAAGAAGCTGAAGTTGAGAGAAATTAAATGACTTACCCAGGGTCACACAGCTAATAAATATTTACTGAAGCAGTTGAACTCAGATTTTCCTAAATTGAAATATGATCCTCTTTCTGCTGTTAAGTTGCTAATTTCAGCCTTTCAGTAAGACAGGTACTGTAATTATATTCATCCAGAAGTCAGAATACCTCCAACCTGGGCACATAAACACAGTCCACTGAGAAATGTATCAATTAATAATTGGAGGATCAATAGGGGGAATTTTTTAGAGAGAATTGTCTATATTTTAAATATCTAGATCAGTGGTTCCCAAGTTTTTTTGGCCTACCGCCCCCTTTCCAGAAAAAATATTACTTAGCCCCATGGAAATTAATTTTTAAAAATTTTAATAGCAATTAATAGAAAAGATAAATGCACCTGTGGCTATCACCACTTTCCTGGATTGCTGCAGCACCCACCAGGGGGCAGTAGCACCCACTTTGGGAATCACTAATCTAGATTGTAATTGTCAGCCTTCATTTGTGATATATGGACACTTGGGAGTAATTGTTATACCAGAAAGGCAGTTTATGGCACATAGGGCAAAAATGGCATGGTGACTGGTTTGTGTTTAGTGGGGCACAGATTAGTTGCTACCACCATTATTCCTTCTATCACTTCTGCTTGGAATGTTAAAACTGGGTAAAGTTTCTAAAAAGGCTGGATTTATCTTTGGTACTCTCCAATGTGTCTTTTCTCACATCTCCAAAACCTTCTCAGATCATCCCTTTCATGACCTGTGCAAGGTTCCCACAATGCCAGTCCCTTTTCTCATTTAGCCTATACTTTTCCATAGTGCTTAATGCTTTGAAATTTTATTATATATACTTCTTCCTTTAATACAAATGCCCAGTTCCTTCCTTAGTGAAGCTGATCACATGAAGGAGATCAAATTCTGTTAAGGAGAAACAAATCTGATTAGAATTATAAAATACTAAATTTATGAGAGATCCTCTTATTCAATCCTCTCATTTACACAGAGAGAATAATTCCGTTCCTCAGGGTCATAAAGCAGTTATTTACAAGACCAGGACTTGACTTGAGATTTCTTGATGACTGGATTAAATCTGATGCTTATTACAGTACATTAAGCTGCCTTGTTAATTCACATGAGAGTGTGAGTGACTAATAAAATTTATTTGGACATATTTTAGGAATTGTGTCAGTATGGAGAGTTTTCAGTCAATGTGAGAAAGGAAAACTGATGTCACTACTTATCCCTCTTTTTTTTTGAAAATACTACATTTGTCTACCTTCTCCTCTCCCACTTCCAAGAACTATCATGCATGAGTGTAGACACACATACACACACTCACACACACTTTTTGTACTCTTTATTTGATATAGTTCTTCTTCCATTGGGTACTTTTAATTTGGATCAACTTTGTGAAGCTCTCAGGTAGTCATTAAAATAGCAAGAATAACTGGAATGACAATGTTGCCCCCTTAGTCACTGGGTTAGAACTGGTCAGGTCTACCAAATAAAGAAACCAAGGGCTCTGAAAACTCAGCATCTGGGTATAATCTAAAGCTCACTGCCACTGTCCAACATGGTAATAGTGATTATAATGGCAACTGAGTGATCCAGCCCCTTAACCTTTACAACATGCTTTATGTGTATTATCTATTTAACCCTCACACAATATTGTGAAATAAGAGCTATTAGGGACAGATAGGTGGTAAAGGTGCAGTGGATATAGTCTTGGACCTGGAGTTAAAAAAACCTGAATTAAATCCTGACTTAGACAATTATTGTGTGATTAGGCAAATTATCAAATCTCTCAGTTTCCTCATCTGTAAAATAAGGTAAGAGTAGCATCTATTCTCCAGGGCTATGAGAACAAAATGAAATAATATTTGGAAAGAATTTTGTAAACCTTTTGTAAAAATTTTGTAAAAAATTATTTATGTAAAATTTTATGTAAATTTATGTAAAAATTTTGTAAAATATTTTGTGAGATAAATAGATAAATACATATATAGTGGATTTTAAAATTAATATTCAATATCTCCAAAAGTATAATATTTATAGAGATTTATTAATATTTAACTAGAGAGCTAGAGAACACAGAGAATGTTCCCCACTCACTTGAAGTGGAAGAGAAAGCTAGGGCAACAAGGACTAGTCACCACTCAATTCACGTGGAAGAGAGAGAGTGTGGCAGAGCCAACCCAAATTATATATAGACTGTGTAAAGATGCACACATACAAAAGGCAAAAGGAATTGTGGGTAATACAGAAAGGAAGTTTGGGTAATGTAGTTTTAGGGATTCAAGATAATTCTAACTATACAATATATATTTAGTTAGAAAAGATGTATGTGTGTATATATATATATGCATATATATATCATAGCTAGTAGCAATAGTAATAATTATAATTGTAGTGGTAGTAATAGTAGTTAATTTTATAGCTGAGTAAAATTGGGGGTCAACAAAGTTAAAACACTTGACTAGCATCATACTACTAAGTGATGAAGATGACTTTGGGAGAGTTTACAGAAAGGAAAGATTAGAGGAAACTGAAAAGATTAGAGGAAACTGAAGTTATACAGTTAAAATTCTTCTTGAATCTTCCTTCTAAATTTTTTCCAGTAAAATCAGTCACCAGCATAGTAGTGTAATTAGCAGAGGCTTAGAAGTATTAGTCACTACAATCACTCCACTATAAAGGATATATTTGGCTAAAAATATTATGCATGGTATGGCTGAGGAATATTTTAGCTGTCAAGTTGTGAAGAAGAAGCTAGGGAAGGAGTGAGCATTTGTTAAAAAGAGTTGTTATAGAAAGAAAAACAATAAAGAAAAAATACAGAAACATAGAAACTGTAAAAAGAAAAACAAATGGAAATAAAATATCAAAGCACAGAAAATAAAACCAGAAAAATAGGACGAAGAGCAAATACAAACAGTCCAAAGAGGAGGCTTCTGAAACAAGCTCTGGAGGTAAAAGAGGCTTATACAAAAGCACACCCATTTTAGCTGGCAGCATGGTCCTTGACACTGTTTCAAACATAATGATCCTTATTTGTATTCGACTTCATTGAAATCTATGATAATCATTCATTCTCCTCATAGCAAAAGCTTCTCTCCCTCACTCTCATTCTTCTGTTTCCAACCAAAGAATTCTTTTTTCTCTCCTTTTTTTTATACAGAGGACATATATAAAAATGAAACACAACAGAATGTATATTTAAAAAGTCATATAGCAGGGAAAATAGTCCATGTTTGTATGGAGGACCTGGCAATTACAAAGGTGTGTCTGATATGACTCGGGGAGCTTCTCATGCTACATTGTGACTGGGGGGCTGATGTTGCCTAGTTTAAAAAAAAAGAATTACCTGAATGGGGAGCCATGATGATGGAGTTGAAGGGGAGAGTTATTTTCTGTGAAAAGAATAATTGTCATGAAGCTCATTAAGGAAAAATACAGCAGAGGATCATGTGCTCCAAATTCTTTGGATCAAGTTTCCACGGTGCCAGCCATACTATGCAACTTTGTCCAGGGCCAAATGCACATTTGCACCCATATTATTGTGCTAATTTAACTAGAAATAAGGAGACAATAAGGGGATTATTCTTTAAAAGTGGTGCTTTTATGAGAAAGAACTATGGGAGTAAAAACACAGAAAAAAAAAAACATTTCCTTGATCAAGTGGTTGGATGGGGATATGATTGGGGATGTAGACTCTAAATGGTCACTCTAATGCAAATATTAATAAATGGAAATAGGTCTTGATCAATGATGCATGTAAAACCCAGTTATATTGCTCATTGGCTACAGGAGGGGATAGGGAGGAGAGGAGGGAAAGAATATGAATTGTGTAACCATAGAAAAATATTCTAAATCAATTAATTAAATTAATTAATTTAAAAAATAAAAGTGGTGCTTTGCCTTACCTAATACTCAGAAAGTTTAAGTAAATGATTCTTGTCAAGAAGGCCGCCATGAAGTAGCTTATTTTTAGGTGAAATATTTTAAAAAAGAAGTTATGACTGCTCCAGATTATTATACAACCTAGACACCCACCAACTCTTTATATATGTGACTCTGAGCTGTATCTTAAGTGTCTCCAAATCACTGCTTCCCCAATCACTCTCTTTTATAGTGACAATAGAATCTGACAGAAAGAGGAAAAAAAACCTGTGACACAAAATGTCCATTTAATTGGTGTTTCTAATCAATATCAATCTATTCATACATAATAATCATTTAAAAGGAAGAAAATAAAGTGTTGAAGTTAGGTAAAAATTCTCAGACCTCTTCCTTCCTCTCTTCATTTCATGGCACCATGGAAACACTGCTTTCATTAGACTCTCATTATATGGTTGAGAAAACTGAGATAAGAAAGGTAAGTGACTTGCTCAGAGCCACACAGCTAGTAAGCATTTGAGGCAGGATCTTCATTTTGTGCCTCAAGAAGCTAATATTTTAGCTTAATTAAGAGCAGAGAGGGAAAGTATTTAGCTGAATATTATGTTCTTCCTTTAGTATGGCATCTTGACAATGGATTAGGAGACTGTGTCGATAGGTATGCTCTAATAGCCAAGATTTGTGAATGTAGGATATTATCTTAATATTGTAGAAATTAATGCTCTCTAAAAAGGACCGATAAGATAGTGATGGTGTTAGCTGTCCTTTGTACTGGAAGAGAACAAAAATCACATCACTAGGTGATATTGTGTATACATTAGATTTAAGTGAGGCAGAGTTGCACAAAGTATAGGCCATAGTCTCTCTTCCAGAGTCATTGAAGTCCAGGGACAAGACAAAAAAGTCAAGAGAGCTGGTAATGACTCAGGAAGTGGTGGATGGCCTTGGCTTCTTAAATGTCTAGCCAAACGAGGCACCAACTTCCACAGGCTTCATGGCCATTGGAACAAATCATTCTCGTCCATCTCTTCTGCCAGGACAAGAAAAGGAGAGTAAGGGAAGCCTCGAGGGAAGCTTCTTGTATAGGTTTTGTTTTTTCCCCCAATCAGAGCAAACTCCCTCTATGTTGGAAAGAAACTTGGGGTAATAGAACACATATCTCTACTCTTAATATTTTTTTTGCATTTGAGGATAATAAATATGAATAGCAATCAATTTAATATCATTTTTATTAATGCCTTAAGGTTCATAAAGCACCTTATATTTTTTTTCCTCTTTTGACAACCATGAGAGGTAGGTGTTATTATTCCCTTAATTTTTCAGAAAAGGAAATTGAGGTAGATAAAAGTTAAATGATTTACCCAGAGTCACATAGCTAGCAATTGTCTGAGGCTAGATTTAAATCAGGTCTTCCTGTCTTCAGACTTGGCACTTTATCTACCTAGATAGCTAGGTATTATATAATGCTAGCTATTATATTTGTTGTTTATTGTTTCCTTTTAGACAAAAAAATTGTCTTTGCGTGATTATCAGGGTCTGTAATTCCTTAGTAAAGGTCAACGCCAACCATTAATTACCAAGTTAGACAAAAGATAATTTATTTTCTCAAGATTTTTTAAAATTAATAACTGGCAATCAATTGAGCAACAAATGTAAATCATTGATAGCAGATCCTTTCCTGCTTTGTCAGGAAGGACTTAGAGACTTGGAGAACACTAGATATATGAATGGGAATGAAGGTATTTCCTCAGAGCATGGAATTTGTGAAGAATGATGAATTAAGGTTTACACAAAAAAAAAAAACAAATCACTAACTTCTTAGTTTCTTATTTCACTTCTACCGTAACAAATTCAAGCTCTGAGTGGAGATTTTTCAGGCTTAGTGTATACTTTGTGCTGAGTTGGAAATTCATTTTTAAGGTACTTAGTTTACAATCTGGGTTGAAGTGATAAGAAACCTTAAATTCTGTGTCTCTTTCATGTCATGGAAAAGGCAATATACTTAGGGTGAGGACGTGATTAGGAAAATCAGAGATAAATGTCTCTAAAACCACTCGTCAATCAAGATACATGACTACTCTGTCGAGCTGGAAAGCTGCTCTGGGTCCTATAGTCAGGAAGAGATCCATGAAAGGGATGTGAAGGTGGAAATTCTGGATAGTGGTCAGTGAATCTGGAGCTATTTTTCTCCATATCCTCTGACCCCAATATAATGCTTTACAACATCTTGCTATAACTGATAACAGACATTTGATAAAATTTAGGTGACTGGGAAGATCTGAAATGTAGGCATGACTTTATTATTTTTTTCCTTTTATAACTCCAAAGCTTCACCTATTGCAAAAGTCATAAAGTTAATGAGAAAAAAATAACAGAATATGTTTGTCATTTGTAAATTAATTGCAACATTTGTGGATTAATTTTCTAAAGACTTTTAAAATACATATTCCTAAAAGTTTGGTTTTTTGGTAGTTTCCTTTTGAATAACTTAATCATTGAATCTGCTACACAAAGAACCTGACTAAATTAAATAAATACAACTTAAACAAAGTACAACTATGGGTATTTTTAAAATCAGAGCTCTTTAGTTCCTCTTTGTTGAGGTAGTACCTTACAATCTACCAACGTTGTTGGGTGGCACAGTAGATAGAATGCTGGACCAGAGTCTAGTTTCTGAATTCATATATTGCCTCAGACAATTGACTTTTTGAAAATCCATTAACTTTAGTTACAGCAAACTTCTGTATAATAGGGATAATGATAGTACCTAACTCTCAGTTTGTTAGGATAAAACGCTGTTGTTGTTGCTTGTTGTTCAGTCATTTCAGTCATATGTAGCTCTTCATGACCCGGTTTGGGGTTTTCTTCACAGATAATAGAGTGGTTTGCCATTTCCTTCTCCTGCTTATTTTATAGAGGAAGAAATGAGGCAAACAAGGTTAAGTGACTTGCTCAGGGTCACAAAGCTAATAAATGTCTGAGACCAGATTTGAATTCAATAAGATTAGTTTTCCTAACTCCAGGCTAGGCACTCTACCCACTGTCCCACTTTAAAGTACTATATTAATGTTATTGTTATTATTAGGTATTATTGTTACCTATTATGTATTTCAACCTTTTCTTTTTTCTTTTAGGGTATTTTTCCTTTTTCCAAAGCTTTATTTGCAATACACAGTACTCAACTTAAGATCTTGGCACCTTAAAGAAGGCACCATGATTTTGTGAGAAAGAGTTCTATTACATACTATCAGACTTGCCTTCAAGTTCAACCATTTTCTGTATAATACAGAAATCCACCTTTCTGGAATTCTGCTTCCTTGCCTGCATCTTTTTTTTTTATAAAACCCTTACCTTCCATCTTAGACTTAATACTTTGTATTGGTTCTAAGGAAGAAAAACATTAAAGGCTAGGCAATGGGCATTAGTTGACTTGGCCAGGGTCACACAGTTAGGAAGTTTCTGTGGTCAGTCTTTGTCTGTGTCTTGAGGGATTGGGGCTAAAGGATATTTGATGTCAATTCCAGCAATGGCTTTGTATGATTCCTCAGCTAACAATTAGGGAGAAGATTTCCTAAAGACTATAAAGGTTACATATTGGATGATCTCTCCTAGTTGGATTTAGGCTGGCAGTCTGGCCCCTCTGACCTGTGGCTTTACTGAAGTTTTTTCAGAAAGAGCTATTTGTGTTATATATACTTTTCAAATCTATGTTTTGTGTTATTTAAATACTTTTTTTCTTCTTTAGCTACATAATTAAGTACTTTGGGAGAAGGCAATAGAAGCAGACAATAATCCCAAATTTGTCTTCATTCAATCAAGGGAAAAAAGATATGTGTCCTTTATTAGCTAGGAGGACATCATGCGGGCCCAGAAGCAAGATGCAACAGATTACTATTAATGAAAAATGTAGGTGTATTTACCCCAGATATATATAAGGGTCTTGACCAGTTAGGCAAAGAGAAGAGATTGGGATTGGGTCATTTAGTGTTCAGATAGAAACATTTTAGTCTTATAAATACAGCTGTGAGGATTATATATTCTAAAATGAACATAACTGTAGATGAGTATAGTTGTGACGTGCATTTGCTGAGATAGTATAAGGAGCATCTCTGGAGAGACAATAAATATATGTTCATGTGCCAGATACATCAACAAGGAGAAGTATCTCAGTCCAGGTTTGTGTAATCAACTTATATTTAATGAAAAGTAAGCCTCTACTCTAAGAGAACAGGAATAACTAGTCAGGACCCTGTCGAACCACATGTTAACATAAAAAGTGAGAATAACTCACAGTGGTTGCTTGGTTTTCTGAATTCACAATGGGAATCTGCCTGTGATGACATTTGGCCTCAGGCTCTGTTGACCCAGCACATGCCTGAAGCCCAACTCTGAGGCTTTCCCTCTTAATATCATAGAAAGAGATCGTACGGGTAAAGCACTTAGCAAGTGTTTGGCACATGGTAGGTATTTAATAAATGCACATCCCTTCCTCTCTCTATCAAGAAAGAACCCTGAAAGAGAACTTGGGCTGGAGTTTAAATTCAAGTAAGAATAATAAAGGGAAAGAAAAAAGTTACCAAGAAAGAGGTTCTATAATCTTCAAAGAATTGAAGCTGTTATCTGAAAGTTCATATGGGAAGCAGTCTATAGTGGGGAAGAGAAGATAACAAGGAAGGAGTAGACCAGGAAACCAGCCAAAGTCAGAGATCAAGTTACAGAAACAGATGGAGAAGTGTATTTGTGGATTAGCAGTTTTTGCTATGCTTAGAGAACTAAAATTATGACACCTGTTTTACATGTAAGCCAGCCAAACTCATTTTTTTTTTGTTTAGGGATGACAAACAATGACCCAGTTAAAATAGAAACTATGAGGGCATGGCGACAGAAGGCAAGGAATGAGTGGTTCAGTAGTGTTAGGTACTGCTTACGGATCAAAGAGCATGAGTCTAAAGGGAGAAAAAATTGATTTAGCAATTTGAAGAGCATTAGTTCTTCCAATAAAGATTTTTGTAGCCAAGTGAAAAAGAAGACAGAAGGTAAAAGACTGAAGTGGGTGCATAAGGGGGAACTAAGACAGTGAATGTAAAATACTAAAAAGTTTGGCACTGAATGGGAGGAGAGATATGGACCAAAAACTGTATTGATGACAGAGTAAAGAAAAGCTTTTAAAGGAAAGAAACCATTCAAAAGGAAAAGACTAAATGGAAAGATTGATGAACAGAAATAATCGATGGGGTAGGAGGGAATGATATCAATTCTTAAGGTTGGTCTTGGAAAAATGTAAGATGACCTCTTCCTATAAGTAAAAGGGGGTGAGAACACAGGAAAATTTAAGTATGACAGAAGGGAGCTCATATGGCCCATTCTGGGATGGTCTTGGTTTTGGTTTTTGGTGTATTTTTTTTTAATTTCCTACTAAATAGGAGATCGTATCCTAAGAATGGGCAAGTTACGTTGTGTAGTAGACAGAGTGCTAGACCTGGAGTCAGGAAGATTCATCTTCCTGATTGCAGATCTGGCTTCAGATACTTATTAGTTATGTGACCCCAGACAAGTCACTTAACCTACTTGCCTCAGTTTCCTCATCTGCGAAATGTTTTGGCATAGAAAATAGTAAACCACTCCAGTATATCTGCTCAGAAACTCCAAATGGGATCAGAAAGAGGACACAACTGAATATGACTGAACAACATACTAAGAATAAGTGTGATGATATTGGGCTAAGGTTTGGAGTATAAAAATGACTTGCAATAACCACTGTAGTAATTAGGGAAAGGAGTCAACAAGAGTTAAACCAAAGAACTGTCAAGTCGTATGAGGACTCAATAAAGACTAGATTTTTAAGTGAACAAATTTAATTCTGGTTTGTACTTATCTTCAGGAATAGTCAAGAATCCAGGAGCAGGATTGGAGAAGAAATGTGGCTGAGGTTATAAAAGGTTGGAGATGATGGAGAGAGTTCATGTACTTTCAGAGCCCTGGAAGTATAGATAGGGTTACTGAAAGAGAAAGTAGGAGTCATGAAAAATAAACACAACTCACATTTTCTAGCACTGGCCTTGATAAGTGTCTACTTGTAAAGCAAGCAAATTGATCTTAGAGACAATGAAAGATTTTTAATATGGGCTCTTCTTGAGAAGGAAAAAAATGCTAGACTGAATTTTTTTCATATTAAGTTTATTTTCCAAATAAATCTCAGGAATGAAATTTTTAAATTGTTCTAAAGTGCTAAAAGATGATACGAAATATAGGTTTTGTTTTAGTTTTATGAAGTCTTAATTTTAATGCCTTGAGTTAGTATTTTCCTTAACTAATTTCAAAGTACTTTATCAATCTTTTGTTGCAATTGTACCTCTCATATAGAATTCAGGGTTTTCCATTTTTGTGAGACCCAATAATTATCAATTAGGCAGGTTGTTAAATGCATTCCTAATAAATTCCTGAGATTTTCTAGATGTCCCTGCTTCTAAACTCCCAAGAGACTTATGATAAGTTGGAAGGAGTGCCTGTCTCTAATTCATTGCCTTTCTGCAGGGCATGATGGCCCATTTTTGTGAATTTTATTTTCTGAGATAGCAGTTTTGGGGAATTATGGGTTATAGACATATCAGGGTGAAGGTCAGACATCAAAATTTGAGAAATGTTGCCAAAAGCCATGACTTATGTTATGAATATGTTGCATGGTAGCTATGCGTCATCATTGTCATTTTCAATAAAACATAATTCAATTTCACTGAATTTGTGATCTGACCTAGTGCTTAGCGCACTGAAAAACATGTAATAGGCATTTGATAAATGTTAGCTGGCTGGCTAACTGATTACGCACTGCCTCCAACAATACTAATCTTGTGTAACTCTTGCTGATAAATGTACCATAATGTGCCTACTAGGCATGTTGGGCTAGCCATGTCTATCAATTGTACCATGCAAAAGTACATGAATGACTACCTTGTCTTTTTAAACATACAACATAGATTTTCAGAGTTTTAAGGGTCTCAGCAACCATCTAGACCAGTGGTTCCCAAACTTTTTTGGCCTACCACCCCTTTCCAGAAAAAAATATCACTTGGCCCCCTGGAAAATTTTTTTTTAAATTTTGATAGCAATTAATAGGAAAGATAAATGCACCTGTGGCCATCACCAATTCTCTGGATCGCTGCAGCACCCACCAGGGGGCAGTAGCACCCACTTTAGGAATCACTGATCTAGACCAATGTCTATTTCCTGATTAAAAAGATTTAACTTCTATTTTGAAGACCTTCACTAAGGGAAACCCATTAATTCTTTAAATGGCTCATTCAAACACTCAGGCAGTTTAATTGTTAAAAAGGTTTTCTGATTAAAGTGTAGCTCTTCCCTTTTATATCATTTTTTGCATACAAATCTCAATAGGTAATTTGCTTCAACCTATTTATTACTACTGAATGCCTTTTTTATTTCCCAAATTTTAATAATTATGAAATTAATGTGTTCCATGAACCAAATCAGGAAGACTACTGGTATTAAAAAGCTATATTTTTTATTTAGGAAGAAGTCTAGGACAAACAAACACTATTCTGTGTCCCAAATGCAACCTAGAACACTGTTTTCTTATTATCCAATTCTGGATCTATTCAATTATCCATCTTCAGTGTCAATCCAAAGTATATGTATTGATACACCAACTCAGTGAACTATGTATTCAACTACACACTATAGATAATTTGTCAACCACAAGTTGGAGGACCTCAATGACTATAGCAGGGTCTGTCAACTTTTGTGGATTCTGCCCACCTTTACACATACTCACTCTTATTCAATTGTCATTTGAAAATACATTTTAGGTAATCTGTGTTAATTGGCTTTCTCACAAAGCTTTCTACTAATTCATTTTTCCCTCTACCATTCTTCATTATTTGATGAGATTATGACCTTAAGCCATCATCCTCCATAAGATTTTTATAAATGTGTTTTTATACTTAATGTCTTGACTTTGGTTGCCATGCCATTACACTTAATAATAGATAAATTTTCTGTTGGCTGATGCTCTCTGTGATTTCTCAAGTCACTGTCATGATGGGTTAAAATGTTTTAATCTTTTTTGGAAAAAGTAATCTATATGTTGATTTCTTTTTCATTGTCTACTTCTCACTTGTTTGAATAAGGCAGATTAGAGGTATCTTAATCCTAGACTTTTGATTTAAAAGAGTCATTATCTGATGATTGACAGTTGGTTGAGAAAATGACTCACATCAGCAACTAGTTATTTCATGTTCACTTTCATTTTTTGTGTATGTGATGGTATTTTTTGTTTCTTATATCCAATGACTTTTGATTCTCCTTTGGGAAAAAGTATCCATGCTTTAGAGAGCAAACTTAGTATAGTAGACAGAGAACCAGGACCTAGATTAAAGTCCGAGGTCTGACTCACAATAGTTATGTAACCTTGGTCAAATTATTTAATCTCTCAGTCCTTTAAGTAATTATCTAAGACCATAAGTTGTAGAGATGTTAACCTGAATTAGTGGAGGAGGTTCCTTATATCTCTGTCTCTTATCCCAATTCATGATGTAAAGATAGAATAGAAGACATCCAAGGAATAAGAACTCAAAGGCTTATATAATATTTGTAAAGAATAAATAACCACAGAATTAAGATACATTTACAAAAACTCTAAACATATGTGTGTGCATGTGTGTATGTGTTTATACTTTATATTATATATACTTTGTGAAGTATATGTAAAATACATAGTATATATTACATATACATATGCTATTTATATATTATTCAATTTGCATTTATATATAATATATACTTTGTATATATGCTGCATATGTATATATTATTCAATTATATATTTATGTATATATTATATACTTTAAGCATATATACTCAATATCTATCTCCTATCTATATCCTATCTCTTTCTCTATCTATCCATCTATCTATCTATCCTTTGACAAAATCAAGAAAATCAGAATCCCCAAATATTGAACTTAAAGTTTTTTTCCTTACTTTTTTTCCATTGAGACAAAACAAAAAGGCTAAATAATATAATTCTTCTGGGAGTCCAGGTTATAGTTTTAGCTCACATTAATACCAAAACTATTTTGTTGCATTTTTAGCAGAAGTGAAGTATTTTTAATTTCAAAATTATGCTTAATAATATGACAATTGTATTTCATAATAATCTTACTATTACCGCATTCATCATGTTCCAATGACTTTTAAAAATAGAATATATTTAATGCCAGCCACCTGTGCAATTAAACTGAAAATCACCATAAATCTGTTAATATTGCTTTACACATTTTAGGCTATTTCTATTAAAATTATAAAAGATTATTAATATTTTTCATTTCATTAGAATTTTTTTGGAGGAAGAATAAAGTTCAAAGCTATATTCTCCAACTGTGGGAGGAGAAACATATAAGAAAAACAACTGCTTGATCACATGGGCTGATGGGGATATTATTGGGGATGTAGACACTAAACAATAACTGTAGTCCAACTATCGATAATATGGAATTAGGTCTTGATCAATGATAAATGTAAAACCCAGTGGAATTGTACATCAGCTAAGGGGGGTTAGGGGCTTGGGGGAGAGGGAAATAACATGAAATATTTAACTATGGGAAAATATTCAAAATTAAAATTAAAAATTAAATTAAATTTAAAAAAGCTATATTCTCCAGTAATATGCTCTACTTATCTGTACTTTTCGGTTATCATTTGTGAAATTATAAAATAATTGTGATGTGCACTTGAAATATTCTTTATATTGGCTTGGATTAAAATTTAAATCTAATTCCACACAGTGAGGTGTAATAATATAATAGGAAACATACTGGATTTGGAATAAGGAAAACTGAATTTAATTACTAGCTTTGACTCATTAATAGTGACCCTGAGCAAGTAATTCATCTAGATCTTAGTTTTCTCATCT